>NC_138565.1:6351763-6895733 GCF_964273705.1 Natrix helvetica
CACCCATTGCTTCTTGTCCTGCCCTCAGGTGCTTTGGAGAATAGATTGACTCCCTCTTCTTTGGGGCAACCCCTGAGATATTGGAACACTGTTATCATGTCTCCCCTAGTCCTTCTTTCTCTTAAGCTAAACATACCCAGTTCCTGCAACCGTTCTTCATATGTTTTAGCCCCCAGTCCCCTAATCCTCTTTGTTGCTCTTCTCTGCACCTCTTTCCAGAGTCTCCACATCTTTTTTACATCGTGGTGACCAAAACCGAATACACGCCAAAAACTACATTTCTCCTCTTGGGATTGATAGATTAAAAAGTTGGGAAAACAAAGCATGTTTGTTATTCACGATAGCTGCAGCAAGGTTATTCCGTGCACAAAGATCGAAAGATTTCGCAATACGTACGAGAGAGGGATAATTGGTGAAGATGATTGTACTGGCTAAAGTGATTAGATTAACCTTTGATTAGGAAAAAAAAGACATTATCTACATTTATTGGTGGCTGGAAAACCCTATACGGAATTTTTGCGGGGAGGAGGGGGGAATGAACTCACGATCTCTGGTTTTGACGATTCTATAAGATAAATTATAGAAAGAAGAAGAGTCACAAAGGAACTTTAGAAGTAAGTTGGCCCTCTTCCCATAATGCTGTAAAGATAGAAAAAACATCTAAAGACGGAATTTTCTTTTCTATTTTTCCTTATTTATTTATTTTATTTATTATTTCATTTATTTCATTTATTTCATTTCATTTATTTATTTCATTTATTTTATTATTTATTTTATTTCATTTATTTTATTATTCATTTTATTTATTTATTTCATTTATTTTATTATTTATTTTATTTCATTTATTTTATTTCATTTATTTTATTTATTTATTTCATTTATTTTATTTATTTTATTTTATTTTATTTATTTTATTTTATTTATTTATTTTATTTATTTTATTTATTTTATTTATTTTATTTATTTTATTTATTTTATTTATTTTATTTATTTTATTTATTTTATTTATTTTATTTATTTTATTTATTTTAGTTTGTCAAGCATGTATGAGAAAACAAGTATAAGCATGAATATACTTTTTTAAAGAAGAGATTGGATAACCCTTTGTCTGAAGTGGTGTAGGGATTCCTGCCTAAGCAGAGGGGTGGACTAGAAGACCTCCAAGCTCCCTTCCAACTCTGTTATTCTATTTTAATATAAACATATAAGTATAAGCAAGTATATGTATATATATAAGAAATGAGGACAAATCAATGGGGACAGTAGGACAGGGACGGTAGGCACGCTGGTGCGCTTATGCACGCCCCCTTTTCTGACCTCTTAGGAATGGGGTGAGGTCCACAGTAGACAGTTGAAGGTTGAAGCTGTTTGATGGTTTGAGGATGTAACAACGGAGTCAGGTAGGGCATTCCAGGCATTGACCACTCTGTGACTGAAGTCATATTTTCTTCAATCAAGCTTGGAGCGGTTAACCTTGAGTTTGTATCTATCGTTTTCCCGTGTGTTATTGCGGTTGAAGCTGAAGTAGTCATTTGACAGGTAGGACGTTGTAGCGGATAATTTTGTGTGCTACGTTCAGGTCAGACCGTAGGCGGTGTAGTTCCAGGTTGCCCAAGCCCAAAATTTCAAGCCTCCTCCTTTAGAAAGAAAGAAATTCTTCCTTTAGCCTATTTGCTACCAATTTTTATTCTTCAACTTTCAACAAAACTCTTATTCAGCAATAACAAAAGGGAAAAAAACCCGGCAAATTTTCTGCATCCTGTTCAGCAGATTTTTTTTTTTTAAATCACGGTAGGAAAAAGAGAGCTGTGTCTTTGGGAGGGAGGAAAAAATTACACCCACAACGTGCAGCTTGTTTCCGATAATGAAGAATAATAGAAATAGGTTCGGGGAAGCTTGGGAAAACACACACACACACACACACACACACATTTTGCAAATCTCCACGGTTGTCGTTCCTGGGAAGTCAATGACCCCCTTCTTGTTTTGATTTCAGAATTCCTGAAGCTCAAAGGGTTTGGGAGCCTGAGTAGCATTCCTCGCAGCTTCGGCTTCCGCAGAGTCTCCGTAGCCCCCCGACTCGCCGAGACCCACGGAGGGGGGTCGCTCTCCTCCAAGGCCTTCCTGACCTTCAGCTTTGAGATTACCCAAGACGACTTGGGCGCTGGGCCCAAAAGCCCATCGCATTATGCCTGCTCCAGCCACATGTTCACCCACATGGGTACCATGCCCAGGGGCAGTTCAAGACAGAAGGTTGAGAGCCATGGGGCAGAGAAGGCCTTGGGGCCAATGTTGCCAAAGGCCACGGAACTTGGAGACAGAGCAAGGGTACTTGCTCCGCAGGCAGGTTCTCCAGCGGGTGGAGAAGGAGCAGAACCCAACGAGAAAGAGAGGTCGTCTTCTATAGTCAACATTGGTCCAGAAGTGATGGTCCAAGCTGAGAATTCCTCCCAGTGTTGCCTTGAACCTGGAGAGATCTCCAGCCCAGGAAGAAAGGAGAAACCGAAGCAGGTAGAACGGGAGTGTCTTCAAAGAACATGTAGACCCCTTGAGAGGGCTCAGGATGATCTAGAAGTCTTCCCCCTGAGTCCATCTCACTATGCCCAGTCTCGTGACGCTTACAGCCACCTGGGCACCATGCCGAGGGCCCGTGCTGGGCAGTGCAAGAAGTCCACCAAAGAGAAGAAGCCTCAACAAGACCTCAAGCAAGATCTGGCCACAGAAGCAATCCTGTCCCATGAGGAAACTGCCATGGAGGCTACAGACCAAGGGACTGAAGAGACAACCTTGGAAGAGGACCGAGAACAAAGGTGAGATAGGTGTAACCTTGCTGGAAACCAAGGGGTTGTGTTAATGGTCCATCACTCGTTGGTTGTGTTTGTGTAGATGTGGATCTAGCTTACATTTCAAAAATCCCTCGCTCTGCCCTCCCCTCCCCCCAAATTATAGCCAGGAAAGTCCTCTAAAGGATAGTGTACCTCTGTTCTGATCGAGGCTTCCCAAGATCCTGACGCAAACTTCTTGTCCAGACAAAAACTCCTATTATTAATTTGCCGTGAATTCTGCTCATTCACATCCAGCAAAGTCTTTCAAGGGAGGATTTACAGTCACAGACCTTATCTGGCTTGGAGAGCTGCCAGGCCGAGATCTGCAAAACCTGGCAAGGAGCCTCGGAGAGTCACAAACCAATTAAGTGAACTAATGGCCTCCTGCAAGCTCCACTCCCCTTTAGCTCCTCTTTTATTTCCTCTGGAGGGGCCATTCATCATCCACCTGTGGCCTTACTCCCAAGTAGACCCCTGTTCCTTAGCTGTTCCCTTCGTCTGGCAACTCTGCGCATGCGCACACTAGGAACAGGCTCCAGCTGTTCTTCTGCCTCACTGATCTCCGACTAAGAAGGCAGCTGTTAACTGTCAAATGGCCTCGACCCCCTCTCTGCCTTCGACACAGAGCCCTCATCAGAGCCTTCCCCAGACTCCAGGACTGGCCCATCTTCCTCCCCAACCTCCCCACTGTCCGAATCTGCTGCCAGCTCCGATGGCCACTGGCGGGTCACAACACTAGCTTCCATTTCAAAAATCCCACACTCTCCCCCCAGATTATGGCCAGGGAGGTCCTCTAGAGATAGTGTATCTCAACCTCAGCAACAGGTGTGGATTTCTCTGGCTGGGGAATGCTGGGAGTTGAAGTCCTCTTCGTCTTGAAGTTGCTCAACTCTAGGTAGTCGTTTGCCTGCTTACTAAACTCGTTGGCAGAGAAGAGAAACCAGCCCTACTACTCCGAAAATAAGGCCACCCCAGCAAATTACCCCAAAAGGGGCTTTTGAGCGCATGTGCTAAAACAAGCTCTCCCCAAAAATATTACAACACAGCAACAGCCGTGAGGTGACCACGCTCACTACCGCCTGTACCCCCAAAATAATAAGACCTCCCCAAAAATAAGGCCAAGCACTTATTTTTTGGGGGGGTGTGTGTAAAAAAATTAAGACCCTGTCTTATTTTCGGGGAAACGCGGTAGTAAAGCAGGAGGAGGCCATTATGTCAGGCAGATGGCAACGGGCAGGCGGGAGACATTGCAATGAGTTGAGAGAAAAGAGGACAACCCACCTTACACAAGGGATACAACACAACCCTTTTGAGTGATGGACAAGAGAAGGTCAAGGAACCTTCTCAAAAAAACCAACTATGGTATCCTTCCATCAAATTGTCCTCAGCTGCCCCAACGTAGCTGGTGCTTCCGTGCTCCCAACTCCGTGAGCTGCAGGGTCCTCTCTTACCCTCCTCTGACCCCAGAGATGGACCCTCCAGCCTCCTGAGAAACTGTCTCACGCACAGAAAGGTGGGGAAGGGCTTTGTGTAATCTCCGGAGAGTGGGATCAGAGAGGGTTCCAGATCCAAGTGGGATTAAGAGTAGGAATATCCTCTCCGTTTCCAAACTCCGCTGGGCTGTGCATTCCAGAGGAAGAGGGAGGAACAGGGAGTTGGGGAGGAGGAGAAACTGAGGCCCGGAGGGAGGAAGGAAGGGAAGGAGGGGCATGGATGGCCAAGGCTGGCAGAGAAGGGGAGACGCAGCAGCTGGACGGAGGGGGCAGCCGGTCTGGTGGAGTGTGGAGAAGATCCTCACCTCCTCCTCCTTCCCTCTGGGGTGTAACCAAGCAAGGAGACAAGGTGATGGCCGAAGTGGGGATGCAACGCCCCAACCTGGACTCCACCAGGTAAGGCCGGCGGGATCCGTTTGGCCAAGATTTTGCGTTGGTTCACAATCTCAGGCTGGGTTCCTCCTTCAGGTGTTGTTCTGGAATCCCAAATAAGGTAGACACGGACTCACAACATCACAAGCAGAGGCCTGGCACGATTTGCAATTGTTGCGATGGTAGGACAGCAATCCTGGTTTTGCCCATTGAGCTAAACTGTGTTGTTTTGTTGTTTTGTGTTGTTGTTTGTTGTTCTTCTTCTTCTTCTTCTTCTTCTTCTTCTTCTTCTTCTTCTTCTTCTTCTTCTACTTCTTCTTCTTCTTCTTCTTCCTTCTCTTCTTTTTCCTCCTCCTCCTCTTCCTCCTCCCCCTTCTCCTTCCTTCTTCAACATAACTCTTCTCCTCCTCCTCCTCCTCCCTCTCCTTCTCCTCCTCCTACCCCTTCTCCTTCCTACCTTCCTCCTCCTCCTCCTCCTCCTCCTCCTCCTCCCTCCTCCCTCCTCCTCCTCCTCCTCCTCCTCCTTCTTCTTCTTCTCCTTCTCCTTCTCCACCTACCCCTTCTCCTTTCTTCTTCTTCTTCTTCTTCTTCTTCTTCTTCTTCTTCTTCTTCTCCTTCTCCTCCTCCTCCCCTTTCTCCTTCCTTCTTCAACATAACCTCCTCCTCCCCTTTCTCCTTCCTTCTTCAACATAACCTCCTCCTCCTCTTACCCCTTCTCCTTCCTTCCTCCTCCTCCTCCTCCTCCTCCTCCTCCTCCTCTTCTTCTCCTTCTCCTTCTCCTTCTCCTTCTCCTTCTCCTTCTCCTTCTTCTAACTATGGGGTGTCAAGTAAGTGACATTAGCCGGATTGTAAACCAAGGTTTGCAAGCTACCACTGCTAGGTTCTCACCGGTCATGTTTTTTCAGGACCAAAATGGCTGGGTTCTCAGATCATGCTAACGAAGCCAGAAATCGTGGTTTACGAACCACAGGAGTCAGGGTTACGCGCCAGGTTCGAAACGAAAGCAAGCCATGATTTAAAACGTTGTTGTGGTCTCTTTTTCAGCGTTTAGCTTTCCAATGTTTCAGACACACGACGCCTTTTCCGCTTTTCAAATATTCAGAAAGTTTCTGGACATCTTGGTTTTTATCTCTTTAGGCCACTGGTGGTGGTTGTTGTTTTTTAATTTCTTTTTTTTTTAAAGAAAAACATGTCATTCTTTTCTTTTTTTCACCCTCCTTTTTTCGTGTGCGTGTGTGTGTATGCAGAGTTTAATCAAAGGCCCAATTGATTGCTTTGGAAAGAGAAACTAAGTACTCTCAAAAACATTTGGGTTTTCCCGTCGGCATAGAGAAAAAAGCTGTGAGGTTTTTTTAGAATATAAAAATAAATAGAAAAAGTGGTGAGTTTAAAAAAACAACGACAACAGCCATTGAAAGAAAGAGGCAGTTGTTTTGACGGTCAAGGCACAGAGCAAGGAAATTGGAAGGACCAGTATTTTTCGTCCTAATAACGATCTGTTTGAATCAAATGGATTCCTCCATAGCAGCTTGCTTAGGATGCTATGGTACCTTTATTAGAACAGTGGCTAATAAACGCCGATGGCTCAGGGGCGAAGTCAGCAGTTCGGCGGTTCGAATCCCCAGCGCCGCGTAACGGAGTGAGCTCCCGTGACTTTGTCCCAGCTTCTGCCAACCTAGCAGTTCGAAAGCAATGCAAGTAGAAAAATAGGAGCCACCTTTGGTGGGAAGGGAACAGCGTTCCGTGCGCCTTCGGCGTTGAGTCATGCCGGCCACATGACCACGGAGACGTCTTCGGACAGCGCTGGCTCTCCGGCTTTGAAACGGAGATGAGCACCGCCCCCTAGAGTCGGGAACGACTGGCACAGATGTGCGAGGGGAACCTTGAACTTTTTGATAACATTGCCGCTGTTTCTATGACTGAAAATAGCTGAGAGAGGCAGGAAATGTGGCATCTTATCTCACTCTTACTCTTGGCACTGTCCTGCGAGGTATAGCTTCACAACAACCCTGTGAGGGAGACCAGGCTCCAATTCCCTCCCCCATTGCGGGAATATAACCCTGTTTTTTTTCCCTGTTTGAGTTCAGCCCATTAACTCTCTTTCCCTTTTCTCTGACCTTTCCTAATATTCGGTTGGCTCTGTGTCTCAATTTGACATCCCCAAGCGGTGGAAAAATTGCAAAAATCCTAGTTTGGCGCCATTGCTTTGGGGTAGAATTCCAGCCTCGCCTCGCTGGGGACGATGGGAGGTGTATTCCGGTAGTAAGAGCTGGGAGTATACTACTTGGGAATCCAGTAGTAAGATTGGGAGAATTCTTCAATAATTTTCTTTTCGTTCCTTCAGATAAGTTTAAAGACAAGTCGACTCCTATAAAATCAGCCTCTGGGGTTTGCAGGACAGATTTATGCCTTCGGGGGGGGGGGGTACACAAGCCCACCCTGGTGGTCTTTCGAGCCAAAAGAAGAGGATATTTTAGCATTGACACAGAATATTGTGCCCTAAAACAAAATGGATTGTATTTTGAAGGGCAACGTTTCAAGATTGTAAGGAAGTGTCTTGGCTTAGCGGCCATGCTTGGGCTGACGCCTCCCCAGAGGGCCCATAAAATCCCCCTGCCCTTTGACCAGCCAGGAAAAAATAGTCATCTTCCTTCAAAAATTCCCACCATCGTTTCTTTGCCGAATTACCCGAGCTGGCCTTGGCGTGGGAATCAGACGCTGGCTGAAGACATCTGCAAGCAGTTAGAAAGCCACACACACATATACACACACACACACACACGGCTTCCTAACTTCATATATATATATATGAACTGCCTAATATGTAAAAACAGGTTCAAATCCCAGCAAGGGTATGGCTAGCTGATGAGAGCTAAATAGCTTGAAATAGATCTATACTAGTCTCCCTTTAGTTATTTATCAGCACAAATGCAACACACAAAGATCTTTTTTTTTGCTGATAAATAAATGAAGGGAGACTAGTATAGACCTATTTCAAGCTATTTAGCTCTCATCAGCTAGCCATACCCTTGCTGGGATTTGAACTTGGTGTATTTTACATGTTAGGCAGTTGTAATAAGCTCTAAGCCACAAGCTCTCCCCCCTTATCAGCTGAGCCAGGGGAATGATTAGATGTTTTGTCAAGGCACCTGCTATACTCGTGTGTGTGTATTGAATTTTTTGCTCATAAATAAATGAAGGGAGATTAGTATAGATCTATTTCAAGCTATTTAGCTCTCATCAGCTAGCCATACCCTTACTGGGATTCGAACTTGGGCTATTTTACATGTTAAGCAGTTATAATAACCTCTAAGCCACAAGCTCTCTTCCCTTATCAAGTATATATATTTATTCATCATGCTGTGTGGCAGCTCTTTTAGTGAACTCCCTGTCCTCTTATTTTAGTGACTTTTTAAAAAAAAGTTTATTTTTTTAATGCTTTATAAATATCTCAAATCCACGGGTGAACAGTGTGGCACCTGGGTGTCAGGCATTTCAATATAAATAAAGTTAATCAATTTAATCATAATCATTACACTCAATCAACTTAGGTGCTTCTAATGATAAGAATACACATTTATATTCGGTGGCAGCCTTCCATCGTTCCACATTTTCTCTTGTTACTTTCATTTCGTTATATAAAAATGCATACACGGATATTCCCCCTTCTCTCACTTAACAGCATCCATTTTGGGACACAATTGCGGTCCTAACTCGAGGGCTGCCTGTATATGTATTTAATGCAAAGGTTTTAAAAAAAAACATAGATTAATTGGGACTTTAATTATTTATCTTTTCCTGGCATGGGAGTCTGGGGACGGAAGATTTGAGGAGGGAGCAGGCTGGGTTGGTTCTGCAAGGCTTAAGTTGAGAAGTTAGGAAGGAGGATGGGGGATCTTAAGGGATCAGCAGCTGCGAGATTTCTGCTTTTTAAAAAAGATTTAGTCCCTGGTTGCTCTCAAAATTCTTGGTTTCCTGCCCAGAATCCCCCCACCCTCCAGGCAGATTCTCAACCCTGAAAGAATTTTTCTCACGGTCCCCTCTCCCCCCCTCCCATCCCTCTCCCCCCCTCCCATCCATGAAGCCCGTCTTCATTTGGTAATCTAGGCTGGGTGGAAAACTTTAGGGGCAACTGGGGTGGGGTAAAGGCTGCGAAAAAGGCCCATCGAGCTCGGGATGAGATGATTGCAGCAAAAAAAAAAAAGAGGGGGGGGAGAAAAAGAGCCCTTAGGGGCTTTTTTGGGGGGGCGAGATCACGAAGGTCTCCCTCGTGCTTTGCAGATGGGTTCCCACGCTTCCGATTTTGGTCTTTGGCAGCTGCAGACGTTTTGCAACCTGCTTCAACTCTTATCCGCCAAACTCAACAGGGTGTTTTGAAACGCTTAGCATGCAAGGTGAATCTGGCCTCTCGTGACTTGAAGAGGGGAGAGGGATAAACCATGGTTAACGAAAAACCAGGATATCGTTGCCTACAACCTGGAACTTCCCTCCGGCTCCTTCCTTCCTTCGCCCTGCGGTTGGGCTGGCAGAAGATGCTCTCGTAATGTAAGCAGTTCGCTCTTTCGTCTCTGAATGAGTCACCATTCGGGGTCTCATGCGAAGGGCTGAGCAAAGAGGCTCCAGACATATAAAGTCTGAAATATTTTGCGGTCATGGTCGTAAGTCGAGGTCTCCATGTATTTTATTCGGCCAAGTGAGATAGACACACAAGGAATTTTGTCTCCAGTGCATCCGCTCTCATTGTACACGCAGAGTATTAATAATTATAATACCAAAACAATAATACAATACAATACAATAGTAGAGTTGGAAGGGACCTTGGAGGTCTTCTAGTCCAACCCCCTGCCTAGGCAGGAAACCCTATACCGTTTCAGACAAATGGCTATCCAACATCTACTTAAAGACTTCCAGTGTTGGGGCATTCACAACTTCTGGAGGCAACTTCTGTTCCACTGATTAACTGTTCTAACTGTCAGGAAGTTTCTCCTCAGTTCTAAGTTGCTTCTCTCCTTGATAATAACAATAATGATAGTGATAATAGAAGGTAGTGGAACAGACGAGAAGGACAAATGTAATACAATCATACTACATGGAGAAATAGACACATGGATAAATAAATTGAAATATATTTCAATTTAATGTTTAAACATATTTCGAGAAGGGGAGACATTTACAAGCAGAAAGAAGAATTTAGGACTTAGATGGGAGGTTGAGTGGAGCCAACAGAGAAGGGCAACGGATAAAAGAAAATTACTTAGGCTGTAAAAAGTTTCCTGCCCCAGAAAACAACTTAACCTGCACGACGGACAGGAAAAATATGTCCTAATATTTAGCCACATCCTACTTCTTGATGGAGAAATCAGCCCAAAGGGGAAAAGGATGAAGACTAACCACTTCCAGCACAGGAAGCCCGCCTGGCTGCTGACCCCGAGACCCTCCCAGCTATTTTCGTCCCTCTTCTCCAGCCCCACCGTTTCCGTCCTTGCAAGATGGGCCTTGGTGTTCCTACCATTCGGGGGGGGGGGGGGGGGAAACAGATGGGGCGGAGAAGCAGCGAGGAAATGGATGGGTGTGCCCATTGATGTGATCCTTGCTTCCTCTCCGATCCTGGGGGACAGGCAGGGGAAGCAAACACGTGTCGAATCAAAGCAAAAAGACCCCTCCCCACACACACACACCATTGTCACGGCCAAACAGCACAGCACAGCTGTTTACAAAGATTTTACAGGCCCCCAGCTTGTCTATAACACAGCAGTATGTGGCGGTAGCCAAAAAAAAAAAAAAGCCAACACAATCCTAAATTGCTTTAACAGAGGGAGACAATCAAGATCATGGGAGGTACTACTACCACTCTATAAAGCCTTAGTAAGACCACACCTAGGATACTGCATCCAGTTTTGGTCCCCACACTATAAAAATGGTATTGAGACACTAGAAAGAGTGCAGAGAAGAGCAACCAGGATGATTAGGGGACTGGAGGCTAAAACATACGATGAACAGTTGCAGGAACTGGGCATGGCTAGTTTAGGGAAGAGAAGGACCAGGGGAGACAGGATAGCAGTCTTCCAATATTTGAGAGGCTGCCCCAGAGAGGAGGGTGTCGAGCTATTCTCCAAAGCACCCGAAATCCAGACAAGGAACAATGGATGGAAACGGACCAAGGAGATAAATTCAACCTGGAAATAAGGGGGAATTTCCTAACAGTGAGAACAATCAACCCATGGAACAGAAGTTGCCTTCAGAAGTTGTGGGAGCTTCATCCCTGGAGGCTTTCAAGGGGAGATTGGACTGGCATCTGTCAGAAATGGTGTAGGTTCTCCTGCTTGAGTGGAAGGGGTTGGACTAAATGACCTCCAAGGTCCCTTCCAACTCTGTTAATCTCTTAATCTATTTTTAAATGTCCAAATTGCTTTTTTTTTTTTTTAGAATTGTCTCAAAAACAAGAATAGACCAACTTTGCTTCTATATAATCACTGCATTCAAGCCACATTGATGAAATAACATCCGGGAGAGGTTCATATTATTTTTGGAACAACACAGATAGTCCTCGATGTATGACCACAATCGAATCCAAACTTTCTGTTGTTAAGTGAGGCATTTTGTGTAGGGTTTCCTGCTTGGGCAGGGGGTTGGACTAGATGACCTACAAGGTCCCTTCCAAGGTCCCTCTGTTAAGCAGATTAATGCTCTGAATTCTCCATAGGAATAGATGAATGCCAAGGCTTGAAAATAGGACAATCGGCGATACATAATTATGAGCAAAATATCCCAGGACTCTATTAATCTGATGATGTCATTGTTTAGTTTTTCAAGGCACAAAGGGGAAAAAAACCTTTGCTGAAAAAACTTTCCACGTATTCTTAACTAGAAAGCAAGGCATCTCAAAGCAAGAGGAAATATTCATTGATGGATACATGCCAAAATGTATCTGAGGAGCTACCAGAGGTCATTCAACAGAGGCCATTCATCACACTTAAGCCATGGTTTGCTGAAACGTAGGTTTGTGCCTACGCTCGGTTCAGCCTGTGCATTGATAGCAATAGCACTTAGACTTATATACCACTTCAAGATGCTTTACATCCCTCTCTAAGCGATTTACAGGGTCAGCCTCTTGCCCCCAACAATCTGGGTCCTCGTTTGATCAAACTCAGATTGGCAGGAAGTGAGTCAACCTGGAGCCGGTCAGGATCAAACTGTTGGCAGTGGGCAGAGTTACCTTGCAATACTGCATTCTAACCACTGCGCCACCACAACTGATAGCTGATAGATAGATAGATAGATAGATGGATGGATGGATGGATGGATGGATGGATGGATGGATGGATGGATGGATGGATGATTAGATAAATAGATAGATAGATAGATAGATAGATAGATAGATAGATAGATAGATAGATAGATAGATAGATAGATAGATAGATAGATAGATAGATAGATAGATGATAGATAAATAGAGTAGATAGAGTAGATGGATGGATGGATGAAAGGATGGATGAATGGATGATACAATAGATAGATAGATGGATGGATGGATGGATGGATGGATGGATGGATGGATGGATGATACCATAGATAGATAGATAGATAGATAGATAGATAGATAGATAGATAGATAGATAGATGATAGATGGATGGATGGATGGATGGATGGATGGATAGATGGATAGATAGATGATACCATAGACAGACAGATCCTGGTTTAGACACCATGGAACCAAACCAGAGTGGTCAGTCTAGAAACCTCAGAGGACCGCTTTCAAAGGAGCGGGTGCAGGTAACCAGTGATGAGCTTTCGAAGAGAGGCGGTGACGAGGCAGGTGGCATGTAATTTTAATAAGTAACAGTTTAATAAGTACAATGCTGTCTAAACGATGATTTTTCAATATTCAAAAGCGGGTAAGTGTCACAGTCACACATTTTGTCTACTGCAAACTGTAGCCTGTCAGTTTCCAGGGGGCTTATTTCAGCAATATTTCTAATGCTTCACCTAAGCTTTCCCTTAAATTGCTGGTATTTTGACTGATTTTTGCTCATTTCTAACAATGCCCTTTATTTCTAGGCCCCCTGACGGATTAGGATCTTCGAGCGAATATGTTAAGGTAGGGAAACCATCTCTCTTTCCTTTCTCCTATTTTGGTTCCCTGCGATTATCAGGGATATGAATCTTATTGAGCACCCCAAAATGTGTTACTTGCAAGAATTGAGCCTTAGATGTTCGCACCCCATTTCAAATATCTCGCGTTTTAAGACCCACTTGGGTGATTTTAACCAGTCACAATAGACAGCAAGATGTGCACTATTTTGGCTGAATATATGTGTTCTGACCTAGGCTTTCCTCAAAAAGCATGAAGCAGATTCCTGGTCCCGACAAAATCCCTTTTGTTAAACGAATGTGAATTCCTCCCATTTACATTCAGCCAAGGCCTGGCAAACAGTCTTTCAAAGGAGTATTTATGACTACAGACCTTATCTATCTTGGAAAGCTGCCATGTAAATATTTTCCAAACGCAGTGCACTGCAAGGAAAGGCTGGGCACAGAGTCTCTGAGATTCACGGACAGATCTTCACACTCCTGAAATGAACTAGCAAACAAATGAACGAATTGTTTCCTGCAAAAGCCCACTCCCCTTTCGCTCCTCTTTTATTTCCTATGGGAGGGGCTATTCATCGTCCACCTGTGGCTTTACTCCCAAGTTGACTCCTGTTCTTTAGCTGTTAATCTACTGTGAATTCTGCTCCTTCACATCCAGCAAAGTCTTTCGAGGGAGGATTTACGGTCACAGACCTTATCTGGCATGGAGAGCTGACAGGCCCATGTCTGCAAAACTTGGCAAGGAGTCTCGGAGAGTCACGAACCAATTAAGCGAACTAATTGTCTCCTGCAAACTACACTTCCCTTTCGCTCCTCTTTTGTTCCCTCTGGGAGGGGCCATTCATGGTCCACCTGTGGCCTTACTCCCAAGTCGACCCCTGTTCTTTAGCTGTTCCCTTCGTCTGGCAACTCTGTGCGTGCACACACCGGGAACAGGCTCCAGCTGTTCTTCTGCCTCACTGATGCCTGACTCTGAAGGCAGCTGATAACTGTCAGACGGCCCTGGCCCCCTCTCTGCCTCCGACACAGAGCCCTCATCAGAGCCTTCCCCAGACTCCAGGACTGGCCCAGGTTCCTCCCCAACCTCCTCACTCTCCGAATCCACAACAATATGTTTGCTGACTCTGTGAGGGTCACAATAACCCCAACAATTCAAGCCACACTGCCGCAATCCTGACTGAAGGATGACAGAGGAGCCATATATTTTGCAGAAGGAAAGAGCAGGCTGGGAATCAGATTGAAAATGCTGATTATTGCAAAGGGAGTAACTGAAAACCGGGCGAATCTATGTGGAGATAAATGGATGCAACCTAGCCGAAAGCCAGGGTTTTTTTTTTTTTTTTGCAGCGGGTTCCTACAAAGGGCACGAAAATAAATTGGCAGCGGGCATCGACGGCTTCTGCCTCTGGATAGGAAGGCGCCACGCTCGGGAGCTGCCAAGCGTCAAGCAGAAGGTGAGAATTCCTCTCAAACCACTTGAGTCCCTGCCAAACATTCTTGCTGACTGACATTGCCTTCCAATGAAGCTGCCACCTGGGTCCCCCCCCCCCCCACAAATGAGATGCTAAAAAGCATCTCTGCTTTTTAGCAAGGAAGAAGCAAAGGGTTGGTGTCCTGCCGGCAGCCAGAGGAGTTGGCAGCAGAGTTGGAGAGTGAGGAGGAGGATGGGCCAGTCCTGGGGGCTGAGGAAAGCTCAGACGAGGGCTCTGCGTCGGAGGCAGAGAGGGAGCTAGACAGCAGTGAGGCAGAGGAACAGCTGGAGCCTGTTCCCAGTGTGCGCATGCACAGAGCTGCCAGAAGACAAGAACGGCTAAGAAACCGGGTTGTCTTGGGAGTAAAGCCACACCTTGGCGGTGATTGGCCCCTCCCAGAGGAAACAAAAGAGGAGCGAATGGAGAGGGGGCGTTTGCAGGAAGCAATTCATTCCTTCGGTCGTTTCAAGAGTGGAAAGTTCTGTTTGTGACTATAAGAGACTCCGTGCCAAGTTTTGCCTTGCCCTGCCATTTGGAAATTTAGTTATTTGGCAGCTCTCCGAGCGAGATAAGGTGCGTGTGGATAAACGTTCCTCGGAAAAGACTGCTTGCTAAAGCCTTGCTGACTGTGAATGAAAGGAATTCACAGCCGTATAAAGAAAACGGGTTTTGCCAGGACCAGGACTCAGCTTCGCTTCGTGCTTTTTAAGGAAGCCTGGGTCAAAAGGGCTGAGGGGCCGGGGCCGTTGCTCTGAGGAGCAGAGGGTCACTCTGCAGAGTTAACAAAAAATGCCAAAAAGATTGCAAGGGGATGATTGATGGCTCAGGCTGAGCCGTACCCCCTAATGGGACCCAGATGGCCCTGGGATATTAGGCAAGGAAATTTAAAATTGCAATTTAAATGAGAAGGATAGCCAGCCATTTGCAAGCTGGACACCGGGAACAAAACTTCCAAACATACTCCAAGCAAGGCCGAGGGAAATGGCGGTGCTTAAAGAAGCTAAGTTATGCATAGCTTTTTTTCCAGCTATGGTGCTGGAGAAGACCCCTGCGAGTCCCTTGGACTGCAAGACCATCCAACCGGTCAGTCCTAGAGGAGATCAACCCTGACTGCTCTTTAGAAGGCCAGATCCTGAAGAGGAAACTCAAATCCTTTGGCCACCTAATGAGAATGAAGGAATCCCTGGAGAAGAGCCTCATGCTGGGAACGATGGAGGGCAAAAGAAGAAGAAGGGGACGGCAGAGAAGGAGGGAGCTGGATGGAGTCACCAAAGCAGTCGGCGTGAGCTTCAATGGACTCCAGAGGATGGTAGAGGACAGGAAGGCCTGGAGGAATGTTGTCCATGGGGTCACGATGGGTTGGACAAGACTTCGCAACTAACAACAACAACAATTAAGAATGTGAAGAGAGAAAGAGAGAAAGAGAGGGAGAAGGAATAGTGGAGAAGAGGAGAAAAGAGGAGAAAAGAGGAGGAAGGAGGAGGAGGAGAAGAAGAAGAAGAAGAAGAAGAAGAAGAAGAAGAAGAAGAAGAAGAAGAAGAAGAAGAAGAAGAAGAAGAAGAAGAAAGAAGAGTATGAGATGGTTGGATAGAGTCACCGAAGCAGTCGGAGTGAGCTTCAATGGATCCAGGGGATGGTAGAGGACAGGAAGGCCTAGAGGAACATTATCCATGGGGTCGTGATGGGTCAGACAACCAGCTAACAACTAAAGAAATAATCCTCAGGATTCGTGAGAAATAATTCCAAATATTTTGTGCGGCCCGAGGAGGAAGACAGCCACAAAAGTCCCACGCCTTTGGAAGTGGCAGGTTTCTGGCTTGTTGGCTGGAACAAGCCATAGATTAAACAGAGCTTGTTCCACTCTTTATAGCCATTTAACCCACCTCCCTCCCCTTCCCCAAAAAAGGGTTTTAATGAATTTTGTACACAGAGCTTAAACCTCCGGGGGGGCAGATTAGACACTAAGCAGGGCAGGAACAGGATTTTATCATCCACCCATCAGCCAGATGATAAAAGCTGTGTGAAAACAGGTATAAAAGCAATGGTGCCCCTCCCACATTTGTGCTAGTCGTTCCCGACTCTAGGGGGCGATGCTCATCTTCATTTCAAAGCCGAAGAGCCAGCGCTGTCCGAAGACGTCTCCGTGGTCATATGGCTGGCATTTCTCAACGCCGAAGGCGCACGGAACGCTGTTCCCTTCCCACCAAAGGTGGTTCCTATTTTCCTACTTGCATTTTTTAACGTGCTTACGAACTGCTCGGTTGGCAGAAGCTGGGACGAGTCACGGGAGCTCGCTCCGTTAGGCAGCGCTGGGGATTCGAACCGCCGAACTGCCGACCTTTTCTGATCGACAAGCTCAGCATCTTAGCCACTGAGCCACCGCGTGCCTTTTAGATGCTGAAGTTTTGGGGATGGGAGCAGTAAAAAAAAAGTTTCTGATTTTAAATTGGGCTCTGATCCCATAATTCCGATTTCTGCCCTGTTTCAAATGCTCATCATTCGTTCCCCCAAAAGACCCACGAAGACCCCACCTTCTGAGTCGTTGGACTGCGGTGCTCCCGTCACTGCATCTGGCTAAGGATGATGGGTATTAACAGCCCGCTCCCAGCTTCAGAAAACTTGCGCTGGAAAGAAAGAAAGATGCGGATCTTGTCCAGTTGGGCCACAAGCCCTAATTGAACATTGGGGCAGAATGTGCCAGAGGCTGGAAATACTAAAAAAAAAAAAACCTGCTTGGAGACATTAAAAATGATATTTAATGCACCATTGTCCGGAATCAGCCAAGGTCAAACCTAGGATAAATTCCACATGAAGTTTAGTGAAGGATTTAAAGATTGCAATCGCTGTTGCCAAAAGCTCTAGCCATTTCCACAGCCGCTCCAAATCGGGCGCGACTCACTTAACAACCACACTGCTTAGCAATGGAAATCTGAGCCCCGATTGTGGTCATAAATCAAGGATTACCCATAGAGTTGACAACTTACTTGTCCCAGCTTCTGCCCAACCTAGCAGTTCGAAAGCAGGTCAAAAATGCAAGTAGAAAAATGGGGACCACCTTTGGTGGGAAGGGAACAGCGTTCCGTGCCCCTTCGGGGTTGAGTCACGCCAGCCACGTGACCACGGAGACGTCTTCGGACAGCGCTGGCTCTTCGGCTTTGAAACGGAGATGAGCACCGCCCTCTAGAGCTGGGAACGACTAGCACATATGAGCGAGAGGAACCTTTACCTTTAAAGACAAATGTATGGAGGTAAGAAGCCGCTTTAGATGTTTTCCTGAGCCCGCAGCCAGATTTTATCCCCCAACCAGGAGCATTCGGGACTGACTTTTAGGCATGGGTGGTGGGTTTTGGCGGTGGCGAGATCTTGCCCCATCACCAACCTTCCCGTTTCTCGAATCCAAGTTTCTCCGGCTGCAAATATCTGGTTTAAGAGCAGGGAGGTTGTGTGAATGCATTTGAGTCTGGGAGAGGCGGAGGGAGGTCAACCCTCTGATGGGCACCTGGGGGTCAAGGACAGGTGGGAAACAAAGCCTCTCCCCCCCCCCAAAAAAAGTGAAGGAAGTGACTGAGCTGGCGTTTTATTTATTTTTGTGGTGGGAGATGCAACCCAAGAGCAAGCAGGGATAAAGAGACCAGTTTTGGCTCCAGGAGAAGGGATGCTGGGCTGGGGGTAGGGGACCCCCGGCTGCCCGCCACCACCCCCAGCGCCCCCCTCCCCATCCTTAGGCTCCGCCCCCGCCCCGCCCCCGCCGAAGGATGAGGTAATGTGGGAAGCAGCTGAAGTTAAAGCTCCGCGGTTGCAGAAGCGGCATCTCCAGCCGGGGTGCCCGGGCCGGACGGAGACATGACGGACCGCTGCAGCCTTTGGAGTGCCTTGTCGGCCGCCGCTTGCTGCTTCTACCGCGGCTCCTTCATGCAAGTCCAGGTGAGGTGGGGAAGGGGCAGGCGTGGGGACAGCCCCCCCCCCTGCCCGGCGCAGGGCAAGCCAAGGGCTGGGAAGGTGGCTTTCTTGCGCGCGCCCCCCCCTCCCCGCTTGCCTTGGCACAGAATTGGGGAAGGGGCGGCTGCTGCGGAGGGATGGATGGATGGATGGAGAAGAGAGGGGCGGGGGTCGCAGGAGCATGCCTCCCTCCTCCAAAGGTCCGCCAGGGCTTGCTTTCCCTTTGTGTTGCTGCGGGAGCCGGCATCCCCGGAATCCGGCGGAGCCTGGGTGGGGAGGGGGCGTCGCGCCGGACCTGCTGGGTGGGTGGGTGGGTGGGCGGCCGGGCGGAGACTTCCACCCCGGGAAGGGGGATTCCCCGCTTCCCAGGCGAGCTGAAAAGGCAGAGAGTATTTGGGGAAGGGGGGAGTGGAGTGGAGAAATCGCCTCTCCCACCCATGTTTGGGATCCAGGGGGAAGCAGTGCACCTTGCGGAGGGGAGGGGGGTGTCTCTCCTTTGGGAGGTAGGGAGGGGGGCTTTTCATTTCTGGATGGGGTGGGAGGGTGGAAGGAAGAGGCTGGGTCCCTGCCCTTGGTCAGCATCTTTTGGCATGTGGAAAAACCCACCCACCCTCTCGGTACAAACCGGCTGCCTTCGGTCATCTCCAGCCTGAAGGGCCCAGACTACAGCCCCCATCCTCCCCAGCCAACGGAGAAGTAATGCTGGGAGAAAGTGGGGGTTTTTTCCCCCTGCCCTCAGCCACCTGCTTGGCCTTCCAGAAGGCGAGGGGGTGCAAAAAGTGAGAAGAAGGGGTGGGAAAGGGGGTGATTCGGGTTGGAGAAGCAGGTAGCAGGGAAACACACACATATACACAAAAGTACAGCAATACACACACACACACACACTGCTTCTCTTCTGTGCAGAAATATGAGATGGGTGGGGCAGTTTTCCACCGCCCCCTCCCCACTCCTGTCATCCTGTCTAAGGCGGAAGTGTCATATCTCTCTCTCTCTCTCTCTCTCTCTCTCTCTCTCTCTCTCTCTTTGGACAAGGGCTGGTTGCAGAGGTCAGAGGTCAGAACTCCAATCTCCCCTTCCCCAGGGCAGCCGAGATGGATGTTTACCCCATACACACACCCACACCAGCCTCCAGACCCTTTCTTTCTCCTGGCTGCAGGGGATAAGAGAAATTCGCCCTCTGGAAGGATTTACAAGCAGGGGCATGGAAGGGACAAGACTCATAAAGAGACAGAGAGAAAAGAGGGGATAGATAGCTTGGACTACAGTTCCCATCCTCACTCAGCGATGGGAGTTGCGGGTCTTCTTGCGTCTTCGGAAGGGACCCGAAGCCTGCAAGCTATGAGAGAGAAATCCATCCCTCCATCGTACTGTATATCCGTCCATTCTATCTATCCCACTTATCCATTCTATCGCACAAAGATTTTAAGGCGCGAGAGCCCCTTAAAAGAGGGGGGGGGGAAACAATTAAGATAGCAGACCGACTGGGAAGAAGAGAAAAGATTGTGTGAGCTCAACACAGAGAAAACCCCTGTGTGTTTGTGTGTCCAAATCCATCATTTGCCTATGATGTCATTGCCAATGCAGGACTCCGAAATTTGCATCTTGCCATCACTCTGCTGGGCGGCAGCTCATCCTTCATTGAATGACAGCTGTCTTTTTTTTCTCCTTTTAACGCCCTGGGTCTCCGTTTTGTGTCCCCCCTCTTTCTTCGGAGGGGGGTTCTAGAAGGGGATATTTCGGCTCCCAACGGCGCTCCCCACTATTGCACAGCCGTATGCCCCACTCCTTCAAAGGGGGGCTCCAGTTTAAGCAGAACCTCCCCTGCAGGGGAAGAGAGGCTTGAAAGAAAGAAAGAAAAACCATCATTTAAGGGTGCTGGCGATGACGTCCTTGCTAACCGACTGCAAGGAGGAAAATGATTTTCTACGCCCACCTCTTCCTGACTTTGGCGTTTTCTTAGTCATGCCAGGCCAATGTGTGAAAGTGGCCGAGAGGGAATTAGCCGGCATGATACCATTCAAAAAGGGGGGAGGATTACTGGAAGGAGCAAATAAACCTGGTTAACTAGGAAGGGGCTGTCAAAAGCAGGATGGGGGCAATTGAAGGCAGCCCATCGGAACTCTCCGTGGTGCTTAAATGGGTTTTAAAAACCAGCTAAGTTGAAAAATTAAAAAGAGTTTTGGTGGAGATTTGAAGGCGATGGTTTGGCTCAACCTCCGCGGAGTTCCCATTGTGTTAAGGTCAACTGCTGGCAATTGTGTGGTTTGTATGGATGTATCTCCTTAGAAATAGTTATGGAAACCTCTTCTTCTGGGTCCCCCCCCCCCACCCTAGTTCTAAGGTTTGGGAATTTTGTTTATCAATCTCCCCTTGAAGTATGAAGAGGTTAAGGTTCCCCTCGCATGTATGTGCTAGTCGTTCCTGACTCTAGGGGTCGGTGCTGATCTCCGTTTCAAAGCTGAAGAGCCAGCGCTGTCCGAAGACGTCTCCGTGGTCATGTGGCCGGCATGACTCAACGCCTGAAGGTGCACGGAACACTGTTCCCTTCCCACCAAAGGTGGTTCCTGTTTTTCTACTTGCATTTTTGACGTGCTTTCGAACTGCTAGGTTGGCAGAAGCTGGGACAAGAAGGAATCGATGAAGGTGTGGCAGGGAAGAGAGAAATCAAATTTCTCCCGGATTATTCTTTTGCTGATATTAGTGGGAAGGGCAGACTAGCCAAACTGGGCCACCGCCTATCATATTTTCATTATTTTGCTACTTTTGGGGGCTTCTTGGCTTAGAATCTCAGCAGGAGAAGGTTTTACAACCCAAAAACCTGGTTTATGTTTTATTTAGGAGACTAGGTACAATCTCAGGTATTCACACAAACCGTCTTTGAGGGTAGAGAAATAGGAGACGATAGGTTTTTGGCTGCTTCTCTTTACGCAGGCATCCGTCATGCCGCGGGGAAGGATTCTGGCTTCAGATTCAGCCCCAGTTTTCTTCCATTTCTCTCTGGGAAGCTTCTAGCCAATGCCACGTCGATCCCATCGGAAAACAGGCCGTGCCCCCTCATCTGCTCCACATCTAACACATCCGCTGCCCTTAAAGTCAATCCAAGATTCGATCTTGGGAACTACTTCATTTCTTCCATTTTATTCATCGGGCAATTGAGACGCTGATGTGCTCGGAAAGAATTTTATCCCGACTTTTTATGTCCTCCTGAAGGCGGACCGTTTTCTATTTACCCGGTTCTATTTACCCAGGTTTAAAACTGGATTTTTGCCGTTCCCCCCCCCCCCCACCCCTTCCATTCTTCAACAAGCCACTTTCCAACTCGGCTTGTCGGAAGCCCAGCTTGGGAAACGGCAGCGATGCAAGTACATGTCAGTAGCCAAACAGCCAAAATGTTGGTCACGTAAGCTGTGGGGTGGGATGGTGGGATGGTCGTAAGCGCGAGTCGCTGTGGCAAGACGCTTTTAGCTTGCAACGGTTCGTTTCGTGACGGTTGTAAGTCGAGGACTAAGTGTACAGCTCCCATTTGAGCAACGTATCCCCCTTTTTTTTGCATCCTCTCGCCTTCCTCTCTTCAGTCAAAGATTGGGGTCCCAGAGCCCCCTCCCACATAATTGCAGGACAGGGTCCCGTTTTAAACATTGGGACCTCTGGGATCAGTTGGGATCCCTCCGAGTGCCAATAACTCGCAATGGGTGATGTGGATTACGAATAGATTGGCCGAAGCTTTATTTCCCCAACTGGATTATCCCAGATATGGACCGCACCTATCCGGAGCAATACGTCGCGGACATGTCCCCCGTCCCCCCCCCCAACTCCTCGGCTCTCCACCTGTTCTTGGGGTGGGGGTTGGGGGGACGGACAGAGCTATCTTCTTTGCACACGTCAAATGTGTCTGGTCACTCGCCTGGATGAACTCTGCGTGAACGAGACTTGATGTTGTGTGAGTGTTTTCAGCTGATACAAGCATCCCTGCCTCTCCTCCGCCAATGGTAGCCCAGCCGGTCTTTGAAACAATGACATAATTGGCAGCCAATGGGAAGCCGGGGACGGGATGCAGCATTTAAGAGCAAGGGAAGGGATGGAGAAAGAGAGAAAGAGAGAGGGGGGAGGAGAGAGAGGGAGGGAGAGGGAGAGTCGTTTGGGACAGCGTTAAAAAGCAAGTCCTCTTTCTCTAGCCGAACTTCATTTAATCAAAGGGGTTTTGAACCCCTGGTCCTCCCTCTTTTAGCCTGGGTCAAAGGCAGTTGTGCCCCACGGAGCTGAGACATGACATCATTGCCTCCCCTTTCCCCCCCCTACACCCCCCCCAGGAGAGGCTGGGGAGAAATGGAGAGGGTGGGATTGTATGCTTAAGGCTCAGGTGTTGGCCAGCTAGGGAAAACTCATCATTATGCAAAAGGCTTTCCTATCTAAATCTGTCCTCATTATTCATTACCCCAGCGGGCTTCGCCCACAGAGGGGATTTAACCCTTTGCGGTTCGTCGAAAGCTTTCTCCCCCCCCCACGACTCCAAGAAAACTGGACCTGACATTTCTTCCTCTCGTTTCCCCCCCCCCCCATAACCACTCCCCACAGGGGCAGGGATGGCACAACCCACCCCCTCGATGAAATCCGTCCTTTCCACGTTGGCACCCGGCTTACGAAAACAGCAGCGTTATTATCGCTTGAAGTGTTGGCACCGCTTTATAATACCCCGGAGAAGACCACCCTTGGAACATTTGCATCCAGTTTTTGGCTGCCAGGATATCAAAAAAAGACGTTGAGACTCTGGAAAGAGTGCAGAGAAGAGCAACCAGGATGATGTGGGGGTTAAAACATAGGAAGGACAGTTGTGGGAATTGGGTTTGTGCAGTACTTTAAGTAGGCAAGTCAGGGGAGGCGGTAGCTCAGTGGCTAAGATGCTAAGCTTGTCGATCGGAAAGGTTGGCAGTTCGAATCCCCAGCGCCGCGTAACGGAGTGAGCTCCCGTGACTCGTCCCAGCTTCTGCCAACCTAGGAGGTCGAAAGCACGTCAAAAACGCAAGTAGAGAAATAGGAGCCACCTTTGGTGGGATGGGGACAGCGTTCCGTGCGCCGTCGGCGTTGAGTCATGACCAAGGAGACGTCTTCGGACAGCGCTGGCTCTTCGGCTTTGAAACGGAGAGGAGCACCGCCCCCTAGAGTCGGGAACGACTAGCACATATGTGCAAGGGAAACCTTGACCTTTAGTAGTTTAACTCAATTAACTCAGCCTTCGACATGAGTGACATCAAGTTGGCCGCGCCCATCCAGTCACATGACCACTCACCCACGCCCACCCACCCAGCCAATCGTCTCAACCTCCAAACGGTTGGGGACCCCTGGTCTAGGGTTTTTGCTGCTTGAGCAGTGGGGTTGGACTGGAAGACCTCCAAGGTCCCTTCTTCCAGCTCTATTCTGATTGATTGAGCTTGTACTGCCAATGTCACAATATGTACACATTTTCATCCGCAGCGATTAGGGCTGGGTGTAGAGTCTGCCAAGTAGCTTGGACAGTGACAATAATTGCTACACAAAGTCTTCCAGAATCCGGGGTGAGTTTAAATTGGCTTGGCTTGGTCCAGCATCTGAAGACTTCGCCACGGGGGCTGGAGCAGTGGAAAAAAAGAGAAGGGGAAGAATTTTGCGTGTGCTCAGCGTTCTTTCTCTCTCTGTGTGTCTCTTTCTTTTTTTCTTTTTTTCTTTCTTTCTCTTTCTCTCTCTCTCCCTCTCTGTCTCTCATTCTCTCTCTCTGTCTCTTTCTCTCTGTCTCTCTCTCTTTCTTTCTTTTTTTCATTTTTTCTCTTTCTTTCTTTTTCTTTCTCTCTCCCTGTCTCTGTATCCCTCCCTCTCTCTTTTTTCTTTCTTTCTCTTTCTCTCTCTTTCTCTATCCCTCTCTGTCTCTCTCTCTCTCTGTGTCGGTCTCTCTCTCTTTCTCTCTCTCTTTCTCTTTCTCTCTCTCTCTGTGTGTCTCTTTCTCTCTGTGTGTCTCTGTCTCTGTGTGTGTCTCTTTTTTCTTTCTTTTTCTTTCTCTTTCTTTCTCTCTCCCTCTTTCCCTCTCTGTCTCCCTCTCTGTCTCTCTCTGTGTGTCTCTGTCTCGTTCTCTCTGTCTCTCTTTTTCTCTCTGTCTCTTTTTTCTTTTTTCTCTTTCTTTCTTTCTCTTTCTTTCTCACTGCCTCTCTGTCTCCCCCCCTCTCTCTTTTCTCCTTTTTTCTTTCTTTCTCTTTCTTTCTTTCTCTCCCTTTCTCTCTCCCTCTCCCTCTCTGTCTCTGTCTGTCTGTCTCTCTCTCTTTTTTCTCTCTCTCTCTGTCTCTGTCTCTCTGTCTGTCTCTCTGTCTCTGTCTCTCTCTCTCTCTTTTTCTGTCTCTGTCTCTGTCTCTCTCTTTCTCTCTGTCTTTTGATTGAGAGGTTCATCTTCATGGGTTTTTTTTTCCCAGCTGAATGCACTCAATTGATTAGGTAATCGCAGCACTGAGACTCGGAAGCCACTCGGCGGTACCTGCCTTCCCCCCTCACGCCATCGGGAAGGTGTTAATTTTCCACGACTCTGTAAATGTATCCTCGTGCCTATGAAAGAAGCATTTGCATACCCATGGCGCAATTGTTGGCAAACAGTTTGGGATCCGTAAGGCGTCTGCCCAGTTTGTTTCAGCGCTGTTGGCTGGTTGTAGGAGGATTGCGAGCCAGGAAATGGTTTTGTCGCCAAAGGTTAGAGAAACCAGAGCTGAGTGGCAAACAATGAAAAAGAATTTCTTTGAGTGATGTCATCCGCCACCAATTCTCTCCTTTCAAACCAGGTGGAAGTCGGGCTGTTGAATTGTTGTTGTGGTTGTGCGGATCTATCTCCTTAGAAATGGTCTTCCAAAAGTTGTGGGTTTAGGGTTTGAGGAGCTCTTTCTTTGAGCCAAATATCAGTTTGGCTTATTACAACACCAGTTGGAATCCGGGGCTCCGCTATGCAACTATGTGATCAGGCTTGATAAGTCGGCACTTACAGCTTTAAAATTAATTAGTAGTTACGACTGGCCTCTCCTCTCCCCTTCTCTCCCTCAGGCTGGCCCCCGAAAACCCTCTCCTCTCTTCTCCCCTTCTCTCCCTCCGGCTGGCCCCATTGATCTTCTCCTATCCCCTTCTCTCCCTCAGTCTTGCCCCACAGAGGCATCTCCTATCTTATCCCCTTCTCTCCCTTAGTCTAACTCCTTAGCATCAGAGCATTTTTCAGGTGGGGAGGGGGAGCAGAATATCTAAACTGGAAGCCCGCAGGCCAAATGAGTCACACACCGCCCACGCCCAAGTGGCAGTTGGAACAGAGGTTTTTTTCAGGTGGGGAGGGGGAGTAGAACGTCTAACTCCTTAGCATCAGAGCATTTTTCAGGTGGGGAGGGGGAGTAGAATATCTAAACTGGAAGCCCGCAGGCCGAATGAGTCGCACACCGCCCACGCCCAAGAGGCAGTTGGAACAGAGTTCTTTTTGGGTGAGGTGATGGAGTAGAACTAACCCCTTAGCATCAGAGCATGTTAATAATAATATAAGACATACTAATGATCTGATGGTCATTTTGAAAAATCCTTTCTTAGCACCTAGAAGCCAAGAGGAACATACGTGCCAAATTTCAAGTTTGCAGGCTTTAAGATTCTGGAGATTTCGTGATGATGCATGAGTGGTATTTCACATATAGATAGATAGATAGATAGATAGATAGATAGATAGATAGATAGATAGATAGATAGATAGATAGATAGATAGATAGATGATAGATAGATGATAGATAGATAGATAGATAGATAGATAGATAGGTAGGTAGGTAGGTAGGTAGGTAGGTAGGTAGGTAGGTAGGTAGATAGGTAGATAGGTAGATAGGTAGATAGGTAGATAGATAGATGATAGATAGATAGATAGATAGATGATAGATAGATAGAGATTAGATAGATAGATAGATGAGAGAGAGAGAGAGAGAGAGAGAGAGAGAGAGAGAGAGAGAGAGAGAGAGAGATTGCTAACACACACAAACCATCTTCACAACCTAGGGTGGCACCCATCTCTAAATCCATGCACAGTAAACGACGATACGTTTGCGAGGAAAATTCAACTGCATTAACATTTTTTAAAAAAAAAAACTCCTACACATTCAGAAAAGGAATTTGTAAAAAACACAGAGGCTATTTTTTTAAAAAAGACCCCCAGATAGCAGCCGGAGGGAGGAAAGGGGGGGGGAGGGAATTTAAAGGCAGAAAATAGTGGATAGATATTTTTGGGGAGGAGCAAGGCAGAAATGAGCTTTTATATCAAGATTTGCCGTCAATCAGAAGCCCTCCTGAGATAGGAGCAGGGTACTGCTTTCTTCTCTATACTGGGAGGGTTTTGCCCCTAGCTCTCTGCGATCTGGAGAGCAGGGGAGGCAAGCAGCTGCTGCAGTAATTGGTCAAGCAAGGTGGAGGGGTAACCTCCTGGGTTTGCCTGCCGGCAAAACGTTGGCTATCCTCCATCTCTCTCTGGAGATGCTCAGACCGCATCAGTGTCTCCCCAAATAACCGACTCTGTGTTCGGAGAAGCAGAAGGACGGGTTGTGTCATCCTGCAGGAGGGTGACCACGGAGGCAAAGGGTGACAGCAGCCTTCAGAAGGAGATGCGCCCTAGGCTTCAGCTGCCAGCTGCAAGGCTCCCAAACCGCACCAGTCGTGTCCTGGACAACCAAGCAGATTTCCACCGCTGAGTGCCTTCTGCAAAACCGGCCATTCGCCACCCTCAAAAGCACTTCAACAACTCATGTTAGCTGACGGGCCTGTTTCCTTTTGGCTGCCTTCCCAGTTCGCAGGGAAGCACGGCCGCCACGCGGGCACGATTCAGGCCTCGCCCCCGTTTGTGCTGAACCGAAGGGCTGGGAGAAGTGGCATCATCTGTCCGCCGTTTGTTGGCAGCTTCCAATGAGTTGGCGCCAGGGGTGAAATCCAGCATGTTCTGACAGGCTCTGGAGAAGCATTAGTGGAAATTTTGAGTAGTTCGGAGAAACGGCAAAGGCCACCTCTGGCTGGGCCTAGAGTGGGAATGGAGATTTTGCAGTATCTTTCCCCTGGAGTGGGGTGAAAATGGAGATTTTGCAGTATCCTTCCCCTGGAGTGGGAAAGGAATGGAGATTTTGCAGTATCCTTTCCCTGGAGTGGGGAGGGAATGGAGATTTTGCAGTACTCTTCTCCTAGAGTGGGGAGGGAATGGGGATTTTACAGTATCCTTCCCTGGAGTGGGGAGGGAATGGAGGTTTTGCAGTATCCTTCCCCTGCAGTGGGGAGGGAATGGAGATTTTGCAGTATCCTTCCCCTGGAGTGGGAAAGGAATGGAGATTTCGCAGTATCCTTTCCCTGGAGTGGGGAGGGAATGGGGATTTTACAGTATCCTTCCCCTGGAGTGGGGAGGGAATGGGGATTTTGCAGTATCCTTCCCCTGGAGTGGGGAGGGAATGGGGATTTTGCAGTATCCTTCCCCTGGAGTGGGGAGGGAATGGAGATTTTACAGTGTCCTTCTCCTGGAGTGGGGAGGGAATGGGGATTTTACAGTGTCCTTCCCCTGGAGTGGGGAGGGAATGGAGATTTTGCAGTATCCTTCCTCTGGAGTGGAGAGGGAAGGGAGATTTTGTAGTATCCTTCCCCTGGAGTGGGGAGGGAATGGAGATTTTACAGTATCCTTCCTCTGGAGTGGGGAGGGAATGGAGATTTTACAGTATCCTTCCCCTGGAGTGGGGAGGGAATGGAGATTTTACAGTATCCTTCCCCTGGAGTGGGGAGGGAATGGAGATTTTACAGTATCCTTCCCCTGGAGTGGGGAGGGAATGGAGATTTTACAGTATCCTTCCCCTGGAGTGGGGAGGGAATGGAGATTTTACAGTATCCTTCCTCTGGAGTGGGGAGGGAATGGAGATTTTACAGTATCCTTCCCCTGGAGTGGGGAGGGAATGGAGATTTTACAGTATCCTTCCCCTGCCACGGCCATCAAGCTATGGCCACAGAACCGGTAGTAAAAAAAATTGAATTTTACTATTGGTTTGCGCGGCCTTTTTGTCTTAAAAGTGCCGTGAAAGAGCTCGGCACAACCTGGTTTTAAGTCAAGAACATGGTTTGCAGCCAAGTTAAGATTGCACAGCAGTCCCCAAGCGAAGCAAGTTACTCGTTACTCCGGTTTTCCTTTCAAAAACAAATGGGCTCTCTGGTCAGGCTAACTTTGAGGAATCAATCTACTCGTCTTGTTCCTTTTCTCCTACTGTGCCTTTCCAGTTAAAAATCAATCCATTTTTCTTCAAAAGCTTCTATTTGGAGATGCCACAATGCTATCGCTTCAGGGTGGACCAACTTCACAGCTCTCTCCTTTCACTTGGGGTGGTTGTGGCGGCTGAGTGAAAAGTCCCTTTTCTTCTTCTTCCCTGCAGTTCTCCAAGGAGAAGTACATCCTCGACTCCTCGCCGGAGAAGCTTCACAAGGAGTTGGAAGAAGAGTTGAAGCTCAGCAGCTCCGACCTAAGAAGTCACGCCTGGTATCATGGCCGTATCCCCCGGGAGGTGAGAGCTTCTGGCCGAGAACACCTCTGGCCAACATGGGATCGGAAGTTGGGTAGATCAAGAGAAGGGAGAGGAATCAGCCTGGGGGCATGCTGGTGTCCCTCAACTTGGGTGCCTTAGATAGGTGGTACAAATGTAAGAACATGTAGTTGAATTACTCCGGGTTAGGAAGGCTGAAAGTATGTAAGCAAACGACTGCCTCCCATTTTTATTTATTGTGCGGAGAAAATAATTGTGCGAGGAATGAAAGGCAAGCTAAAAACGCTTTGGAGATGAGAGGGTCACTGCTGGCTCGTGGATGGGACCCCAGAGGGACCCTCTATATTTTTGGGGTAACCTAGGATGCATCTCAATATTGGAAGCAGATACCCAGGGACAGGCCCTTTTCCGTGTTTCCAAAACCGAAGCGTTGTACCAAATGCCTCTTTGCCCACTTTCTCTCCGGCGTTAAACGGTAAAGTTTCCCCCACACATACATGCTAGTCGTTCCCGACTCAAGGGGGCGGTGCTCATCTCCGTTTCAAAGCCGAAGAGCCAGCGCTGTCCAAAGACGTCTCCGTGGTCATGTGGCCGGCGTGACTCAACGCCGAAGGCGCACGGAACGCCTGTTCCCTTCCCACCAAAGCGGTCCCTATTTTTCTACTTGCATTTTTTACGTGCTTTCGAACTGCTCGGTTGGCAGAAGTAACGGGAGCTCACTCCGTTACACGGCGCTAGGGATTTGAACCGCCGAACTGCCGACCTTTCTGATTGACAATCTCAGTGCCTTAGCCCCTGAGCCAGCCTGTTCTCCAGCCTTAGGGCCAGGCTTATATTCTCTGCAGATGCTGAGGGGCCCTGCTGCAATCTTTGCAGCCACGCCCTGGCACTCAGAAGACTAAATAGCGCTAGCTAGCTTTTTCCTCGGATAAAACCCGAACACTGGATTATTATTATTTTTTAAATTTACTCATTCATTTGTATTTATACTTATTAATCAAGTTGGGACCTGTCTCACCAAAGCAATTCTGAGCAAGTAGGGCAAATTTTCCAAGCAGGGCACACTCCCCTCTTCATACCTCCATCTGGATTGATTTATTCTTTATTTATTCATTAAAAAAAATATTTCCCCCCCCAGGTTTCAGAAAGTTTGGTGCAAAGGAACGGGGATTTTTTAATCCGCGACTCGCTCACCAGCCTGGGCGATTATGTGCTGACTTGCCGCTGGAGGAACGAACCCCTCCACTTCAAGATCAACAAAGTGATGGTGAAATCGGGCGAAGGGCGCACCCACATCCAGTACCTCTTCGAGCAGGAGAGTTTCGACAACGTCCCGGCCTTGGTGCGCTTCTACGTAGGGAACCGTAAGCCCATCTCGGAGCAGAGCAATGCCATCTTCTACTGCCCCATCAACCGCACCTTCCCGCTGCGCTACCTGGAGGCCAGCTATGGACTCGCCAACGGGAAGCACAGCGGCTCCCGCAGCCACGCGGGCCACAAAGGCGGGCACATCAAAAGGAGGAGCATCACCATGACGGACGGGCTGACCGCCGACAAGATCACAAGGAGCGATGGATGTCCCACCAGGTATCAGAATCTTGGGGAAAACCCCACATCCTTGGAGTTTGGTTCCCTTGCGCCCACATCTCAGAAGGGGGGGGGGCTTGGCAAATTGTATGGGCGAATCTTCAGTTTTGCAATGGGGTTTTTTACGGCAGCACCAACTTCTGGTGGCCCTCCTAGTGGCCCGTGGAGCCGGTGGCAGAGTCGGACAGTGAGGAGGGTTGGGGAGGAACCTGGGCCAGTCCTGGAGTCTGGGGAAGGCTCGGATGAGGGCACTGTGTCGGAGGCAGAGAGGGGGCCAAGGCCATCTGACAGTTATCAGCTGCCTTCGGAGTCAGACATCAGTGAGGCAGAAGAATAGCTGGAGCCTGTTCCCAGTGTGCGCATGCGCAGAGTGGCCAGATGAAGGGAGCAGCTAAAGAACAGGGGTCGACTTGGGAGGAAGGCTGCAGGTGGACGATGAATGGCCCCTCCCAGAGGAAATAAAAGAGGAGCGAAAGGGGAGTGGAGTTTGCAGGAGACAATTAGTTCGCTTAATTGGTTTGTGACTCTCCGAGACGCCTTGCCAAGTTTTGCAGATATCGGCCTGGCATCTCTCCAAGCCAGATAAATTCTGTGACTGTAAATCCTCCCTTGAAATAATTTGCTGGATGTGAACGAGCAGAATTCACTGTGAATTAATAAAAGGGTTCTTTTGTCGGTAAAAGGAGTTTACTTTGTGCTCTTGGGAAGCCTCGCTCAGAACACAACTGAGGAGGTTAAGATGGAGAAAGAACACTTTGTTAATTTAATTCAACCAGTTTGGAATTTCTGCTTTTCAAGGAAATGGAGTAGTTTTTCATTTTTTCCCCTTGAAGCTACCTGTAAAAGATGGGTTTCATACATCGGGCCCTATATGATAACTCTGCTCAATTCTTTGGGGTGGGGGATTTTCACCAACTTTAATCTCTTTCGCATTTAGTGTCTCCTTGCCGCATCACCGGGATATCATTCGGAACTGTGCTGTCAGCGTGGATCAAATCCAAGACCTCCACTCCCCGATGTCGCCCATCGCCGAGACCCCAGCCACTCCAGCTTATAGCACTGGTAGGCAGGGCGTTGTCCGAAGGGGGCAAAAAACAAATCGTGTGAATTTATTTAAACCCTGCATAGAAGTTTTAAAAGGGATTGCTTGTAAATTAATTTAATAGGGGGCGCAGTGGCTCTGTTGCAGAAAATGACAGACTTAGACTTCTCAGGATACAGGAGGAGTTTATTTGGCAGCCAGGTTCAGAAAGTTAGCACATAGCTAGCATTGCAAATTCTGAACAACCTTCATTATCGAAGCACGCGTTCTTATACATTCACAAAGACAGCATAACACGGAAACCCTTTACTCATTTCTTATTGGTTACCTTGAGGGAAAAGCCTAATAAGGAGATGGGGGTCTTACTTCTCCTTTTGTTACAGGTATGGACTACGTGCCATTAACGAACTTTAATTGAACCTTGTGGTTTTGGACTTTTGACATAGGGACGTTTGCTGGAACAAGTTGTGGTTGAAGGCTGATGACATTTCCCTGTCCCTTTAAGCAAGCTTCCAACTGTCCCTTTTATGCCACGTCTTCATTCTTATATTTTAATCCATATTTTATTCTTCTTTAGCTCAGTGGCTAAGACGCTGAGGTTGTCGATCAGAAAAGATCGGCAGTTCGATGGTTCGAATCCCTAGCGCCGCGTAACGGAGTGAGCTCCTGTGACTTGTCCCAGCTTCTGCCAACCTAGCAGTTCGAAAGCACATAAAAAATGCAAGTAGAAAAATAGGAACCACCTTTGGTGGGAAGGGAACAGCGTTCCCTGCGCCTTCGGCGTTGAGTCATGCCGGCCACATGACCACGGAGACGTCTTCGGACAGCGCTGGCTCTTCGGCTTTGAAACGGAGATGAGCACCGCCCCCCTAGAGTCGGGAACGACTAGCACATCTGTGCGAGGGGAACCTTTCCCTTTATATGTTTTAAGCAATATAAAATAGGGGCTTCAAAGATTCAGATCAAAATGCAATAGCTGCGACTGCATAATACCCCTTCCTCCAATTCCTGAATTTTCTGACTTTGTGTCACACATCCAACTAAGGGGATCTGCCTTTAACTACAGTAGCAAAATATGTGTGTTGTGGGCAGCAAGACACAACTTCAACCCTTTCGTGATCTCGCAGGCAAGAATTTTGCGGCCTCCGATCTTGCAACACCCATTTTGTTATTTTCCTTTTCGTTGCTCCACCGTTCGGAAAGCGCCTGTCTGACCACAAACACAGATGGGTGCTTGCAGGATGCTGAACCACAAAGGTTGTAGCTAAAGTTCAGGGTGTTTTTTTTTTAAAAGCTTGTGAGAATGTGGCCTCCAGGTTTTCTCTGACCCAGATAAACCCCTGGTTTTAAAAGACGCAGGCAAAGTATTTCCTCACAGGGGAGCAGATTTGTGATGAAATAAATTGTAATCGTTTACGGGCGACTTGCGAGATCCTTCGGAGGCTTTAATTTTAAAATGCGACTTAAACCAGACAGCCCTTTCAATTGGTTATTCTTGAGAAAAAGCACAGAAGTCATGCAGGAAATGTGATTATCTTAAAAATTAAGATTCTGTATCTTGAAGCATGCCCTCCCTTAGCTCCTCGGCCACCTGCACTTACGAAGATATAACATTCATAACTTTACTAGCTGAACGGACTCCTCCATTCATCTTTTGTGCTTGGTTTTATTTATATAACATAGCAAAATTCAATTTCCATCAAACAGTGTGCGATCTGGGCACAGTTGTTTTTAAGCAGGCATATTCCAAATGCTTGCGGTGGTATTCACGACTGCAACATTGGTATTTAATAATAATAATAATATTTAACATGATCTTCTTTAAAAATTCTCCATTTTAACATTTCCTCTTTTGAATGTCTAACTTCGGTTTCGGTTGCATAACCATTGATAAAATATATCCCACGTCAAAAAGATATTCAGTTTCTTCTTCTTTATCCTTAATAGTAAGCGTTAGCCTATCCATTTCTGTGCATTGTAATATTTTCTTAATTACACACTCATGTGACGGGATCTCATCATTCTTCCTTTGCTGCGCAAATGCAATTTTGGCTGCCCTTAATAAATGTTTTTGAAGGTTTTTGAAGAGACCTGATTCTCAGCTAGTAGCAACACCACTTTAAGCTGACATCTCAGGCACCAAGGCTCCCCTTTCCCCGGTGCAAAATGTGCGTTTCAATTTCACAATGCACGCACTCTTTTCCAAAACGTTGCACAACGATGGCGCCGAGCCGTTCCTGCAAGGTTGAGGGCCTGCAAATATTCAACAAGCTTTTTCTGCTTCTTTATTTTTTTGCAGTTACTCGCCTCAAACCACAAGGTGGCAACGGTGCCGCCCCGTCGTCCCCGGTCATCCGACGCTCCAGCGAGCCGCAGCTATGCCAGGGGAACGGCAGTAAGAGTGAGCTGTCGGACAGCTCCCACTCAACTCCTTCCCACGGATGTTCCAGGGCCTCCCCTTCTCCGTCTGCCAGCAGCTACAGCGACCCAGATTCTGGACATTATTGCCAGCTTCACCCGCCATCCCCGGTCCATTGGGACAGGCCAACGCCCGACAACAAAGGGATGCCAACCAAAAGCTACGTGGAGAGGCTAAAGGGGGACGAATGCCAGCGAGGGTTTGTCCTGAACGGCTCCGAAGGAGAAGCAGGGTCCAGAAAGAGGCTGGAGCAGGACATGATAGGTTTTGTGGTCCCGGTGGTGGAAAGGACATCCACATTCAACCCCGCCCTGTTCCACTCCTTGCTTATTCCGGGGGAAAACAAGCCTCTGGAAATGATGGTGCTGAAGAAGATCAAGGAATTGCTTGCTGAAGGGGATGCGAGGACTCTCGCCAAGCATATCACCCATGTGGATTGCCTGGTACGGGAATGGGGGGGCAGAGGGAGGGTGTTAAGGTTGCTTGATAGGGATGGGGATGTGTCAGGGTTCCAAATAGCATCCAAAAGTAAATCAGAGTCCGAGGCAAAGTATTGCTCAAAGTTCCAATTTATGAAGAGAGCCATGTTGGCACATTTGGGAAAACCCAAATCTGAAAGCTTCCCAATTTTCCCCACCCAGTGTTCAAGATCTTGCCCCCACACCCACAAGTCCATCCCATGGTCCAATCTCCCACTGCCATGCTGGCAGCTTCCACCCATCTAATTCCGGTCAGGTGCAGAGACAAAGGATGACCTTGCCTTTCTAGAAAGAATGTTGTTATGGCTACATCGCATCTCACTCCGTAAAATCCCGCCTCCCATTTTCCCACAATAGAAAATGCATAGCAGAATAATAGAAAGTATGGCAAGCCAAAGACCCAAAAAGAAAAGATGGCTGCAGGTCTGACAGGATGCTCAGATTTTGTTCTTTTCACAGCCAATCTAACTGTGTCAGACAATCCGCTTGGTCGCCTCTCAGCGGGGAAAGTTCCAATTCAGACCCGCTCGGAAAGACATCGGGCGGGGGAAAAAACCCACGAGATTCCTAGAGAGAAAGGATTGCACGAACCCAGCAAGGAAGAAGAGGGCAAATCTAAGCCAGATAAGAAATACCATATTTTTTGGAGTATAAGACCCATCTTTCCCCCCTAAAAAGGGGGGTAAAAATCTGGGTGCGTCTTATACACTGAATGCAGCATTTTTTGGCCTTCCGAAACCTCACCCCCTTCGCATAAACGGATGTGCAAAGGGTTTGGGAGGCCTGCAAAGTGCTCCTGGGAGCTGGGGAGGGCAAAAACGAGCCAAAAAATGGGACTTTTTTGCTTGTTTTTGCCCTCCCCAGCCCCCAGGAGCATTTCCAGAGGCAACAAACGGGTCATTTTTGCTCGTTTTTGCCTTCCCCAGCCTCCCAAAATCTATGCATGCCCTGTTTTTTGTTTTTTTGCAAAAAATGGCCCCGTTTTTTGCTTATTTTTGCCCTCCCCCTCCAGCCCCCCAGGAGCATTTTGCAGGCCTCTCAAACTCTGTGCATGCCCCGTTTTTCACCAAAAAATGAGGCTTGCAGAAGGGTTTGGGAGGGCTGCAGAGTACAAAATCTTCTTTTTTTTAATTGACCTCATTAAAATCTTGGAGCGTCTTATACTCCGTTGCGTCTTATACGCTGAAAAATACAGTCGTTTGCTGTTTATTTTTAAAGAATCTCTCTCTCTCTCTCTCTCTCTCTCTCTCTCTCTCTCTCTCTCTCTCTCTCTCTCTCTCTCTTGATCTGTTTTGGAGCTACTCTCTGTAGTTACTGCTCAGCCATCCCTCCCAAGCATTTATTTCAAGCACTGCTCGGTGGAAACTGAATCTGTGATGGTGTTTTTTTTTACGCATCTCTGTCTTCTGGTCTTTTCTTTAATCAGAGCCAAGTGTGCTTGGAAAGTAGATTAGGAATAAAAAAAGGGGGAAGTTGTAGAGATTAAGGTCCTGGGTTAGAAACTTGGGGGGGTGGGTATTGGGAGTTCTAGTCCTCCCATAGAGCTGGGTGTTCTCTATCTGCCCAGGATAGGTTGCTCCAGATAAATCATTTTCCAGAAAATTTGGGGGATAACATTTATTGTAGGGTCTCCCTCCCCATTGTGGCGCCAAAATCAGTTTCATCCCCACCTTGTTTTTTTCTTTAGAAAAAGCATTTGGCAGGGAAAAGTGTTAACGCCGGAAAATAGCACTTGAGGATAGTTCTTTTTTTAGATTTTTATACAGATAGTTCTGTTGATTGCGATAGTTTCTCCATGTAAGGCTCTCTTGAATCAGGTAAAGGTAAAAGTTCCCCTCGCACATACGTTCCCGACTCTAGGGGGCGCTGCTCATCTCCGTTTCAAAGCCGAAGAGCCAGCACTCTCTAAAGACATCTCTGTGGTCATGTGGCCGGCATGACTCAACGCCGAAGGCGCACGGAACGCCTGTTCCCTTCCCACCAAAAGGTGGCTCCTATTTTTCTACTTGCATTTTTGACGTGCTTTGGAACTGCTAGGTTGGCAGAAGCTCTGAGACAAGTCACAGGAGCTTGCTCCATTATGCGGCGCTAGGGATTCGAACAGCTGAACTGCCGACCTTTCTGATCGACAAGCTCAGCGTCTTAGCCCCTGAGCCCCTCCCTGAATCAGGATGGATAATAAATCTCTGATGAAGCCAATTGTAACGTCCTTCTCCTTTCTCAATCTTCCTGTTACCGAAGAGATATGAAGGGAGGTCAAAGAGAGGTTCATTTAACATAATCCTTATTGTCCCCTGGGGTTCTCTCCTTCCCTTATGACTTTGCAGCGCTAGTGATGTCATCTTTTCACTTAGTGATGTCATGCTATGTGTTCTTCAAAGGCGAGAGGAGGAGACCACGTTTTAAACTGAACCGAGAATGTGAGTCATTCGGAGTTGTGTATGATTGGAGAGAGGTGTAAATGGGTTTCCCGAGGGAGGAAGACATCCCAAATAAAAGGTGCCATTGCCAGGATTGCAAAGAGAAAAGGAAGCAGACATTTTTTCCCCAGCCTGTCTCATCTATGATTTGTGGCCTGGAAATTTACTTTTTAGAACTCAGAAAGACAAAGCAGAAGAGGCAGGAGAAAAGGCAATCAACTTCGAGAAGGATCACATCCCTCTGTCATCCCTTTCTTCTTTTGCCCTCCATCGTTCCTAGCATCAGGGTCTTCTCTAGTGAGTCCTCCCTTCTCCTTAGTTGGCCAAAGTCTTTGAGTTTCCTCTTCAGGATCTGGCCTTCTAAAGAGCAGTCAGGATTGATCTCCTCTAGGACTGATCGGTTGGATGGCCTTGCAGTCCAAGGGACTCGCAGGCATCTTCTCCAGCACCAGAGTTCAAAGGCCTCCATCCTTTGGCGCTCAGCCTTCCTTAGGGTCCAACCTTCACAGCCATCCGTTGCAACTGGGAAAACCACAGCCTTGACTAGACGCACTTTTGATTGGCAGGGTGATGTCTCTCCCCTTCTTCTTTTGCCCCTCCTTCGTTCCCAGCATGAGGCTCTTCTCCAGGGAGTCCTTCCTTCTCATCAGGTGGCCAAAGTCTTTCAGTTTCCTCTTCAGGATCTGGCCTTCTAAAGAGCAGTCAGGGTTGATCTCCTCTAGGACTGACCGGTTGGATGGCCTTGCAGTCCAAGGGACTCGCAGGCATCTTCTCCAGCACCAGAGTTCAAAGGCCGCCATTCTTTGGCGCTCAGCCTTCCTTAGGGTCCAACCTTCACAGCCATCCGTTGCAACTGGGAAAACCACAGCCTTGACTAGACGCACTTTTGATTGGCAGGGTGATGTCTCTGCTTTTTAGTCTGCTGTCTAGATTTGCCATTGCTTTCCTCCCCAGGAGCAAGCCTCTTTTAATTTCTTGGCTGCCGTCCCCATCTGCGGAGATCTGGGAGCCCAGGAAAGTAAAGTCCCTTAAAGGTGCATAGAGACTCTTGATCTGGGTCAACAGAACAGAGCAGGAAGGAACTTTGGTTCCCTTTGGCTGAAGCAATTTTTTTCTCGCTACGATTTGACTTGAGATCACAAGGCGAGCCCTCCTGGCAGTATGAAAGCATGGAAAGGCGAGATAGGAAAGCAAATTTATTGCAGTCATTAAGGATTCCCGTTTTTCCACTATTCTTCGTGGAGGCTTCCCCCTCTCTCCATCCAAGGACCGGGGTGTGGAGATTAAACCACTCCGTCCTCTTTGTTGCAGGTTGCTAGGATACTGGGGGTTACCAAGGAGACGCAGAGGCTCATGGGAGTCAGCTCAGGGATGGAGCTGCTCACCCTGCCCCACGGACATCAGCTTCGGCTGGATTTGTTGGAAAGGTAAGCGTTGACGAAGTAAAAGAGAGAGGCGAGAAGTGATGGAGAACGGGGGGGGGGGGGGACACAGATCTGCAAAGTGCGTTGCCGTCTTCTTAGACGGAGACTCTGGCGATTTGAACGGAGCTTGCTTGCAAGTTTCTAGTCCTCAAGACCCTAAAGCACTTGAAAACATCTCGCCGCAAGGAACCCAGCCAGGACTGCGAAACAAGGCCTGATGACAGCTTCTTCCCGTTAGGTTCCACACCATGACCATTATGATTGCGGTAGATATTTTGGGGTGCACAGGCAGCATGGAGGAGCGGGCCTCTCTTCTTCACAAGACCATTCAGCTGGCCGCCGAGCTGAAAAGCACCATGGGCAACATGTACAGTTTTGCTGCCGTGATGAATGCGCTGGAAATGACCCAGGTAACTCTTCGGGGCCCGCCAGGGAGGAAAGCTTCCCAAGAATGTGGAAATCTGATGGGGACCCAGAGTAAAAATCCTGGAACATCTTAGAGAAGCTCTTCCTAGTCTTCACTTAAGTCATCATTATCTTTTAATGACACCATAATTCCTTGCGGGGTGGAGTCTAGGCGACTGAATGGAGTAAGAGTGTTTACTGGCCGGATGCCTTTATTGTTGCCAGGGCGGAGTTTTGTTCAGCAGATATATTCTCATCGTGCCGAGAGAAATATCTGCCTCTACTACCTAGGATCGAACTCACAGCCTCCTGATTGTGAGGCGAGAGCTACACCTCTAGGGCCACCACACCACACTAGTCTTCACTTGTGTCACCCCAAATTCTTATTTTTCTCTCCCCCCCCCCCGCCCAGCCCAAGGCTGAGCTTATTCTTGAATGGGCCTCTGAGGACAAGACCCTGCCACCCTCCTCTGCTGGGTTGTCCCTTGGGCCCCCAGACCAGAGGCATCATTGTACCTTGCCAGGTTAGTGTCGTTGACCCACAACTGGCTACTTCCCCTTATTCCTTTGTCCTTCAGATCTCCCGCCTGGAGCAAACCTGGATGGTCTTACGTCAGCGTTACACAGAAGGCGCCATTCTGTATGAAAAGACGCTGAAGCCGTTTTTAAAGAGCCTCAACGAAGGAAAAGGTGAGCCGGCAGCTTTTCGTGTACAGATTTTTGCATACAAGTTTGACGCGCGAACTCCATTCTTCAAGGAGTTCAAAGAATGCATTTGCAAGGAGCAGAAGTTTTACACTTCTTCACTGTGCCTCTTAATTATGTGCATTCCCCTCTTTTTGATTGTCAATTAGAGCATAAATACATTATATATATATATGTATGTATGTATGTATGTATGTATGTATGTATTTGTGTTACAAATACACACACACACACATATATATGTGTGTGTGTTTTGTATTTGTGCTGATAAATAAAGGAGACTAGTATAGATCTATTTCAAGCTATTTAGCTCTCATCAGCTAGCCATACCCTTACTGGGATTTGAACCTGGGCTGTATACATATTAGGCAGATATCTTAGCCACTAAGCCACAGGCTCTCCTCCTTATCAGCTGAGCCAGGGAAATAGGTATGTATTTGTGTTACAACCCCTGGTATGCCCAAATATGGGGGGGAGCTCACTACTCCCCCTTTCTGTCCTTCGGCTCATTACAGAGGACCATCCAGGCAGAAAACCATATTTTTATTTTTAATGTTGCCTTTTTATATTTGTGTTGTATAATGTCTTAGTTGAAATGAAATTATGGAACATGCCCTTTCTTCTTTAGTAACCAGTGGATTTAGGAGTCACTAACGTAGACCTTAAGTTATAAAGTTTGGGAGAAGTTGCAACTGGGAACAATTTAGGGGTGGGGGAGATACATTTGCATCTGAAGAGGTGAATCTGTAGCCACTTAGATCAATAAGTCAGTAGAAGTATTAAGAAGATCTCATTCCCCATCCTGGCCATCTCTTAGTTCTGGTTTCAGGATAGTTTTAAAATCTTCAATCGGTGTCGTTTTAATAGTTTCGTTTATTTTTCTACTTGTTTTGCAAGGCGCCCAGAATCCCCACTACAGGGAAGATGGGTGGTATAAAAATTTAATAAATAGAGGCAGAATGTGCATCTCTTCCCCCAAATCCTTCTTCAAATGTTGCCTCCAAGCCAGTCTTACAGGTGAAGCCTGACGGAGACAATCTAAAGGCAGTTAGAATACCGTACCTCCAATTTTTTTTATCTGGAAAGCCCCAAAGATCATCTAAAATTTTGAGAAGCAGAAGCTCCCATGGGGGGGAAGCTGTGTCTGTAGAACAGCTGTATGGATTGGGAAACCCTCCATCTCTTTTCTCCTTCCAGAAGGACCACCCTTATCAAACACCACCTTCCCTCACATCGTGCCTCTCATCACTCTTCTGGAAAGAGATACGGCGCTGCCAGATCACCCTGAGCCCTGGGAGAACCTGGACAATAGTGTGGAGGTGGTTATGGCCCACCTGGAGGCAGCGCGCACGGTGGCTCACCACGGGGGACTCTACCACACCAACGCGGAGGTGAAGCTGCAAGGTATGCGATACGGGCGGAAGCTCAGATGTGTGAGAATTAAGACTATGGCAGAGGTGGTATTCAGCGGGATTTGGAGAACCAGTAGTGGAAATTTTGAGTAGTTCAGAGAACTGGCAAATACCACCTCTGGCTGGCCCTGCCCGCATCTATTCTCTGCCTCCTAAGTCCCAGCTGATCGGCTAAGTCTTCTTTTGTTGCCCTGAACAGGAGAATGGAGCTGGGGTGGGGAGGGAATGGGGATTTTGCAGTATCCTTTACCTGGAGTGGGGAGGGAATGTGGATTTTGCAGTATCCTTTACCTGGAGTGGGGAGGGAATGTGGATTTTGCAGTATCCTTTACCTGGAGTGGGGAGGGAATGTGGATTTTGCAGTATCCTTCCCCTGGAGTGGGGAGGGAATGGGGATTTTGCAGTATCCTTCCCCTGGAGTGGGGAGGGAATGGGGATTTTGCAGTATCCTTCCCCTGGAGTGGGGAGGGAATGGGGATTTTGCAGTATCCTTCCCTTGAAGTGGGGAGGGAATGGGGATTTTGCAGCATCCTTCCCCTGCCATGCCTACCAAGCCAGGCCCACCAAGCCACATCCACAGAACTGGTAGTAAAAAAAATTTGAATCCCACCATTGGACTGCAATGCACAAAGGAACAAAACACTGATAGTGGAGGGAGAGAAAGAAAGGGAGAAGTCCTAGAGGAGGTAGCTGGGCATTTTCGAGCAGCTATAGATAATATAAACCCTGCTTGTTGGTAAGAGAAAAAGCAAAAATAACCAAAATATGGGGCATTTTGGAGAAAGAGGGAGCGTTGCAGGAAAGATTTGGCTGTAAGAAAATGTCTCACACTGTCATCAGTTTGATAGGATTTCACAATTGCTAACTTTAATGTGGTTTTATATATTTATGGCCCAAAGTCATCTTGCGGCAAAGATGGGTGGCGAACAAATTTAATGAATAGCTTCAAATTTTGTAGCTCAGCCTAAACAAAAGTTCATCCAAGAAATAAGAAGGGCATGGCTTGCATAACCAGAGAAGCAGTAAAGCAGAAATGCTTGCAGCAGAGAAAAATATTTATTAAAAGTTTGAAAAGGAAAGAAATGTTTGGAAGAGATGCCTTGTTAGCCGCTAGAGGGCATTCGTTTGCCAGGATCCAGAAGTGGAAATTGCAAATCCTTTCATAGGAGTTTGATGCTGCTTCCCCACGCCAAAAACTACAAAATGGTTTACTTGTGAACTAGTTGTGGCGTGCAAACTAGAGTTAATGGGTAGGTATGTGTCAGCAGTGGCAGTTGAGTCAGGGGATTGCATTGTGTTATGAGGACACACAGCTGATCAGCTTAATTAGTGGCATAAGCTCCATTTACAGCAATTAATTGATTAGCCCATAGGCTAAATAAGAATAGAGTTCCAGACACAAGTTATTAATAAAATCCTACTCTGAGTTGCTGATATTCCTTTGAATAGGAACAGGTAGCGTAACAGACGATCCATGCTTTCCCAAACTTTCCCAAACTTTTACACTGCAGGATATTTTCTAATGAACTAATACCGATTTCTTAGCTCACCAACAAACATGCTTGTAAAAGACTATTGTTAGCCTTTGGACCTATAGAAATATTGCATTCGGCCAATATGGGCGTTTTATACTACCCAAATCCAGCTTGTGCTAAAGTCTGGGCAGAGACTTTAATATTATAATGCTAAACCATTAACGGCCAAATAAAGAATTCCCCGATTAGCAAGGGTAAAAGAAGTGGATGATAGTAAAAAAAGAGAATTCAGATTTACTTAACACAAAGTTACAATTTATGGAAGATGGGGAAGAATTAATCCATGAGTTGCCACCCTTTTTGGCCCAGGAGATCCAACAGCTGATTTTAAAGAAAATCAGAATAAATAGTTCAACGTTGAAATGGGCAACTAATGCAATAGAAAGTTTGAATACTCTGCTCCCCTCTAGCTGCTCTATTGGGGTCTGCTGTTATTAAGGTCGGTATTTGAAAGCAAATCCCCAACGAATAAAAAGAGAAGGCGCGTTAGTCCAAAACAAAAAAATAAAGATACTCAGTGGGATATAGCAGTACAAGTCCAAATTAACTATCCAGTATAACGAGATAATAATGATTAATGAGTCCTAAGAAACGCCAGTCTTAGATGAAAATACAGGGGAATACTAGCAATCAAGATAAAGACCAACAATTACAACTGGTGAGGAGGAATATTGAACTTTACAATAATTGTGCTTACACAGGAAGTATAGTCAATATTGATTCAGCTCCAAAAACAAGTTGACATTCAGTTGCTTTATTTATTCCCTAGTCAGAATATTTATTCCCAAATCAGAATATCTTGCTTTCAGGAGTCCTATGCAAATTGTGACTTGGAACATAGCTGACTGGGAGGAAGTGGTTGAAAGTGGACTATATAGTTGAGTTTCTTATCTAAATTTGATGTAGTAGCCATCCAGGAAACCCAGCTAATTGAAGAGGACAAATTAGTACAACTTCTGGGGTTTTCAGGCTTTGCCCACCCAAAAAACAAAGGATAAAAGGCAACTTTCTGGTGGGTTATGTATTTTTTATCAAACAAGAATCGCAATGCCAGGGGGAGAAACTATATAACGAAGATCCGTTTTCGTGGTTTTTTTTTAGCTGTGAAAATTAGATACGAGGAATTTGGAGTAATATTGGTAAATGCATACATTCCTCCAAACACATCCCTGACCTATTGGACATGTTTGGAAGTAATACAAGATGATATATCCATACTCTATCCTCAAATCCATAATTATATTGCTTGGAGATTTTAATGCTAAATTAGGTCCACCTTTGCGTGGGCTTGCTCAAAAGAAAGGATTCCCAATGGAATTTCTTGATAACCAGAAGATAATTAGCGGCTTTCTAGAGACAAGAAAAGTAATGCTGTTGGTGTGCTCCTATAATTTTCAAAGGTAATCTTCAAATCTTGGGAAGCAAGGATAATATCTAGACCCTTGCATATACTGTATCACTCAGCCCACTCAAGTAGAGTGCTGGTGTATTGATCTTCTGTGTTGAGAGAAAGTTGACCTCGGTTACCCATACATTTAAGAGGAGGAACGTGAACAAAGAATCCAAAAATGTAAACTTGTCCAAGTGGGCAGGATTTTAATTGTATTCTTGTCTCCCTGCAGGGTTCCAGCCTCAAGCAGAGCTTTTGGAGGTCTTTAGCACCGAATTTCAGCTCCGTCTCTTATGGGGAAGTCGGGGGGCCGAAAGCAGCCAGAGTGAGCGCTACGAGAAATTTAACAAGGTCCTCACTGCCCTGTCCCATAAATTGGAGCCGGCAGTGCGTTCGAGCGAGCTGTAGCTGGACAAAAACTTGGAAAGGGGGGGGGAAGCAAAATTGCAACCAATGCGCCTGCAGCTTGCTTTCCGGCAACGGGGGGGGGGGGGATCTCAAGCGATGGGACTGTTTGACCGAAAGGGAAGCGGCTGAGCCCCCCCCCCCCCAAAAAAAAAGGGCCTTTCCAGCATGAAATACTGACAATCACCAGGTTGACTTTGTTCCTGCAAAACTTGACAACGGCTAACTCCAGGAGACCATGGCTGATCTTGCAAACCAGGGAAGACAATGCACTGGCCAAGCATGTTAGATAGCAGGCAAAACTTACGAGTTAAAGTTCACGACTGATTTCATAGCCAAGTTTCCTGCTCGGGTTTGGTGCCTCACAGTGGGGGTTTGAAATCAAAAGTGCGGGAATCTTCTCTCTGTTCCTTCCATTACTTTTGAGGTTCCCCTGTTCTCCGTCACCATGAATCAGAATAGAGCAATTTCCACCAGCTTTGAGGGCTCCAGTGGGGCTGATCAGGGTTTGTTCAATTCCCCCAAACCTCAGAAGGAGTTGGGTGACAAGGCATACCCACAGACAGCAAGACAACTCCCAACATTTAACTTTTCTATTTTCATGGGCATCTCTGATCATCACTGGCATTCATTCTACACCCAACTTAATCCATCAACCATAAGCCGCCCAGCGTAGACCCATGACAAGATAGGTAGTAAATAAATTTAATAATACATTTTAAACGATCAGTTTCAGGTTTATTTGGATTTATATGCCGCCCTTCTCCAAAGGACTCAGGGCGGCGTACAACATTAAAAACACACATCACAAAAGTTAAAAAAAGATTAAACCCAATTCCAAAAAGACCAAACTGTTTTTTTTTTTTAAAAAAAAGAAACAGTACATTTAAAATAAATTAACATTAACATTAACAGGCCAGGCCGGCTTGCTGGAAAAGCCAACTTTTTAGGGCGCGTCGGAAGGACCGGAGGTCAGGGATTATGCGGAGCTCCGGGAGCAGGTCATTCCAGAGGGAAGGCGCTCCCACAGAGAAGGCTCTCCCCCTGGGGGTCACCAGCCGACACTGCTTGGCCAACGGCACCCTGAGGAGGCCAACTCTGTGGGATCATACTGGATGGTGGGAGGCTACTGGTGGCAGTAGGTGGTCTCGCAGGTACCCTGGGCCTAAGCCATGGAGCGCTTTAAAGGTCATAATTAATACCTTGAATCACACCCAGAAAACAACCGGCAACCAGTGCAGGCCGCCTAAAAGGGGTGTGACATAGGAGCACCTAGGTACCCCCATGACAACCCGCGCGGCCGCATTCTGGACCAGCTGAAGCCTCCGGGTGCTCTTCAAGGGCAGCCCCATGTAGAGAGCATTGAAGTAGTCCAGGCGAGAAAGGACGAGGGCATGAGTGACTGTGCACAGAGCATCCCGATCCAGGAAGGGGCGCAACTGGCGTACCAGGCGAACCTGGTAAAAGGTCCCCCTGGTCACGGCCATCAGGTGTTCAAAGTTAAAGTTTGGCCACTGCCATCTTCCTTTCCAGATATCCAAAGCCTCCAATTCCAATCCTTTCATTGATGCCAAGTAACATTCCTTTATTTTCGACTTAAAGCCTCTTTTTTTTTTAACTTCCTTTCATGTTAATGCAGGGAATGAGGCTTGTTTTGTAAATCTTTAAAAGAATCCATATGGGGTGTACATGTACGTATAAATATATATACATATGTATTCAGATCTCGTGTGTAAATAATTGACATTGTTCTTTTGGGTCTTGTAAATGAATGTACAGATACAATGGAATGTGTTTCCTCAATTCTTGCATACAATAAACTTTTATGCTTTTTTTTTCTTCAGAAAGGGTTTGTGGTGGAGTTAAACACACTTTCCGACTGCTGGGTTTGTCTTTTTGAAATGAGCTATAAAAAAATTACTTTGGGAAGAATGGAACAGTGCACTTTTTAAATAAGAGCACATTGGAAAATGCAATTTAGGCACATGGAAATAATTGTATCCAATAAGATCAAGGATAGGTTGTTTTAGGACTGTACGCCCTGCCTTTTCGGATATCAAACCCTTTTTTAATGTCCTAAAAACAAAAACAAATGCTTAATCTTTCTTCCCAAGCTTGAGCTTAAAAAAAGAGTAGCTTTCTTTAAACCCAGTGGAGCTGACTTTTGAATAAACCTACATAGGATGCAACTGGAAAAAAGCAAATTTCTTGTGTAAAACCCAGATTTCCATTTTTAAATTAGCAATATAGCTCAAGAACGGCCATTGTTTCTTTTAAAGAAACAAAAAATGCTTCCAAATTCTTTTCTTTTTTTTGAATATATTATTATTATTATTTTTACATTTAAAACAATGCAGTACCGCGAAGTCGAAGTGACCATACATTCACATTATATACAGCTAGTCTCAACCATTAACTATTAGCCTACTTAATACATTGTGTATCCTTCTGTCCAATCACAATATATACAGTTTATTCCAGTCTTGTCACCTTGTCTTATACCAATCATAAAATCTGTTCCAGACTTCAAAATATTCTGATTCCCCTTTATTTTTAAGTTCAAGAGTGAACCTATCTGCTTCTGCAGAGGCCAACACTTTTCTGATTATATCTAGCTCTGATGGTGTATTTTCTTTTTTCCAATATTGTGCATAAGTTATGCGCGCCGCAGTTAGTAAATGTATAATTACACATGATAAAGTGTATGTTTCTTAAACCCCTCCGGTATTATACCTAGGAGAAAAATTTCTGGTTTAAACAAGATTTGGTCTCCCACCATTTGTTCTAACCACGATTGAATCATTTTCCAATATATATTTTTTTTGCCTCATTGCACGTCCACCACATATGATAAAAAGTGCCTGGTGTTTTTTTACACTTCCAACAATTTGGGGTCAGATTTTTAAGCATTTTGGAGAGGAGATGCCATCTGGGGGGGAGATGCCATCTACAGAACATCTTATAAAGATATTCTTTATGCGCAGTAGCCATTGTTAGTTTCTGATTAAGTATCCAAAGTTTTTCCCACTTAGCCAATTCCACATTATAACCAAAATGTTTCGCCCAGGCGACCGTAGTTTCTTTGACATGTTCCTCCTCTAGCTTAGATTCCAACAAAAATCTATACAACACTTTGATCAGCCTGTTTTCTGTCTGTATCAAAAGTTTATCTAATATTGTGTAATCTTTGGCAATACGTTCCTTCTCCCTATCCTGTGCAAACCTTTCCCAGAAATTGACTAATCAAAATGGAAATTGACTACTTTCCACTTGAAAATTAATTTCTAATGCTAAACTCTACTCATTTCTGAACCAAAATCAGAGATGAGTTTTGCTGGGCATTTTGCATTTGATTTGGCATTTCTTAGGGTTTCTCTTCAGGAAGACCCTGATTAGTTTTGATCCTGGCTTGTTTTTGGTGCAAACATCCCGCTTTTCCTCCCCATTTTCACCCCATTTTCTCCCTTTAACTTATTGTTCTTCTTTCATTTGCTTCTGAATTGCACTTTCAAGCTGATTTTTCATCCATTTCCCCACCAATTTCTCCTTCATTTCTAAATAAATCCCACATTTGTGTACATTTTTTAACCAATTCCTCTCCACCCTTCTTTTGAAGCCATTTTTTCTCTTTAAAAATCATTTTTTCCCTCCTCACTGCCTCCTTTCAAATTCCTGCCTCTTCTATATTTCAATATTTTCCCAAACTTCTCATAAATATCTGGGTTTTTTTTCTTTCTCCCCCATTTTCCTTGAGATATTTTTCCCCATTTCCCTTCCTCAGAACTTTATTTTTCACTCCAAACCCATTTTTTTCTCATCTATTGCCCTTGCCTAAAATAAATTTAAATTAAATTTTAATTTCCCAGCCACCCAAACTCGTCCCCCTCCCAATTTTTCTTTTAAGCTCCTTTCCCTTCCTCTTTGCTTTAAACATTACATGTTTTTTTATTTTATTTTAATTGCTTTTCCCTCCTTCAAATTTCAGTTCTCCTTCATTGACTTCCTGCCACTGTAATAATATTTATATATATATATATATATATATATATATATATATATATATATATATATATATATATATATACATACATACACATACATACATACATACATATACATATATATATATATATAAATGTATATAAAGATATATAGATATATATATGTGTGTGTATATAAAGATATATATATCTACAAAACAAAGATATATATTTATATATATATATATATATATATATATATATATATATATATATATATATATATATATATATATATATATATATATATATATATAATGTGTGTGTGTATATATACATGTATATGTATATAAATGTATATAAAGATATATAGATATATAGATATATAAATGTGTGTTTATATAAAGATATATATATCTATGAAAACAAAGATTTATTTATCAGTACAAATACAACACACACACACACACGTATGTATGTATGTATGTATGTATGTATGTATTTAATATGTATATATTTATTTCCAATTTTTCCCCTCAAACCATTTTATTCCCTCCCATTTTTTGAAAGAAAAAAAAACCTGGAGACGGTTGGGGAGGCGGAGCCTATAAATACCTCCCCCATAGTAAGCCCCGCCCCTGAAGCCCCGCCCCCTCCCTCAGCGGCGTGGCGGAAGTAGGGAATTTCATTCGCTCCTGCGAGCACGAGCCGGGCCGCGAGGCAGGCCGGGAGTAAAGCCGCCGCGCGAGGGGTCGCGGGAGCGCGCTTCCCGACCCTCTCGCGGGCGGAGAGCCAGCATGGAGAGGGGCGGGGGCGCCTTCGCGGGAACGCGGCTGCCGCTCTTGCTGGTGCTGCTGCTGCTGCCTCTGCCGGGGTTGGTGCTCTCGGGCTCCCCCTGGGGTCCGAGCGCCTGGCATTGCAGCCTCTCGGCGTCCTGCGAATGCGACTTCTTGCCGGATTTAACGGGTGAGGCTGCAAGCGGGCGTTGTAGTGGTGGGAACTTCCGCTGGGGGGCGCAGAGGCTACTTCCCACATATCTCAAGTTTGAAGCTTCTAACCATTCTATTTGCACCTGTCCTACCTTGTAGGGTTGTTGTGAGATCCCAAGTGGTTCGATTTATGGGTTCTCTTTTGGGGGGGTGGGGATCAGTCCTAAGTTTAAAGCCCAGGAAGGGGGGAAAGGGGGCATTAGGGACACAGAAATAGGAAGGGTGGCATTTTCTCAAGTCTTTCTCTGTCTTCCCCCTTCCAGGTCTCGAGTGCGAATTAGCCCTGCACTTTGTAGGGCAGCCTCTGGCCAGGCAGCTGCTTCTCCAAGGCTTGAAGAGCTTCGTGCAGGATCCTGAGCCGGCCAAGCCCTTGGTCCTCTCCTTCCATGGGGCGACGGGCACTGGGAAAACCTACCTCAGCTCCCTGCTGGCCCGGTACCTCTTCCGGACGGGTCTTCGGACTCCTTACATCCACCGCTTCTCCCCGCTAGTTCATTTCCCCCATGCTGACCATCTCCAGCAATACAAGGTAACAGAGGTTGGGGGGAGTCCGTTTCCCCCTGCCCCAAACCGCATGCGAACACTTTCTTTTTTTTTTTTTTGCTTCCGTGGACACAACAGACTTGCGAGGCGGTACTTCGGCAAACTTTCTGGTCTCTGCTGTGGCTTGTTTTTGCGGCCTGTCGGCCAAAAAAGGTGGCTCAGTGGCTAAGACGCCGAGCCTGTGGATCGGAAAGGTTCGGCAGTTTGGCGGTTTGAATCCCCAGCGCGCATAACGGAGTGAGCTCCCGTGACTTGTCCCAGCTTCTGCCAACCTAGCAGTTCGAAAGCCGGTCAAAAATGCAAGTAGAAAAACAGGGACCACCTTTGGTGGGAAAGGAACAGCGTTCCGTGCGCCTTCGGCGTTGAGTCATGCCGGCCACATGACCACGGAGATGTCTTCGGACAGCGCTGGCTCTTCGGCTTTGAAACGGAGATGAGCAGCGCCCCCTAGAGTTGGGAACGACTAGCATAGATGCGCGAGGGGAACTTTTACCTTTAAGAAACCAGTAGTCCTCGACATACGACTGCCATTGGAACTAGAATCTCCATGGCAGAGCAAGGCGTAAGAGTGGCCCAGTGTCGGAGACGACTGAATGGATAATAACGTCATCGACAAACGAGGCCGTTGTTAAAGGAGTCGCATCTGATTTTACGATCTTCCTTGCCGGGGTTCTTAAGCGAGGCCCTTGCAGTCGTTGAGTGAATCACACGGTTGTTAAGCGAATCCGGCTTTGTCCCCTCCTTGATTCTGCTTGCCGGAAGCCAGCTGGGGAGGTTCAAAATGCAATTGTCATACATGCCGATTGCCAAGCAAGGAAATGTTTGATCGTGGGGAATCTGTGGGGATTGCTGCGACCGTTGTAAATGCGAGGACTGGCTTCAAATCACATTCATCGGTGCTGCTGTAAATTTGAATCCAGGTAGCCCTCGACTTACAACCTCACTTGAGCCCCCAAATTATTGTGGCTAAGCGAGACAATGGTTAGGTGACTTTGCCGATCGTTTTACAATCTTTCTCGCCTCCGTCGTTAAGCCAGTCACGCTCCAGTCGATAAGTGAAGAACCCGGTTGTTAAGTGAACCTGAATCCCCCCCACTGAGTTTGCTGGTAGATGGTCGCAAAAGGGGATCGCGGTCATAAATATGAACCACTTGCCAAGCGTGGGAATGTTGATCGCACAATCCAAAGTCCTAAGTGTGAAAAACGGTCACAAGTCACTTCTTTCCGTGCCGTTGCATCTTTAAAATGGTCACTAAACGAACTGGGTTGTAAGTTGAGGACTTAGTGCCTGTAATTGAGAAAAGTTGCCCGTCGAGGTCTGCTTAATAGATCTGCCAACAACTTTTAAGGCGGGACTGGAAGGGAGAAACTGTAGGGTGGCTTCCCCTGGGGGTGGATGATGGGATCCGGAGTCACCCCCGCATTGCTTATATCCTGATGAGGCGGTTTGCAAGCGCGAGCGCCTTTCATTTTTGCAATCCTTTTCCAATGTCGGTTCTTCATTTTTTCCCTTCATTTCCCCCCCCCCCCCGCCTCTTCTTCTGCGTAAGGGCGATCTCCGAAATTGGATCCAGGGAAATATCACCCAGTGTAGCCGATCCCTTTTCCTCTTCGACGAGATGGACGATCTGCAGCCGGGCTTGATCGACGTGGTGGCCCCCTTCCTGGGATCTTCATGGGTGGTCTTCGGAACCAACTACCGGAAAGCTATCTTCGTCTTTATCAGGTAATGAGGGGGTTGAGTCTTGCCGGCCACATGACCACAGAGACGTCTTCGGACAGCGCTGGCTCTTCGGCTTTGAAACGGAGATGAGCACCGCCCCCTAGAGTCGGGAACGACTGGCACAGATGTGCGAGGGGACCGTACAAAAATCACCTATTGATAACTAACTTCTGAACGGCTGGGTTTAGTCCCCCTAGTCCTTTTTCTCTCTCGAATAGCCAAATCCTGCAACCGTTCTTCCTATGTTTCAGTCTCCAGGTCTTTGGTCCTCTTAGTTGCTTTTCTCTGAACTTTTTCCAAAGTCTCAACATCTTTTTCTGTAACGTGGGGACCAAAACTGGGTGCAGCGTTCCAGGGGTGGCCCTACTAAGGCTTTATAAAGCGGTACTAACACTTCAAGTGATTCTGATTCTGTGCCTCTGTTTATACAACCAAAGATTGCATTAGCGTTTTTGGCTGCAGCGGCACACGGCTGGCTCATATTTAAGGGATCGTCCTCAAGGACTCCAAAGTCCATCCCCCAAGTGATGTTTTTGAGCCAAGTCTCACCTAATCTGTACTTCTACCTTTGGTTTTTTTCCTGCCCAGGTGTAGAGCCTGTGCAGGAAAAAATCCACTGGGCTTCAGCTGTTCTCCTCTGACCATTTTAGCAATACAGGAGCAGAACGCATTAACCAGATGGCTTTAGAGCTCTGGCGAGACCGCAAAGACCGCGAGGAGGTCAGTCATCGGGATCTGGAAGCATCCATCTTGGAGGCCATTTCTAAAGACCCCCGGAGTGAGTATCTTGGGAGGGAGGGGGGGAAAACTTCCCCAGGCAAAAGGCAGGGAGAGAGAGAAAAAAAAAACCACCAATCCATGCTGAATAGAGGTAGTCCTCGGATGTATGACCATGATGGACCTTTGCCCACGAGGGTCACAAAAACGGCGATTAGGAAAATATTAGGATGTGCAGAAATGAACAGATTGGCACTGGCTATAAAAAGAGAAAAGAACCCACTGATTGTTATACAATTTGGGAATCTTTTCACCAGTGGTTAGAGAGTAGGCGTAAGAATTAAGAGCAAAAGAAGTTATCCAAAGTATAGAAAAATGTATTAATAGTCAATATAACAAATAGAGTTAAATAAATTACAATGGGATTGTTATAATATTCCCATACTTAAGGTGTTGGAAATTAAGCTGAGATGGGATTAAATAATGAATAAGGTTGTATATTTTAAGGTTGGCCCAAAATATTTATACCCAGACGACACACTGGTTAACGGAAAATGTGTGAGCCCCGCGTGCGTGGTAGAGCTGAGCTGGGGAGACGTCTCGCATGCCCGCAGAGGGGGCTTTGCCTGCCCCCTGGGGTGTCACACATGTGCCATAGGTTTCCCATTACAGCTGTACACCAAGGTTATGGTTTAAAACTTGAATGAAGCCTTGAGAGTCCCTGTGGCCACAAAGGGTACTTAAAGGGGATCTGTAGATTAACAGAGTTGGGAGGGACCTTGCAGGTCATCTAGCCCAACCTCCGCCCAAGGAGGTGACCCTACTCACCAATGTTACAATTGAAATCTCGAATGAAGCCTTGGAGGTCTTTAGATCAAAGCAGAGGCTTGACTGTCTGTCAGTTTTCCTAAAAATGCCCTAGTTGATTCATAAGCATTGAGTCAAGTTTCCAGTACAAAACCAGTCATTTATTAGGAGCATCCTTAGGCAAGATCTGTTCGCAGTCAAGCCTCTGCTTTGTTTGATTTAGCTCTGAACTTTACCCCTGTTCCTTCCCTCCCCTCAGTCTGTGTCATAAATCACATTACCCTATGAGGTGCACCCCTCCCAAACCAGCTGCCGTAATCTGAGGTCCGACTCTAGCCAACAGTATGCGTCGAATACCCCCCCTTCTGTCCCCATGACAACATTGAGAGTTGACACCGTAATCTAAGGACCCCCCAAAGCAAACATAGATAGAAATTTGGGGTCCCCCGTGCCCGTTCGGTACCGTTTCACCCTTCGTCCTTCTTCGCGTCTCTTTCAGACGGATTCTGGGGATCCAGGATCCTTGAGCAAAACCTGATCGATGTCTTCGTGCCCTTCCTCCCTCTGCGACGGCACCATGTGAAACAGTGCGTGGTCAACGAGATGTCCAGCCAGGATCTCCTCCCTCGCCCGGAAGTCGTGGACAGTGTGGCCGACAGCTTTTCCTACTTCCCCGAGGAGGAAAAAATCTTCTCGTCCACCGGATGCAAAACGGTGTCTTCCCGCATCCCGTTTTTCCTATGACCCCCGTTGGGTCAGGCATTTTCAGTCCGGAATGGAGCTTACGGTTTTCTTGTAAGCGAAGACCTTTTTGTGGGTCAGGGAAAATGTCCGTTGAACTGAAGGACTTAAAGACGGCCCTTTCGGAAAAGCAAAGAATAATGCTTTTGATCAAACATTTTCCTCTCCTTACAAATGACCCAGAATCTGGATTTTTTTTTTAACTCAGAAAAAAACAGAAGATTGTCTGATGCATTACATGGGGGAATCTCATCTGCTTTTAAAACACGGTTTCTTGGGAGGTTTTACAGGTTTAGCGCAGTTGAATTAATTCGTTTTTCTGCGGAATCTTAAAATCCTACCTCTCAAGTCAAGGATTATTCTGTGATTTTATTTTGTTTTTATCCAATAAGGTGTATTTTAGGATTCTAATTCAGGGATGGGGTGTTGTTATTTTATTGCAGGGGATTCCTCGGTGGTGTCAACCCGAAATTGATGGACTGAGATGCAGGTTGCTGTTTAAAAAGTTACACAAAACACAGCTACTTTTAAAAGATGTCACGTCAACGCCAAGATTGTTATTCTCTTAGGTTTCAAGAACACACCAGCCAGAGGGATAATCTTCTTTCTCTCTCTCTCTTTCTTTCTTTCTTTTCTCTCTTTATCTGTCTTTCTTTCTTTCTCTCACTCTGTTTTTCTTTCCTTTCTCTGTCTTTCTTTCCTTTCTCTGTGTCTTTTTCGTTCTTTCTTCCTTTCCTTTCTCTCTGTCGTCTTTCTTTCCTCTCTTTCTTTCGTTTCTCTCTTGCTCTGTCTTTCTCTCTATGTGTGTCTTTCTTTCCTTCTTTCCGGTCAGGTGCAGAGGTGCGGAGACAAAAGATGACCTTGGGCTTCTAGAAAGGAATGACAACAACACATTCCACAATTCTACTCTTCTATTCCCCCTCCCAATTACTACACTAATGAAACAGCATAGAGAGTGTGTGGCAGGCCAAAGATCCCAAAAAGGAATATAACTGCAGGCCTAACAGCTGGCTTGACTCAACGCTGAAGGCGCACGGAACGCTGTTCCCTTCCCACCAAAGGCGGTTCCTATTTTTCTACTTGCATTTTTGACATGCTTTCGAAATGCTAGGTTGGCAGAAGCTGGGACAAGTCACGGGAGCTCCCTCCGTTACGCGGCGCTAGGGATTCGAACCGCCGAACAAGCTCAGCATCTTAGCCACTGAGCCACCGCGTCCCCGAGTCTCAGCTACATGCAGGAAAATACCAGCAGCTCCTCCTTATTCTGGTTTAGTACTGGACTGAACGCACAATAAATGTGAAAAACCTGGACGTCCCTTAAGGTCTTCGAAAAGTTTGCTTTATTGAAACGAAAAGCAGGAAAAGCACAACTTTATATACCAGGTTTTTCCCAGAGTCTTTAAAAAAATAAATGCAACGGAAGTTAGTTGCATTATTCCCGCTTGCAGTTTTCCAAGATTCCAAGCAATTATTAGGGGGAAAGATTTATTCCGGTGGTAGCTTGCTTCGTCCCGCTGGATAGACTTTTCCCTGGGGGTGGGTGCGCCATAAGTCACTCAGGGCCCTGAAAGGAAGGAGGGATGGCATCACACTCCCCCCAGACCCTTTCCAAGATTTCAGGTTCTTGGTTACAGAAAAACGAAGCATCTTAGCCGAGCAAAATCAGGCCAAGGGATCCTAAATCTTTTCACGGTGAATCCAGATTCCTCGGGTGGTTTTAAGCCAACAAGGCATTTGATGAGAGAAACCTATTTGTTTGACTCCCTAGAAATTCAGGATATTTTGGGGAGAAAAAGCATGGGGGGTGGGGGGAAGTTCCATCCCCAGGCGATTCTTCGGACAGGCCTAAAACTGACCGACGCCTTCTTAGAATTTCTTCCAGCAGTACGGTTCCTTGGGGCATTCCTTGGGGGGAGGACGAGAGCAGGGCTCTATCCAGACGGTTTTGGATTCCAGAGTTGGCTTGTTTTGACGGGCTTCCTTCAGCTCTCCGTTTGCCTGCGAGACACACGGGACAAGTTTGACTCAAACGTCAGCCTGGTGAGATTTGAACTGCCAAATTGCGGGCAGCCGGCAGGCCGCAGAAGTAGCCTGCAGTACTGCACTCTAGCCACAGCGCCACCGCAATAGATGAGAGAGAGAAAGAGAGAGGCAGAGAGACAGACAGAGAGACAGCAATACCCCTTAGACTTATATATTGCTTTGCAGTGCTTTACAGTGCCCCTCTAAGCGGTTTACAGAGACAGCCTTTTGCCCCCCCAGCAATCTGGGTCCTCATTTTACCCACCTCGGATGGATGGAAGGCTGAGTCAACCTTGAGCCGGTGAGAATTGAACTGCTGGCAATGGGCAGAATTAGGCAGCAATGCTGCATTTTAAACACTGTGCTACCAGGGCTCTTAGATTGGATGGATGGATGGATGGATAGGCAGGCAGGCAGATGGACAGACAGACAGATATAGATAGCAATAGCACTTAGACATATATGCCACTTTACAGTGCTTTCCAGCCCTCTCTAAGCAGTTTACAGAGTCAGCCTCTTGCCCCCAACAATCTGAGGTCCTCATCTTACCCACATCAGATGGATGGAAGGCTGAGTCAACCTTGAGCCGGTGAGAATCAAACTGCTGGCAGTGGGAATTAGGCAGCAATGCTGCCTTTTAAACACTTGTGCCACCACGGCTCTTAGATTGGATGGATGGATGGATAGATAGATAAGTAAGTAGGCAGGCAGGCAGACATAGATAGCAATAGCAGACTTATATACCACTTCACAGTGCTTTCCAGCCCTCTCTAAGCGGTTTACAGAGTCAGCCTCTGGCCCCCAGCAATCCAGGTCCTCGTTTTATTGACCTCGGAAGGAAGGAAGGGACTGAGTCAATCCTGAGCCAGGGAGGTTCGACCTGCTGGCAGTGGGCATAATTAGCCTGCAATGCTGCATTCTAACCACTGGGAAACCACGGCTCATGTGTTAGAATTGTTGGCCTCTTGGCTTTTGAACTGGGCAGGGGCAGGGAGACATCAGAGCCTCCAGGCAGAGCTAAACTCCGCTGGCCACACCCTTTCTCTGACTCGTAGGGTTGGAAGGGACCTTGGCGACCATCTAGTCCAGCGCCTGGCTTCATACCATTCCTGGGCAAAAACGTTTCCGAAGGGGTGGAAAGATAATCTTTTGTGGATGTTTTCAGCTGCAAAGAGCTGGATGAAAAGATACAAGAGTACTTGAACCAGTTTGCTGAACCAGTTTTTGTAGTAGCTGGATCGGTAACCCTCTGCAACCTGTTAATAGTTCTCAGCGAGCTATGAAAAGCCCCTGAGTCAACTTCCAGGAACCACCTTATGGGGAAGTTGGGCGGCATAAGCTTTTAATAAGTAAATGAATAAAATGTCTCTCACCAGATCGACACACTTTCTCTCCTGCTCTTTCTTCCATACTAAAGCTGTCCCCGACTTTAGCTGCTTTGATGGCTGCCTCGCAGCCGCCGGCAAAAAAGGCTTCTACTGGATCAACCAGGGACTTTGCGATGTCCCTGGGATCAGCAGGATGTGCCTTTCTCTGTCACCATCTCTACGGGATGATTTAGGTCCAAAAGGACTGTCCAGTGGCAGAGATATTGACGGCGATCTTGGAGCTGCAAGATCGCGCGTCGTACCGCCGCAATGTCGGCCCCACCTTCCCCTATCCAGTCTCCCGGCATAAGCTTTTAATAAGTAAATGAATAAAATGTCTTGTTTTCCTTTCAAGGGATTGAGATACCTGGTGTGAGCTTTGCTGACTTTCGGCCAGTCTCTTTTGCAGCTTTTTTTCTTCACAAACCTCCTCCTCCTTGGCCACCGATGTCTCAGCCTGCTGGTCCCCAATCTCAACGTACATATTGGTTGGGGGTTCGGATCCTGCAGATTTCAGAGGCCTGGGAGGTGGTGGAAAAGCAGAGAGAGAGAGAGAGAGAACGAGAGAGGGAAGAACATGAGAGGGGGGGGAGAGAATGAGAGAGGAAAAAAGAGAAAGAGGAATGAGAATGAGGGGAGAGAAAGAATGAGAGGAGAACAAGAGAGAGAGACAACAAGAAAGAGGAAAGAGAGAAAAAGGAAAAAAGAGAAAGGAGACAGAACGAGAGAGGAGAGAGAATGGGAGAGAGGAAAGAATAAAGAAAGGAGAGAAAAAGGGGGGAGAGAGAAAGAAAGAGGAGACAGAACGAGAGAGGAGAGAGAAGGAGAGAGAGGAAAGCATGAGAGAGGAGAGACAAAGAGGAGAGAATAAGGGAAGAAAGAAAGAGGAAACAAAACAAGAGAGGAGAGAACGGGAGAGACAGAAGAGAGAGAAGTGGAAAAATAAGAGTGGAGAGAGAAAGAGGAGACAGAATGAAAGAAAGGAGAGAAAAAGAGGGGAGAGAGAAAGAAAGAGGAGACAGAATGAGAGAGGAGAGAGAATGGGAGAGAGGAAAGAATAAAGAAAGGAGAGAAAAAGGGGGGAGAGAGAAAGAAAGAGGAGACAGAACGAGAGAGGAGACAGAAGGAGAGAGAGGAAAGCATGAGAGAGGAGAGAGAGAATAAGGGAAGAAAGAAAGAGGAAACAAAACGAGAGGAAAGAACGGGAGAGACAGAAGGGAGAGAAGCGGAAAAATAAGAGGAAAGAGGAGACAGAATGAGAGAGAGGAGAGAATGGGACAGAAAGTATGAGAGAGGAGAGACAAAGTGGAGAGAGAATAAAGGAGAAAGAGGAAAAAGAACAAGAGGAGAAAGTGAGAGAGAGAGAGGAGAGAGAAGAGGGAGAATAAGAGGGGAGAGAGAATGAGGAAAGAAAAGAAAAAGAATGAAAGGAGAGATAGAGGAGACGAGAGGAAAAAGAATGGGAGACAGGAGAGAACGAGAGAGAGACAGACAGACAGACAGCACCATGGATGCTTCTAGAAACACGTCTCGCGGGAGATTGGCGGGGCGGACTTTGCCAAACACGCTTAAAATTATCCTCGTTCTGTATCAACTGGGTGTTATTAATTGGGCTGGCCTTAATTAAGGGACGGTGGGGCTGAAAAGGAATGCAAGGCACCCACAGGGACCGAGGCTATGCAGATATAAGCAGGGCTTGTGCGCGGGAGAATCTCCCAGCTCGCAGACTATAACTCCCATCTGCTCCGGCAGGGTTGCAGCTTGGCCCGAAGGAAGGAAAGAGTTCCATTCTCCCAGCTGAACGAGAAGTTCCCGGGTGCCGATAAGAGAAGGGGAAAATATAAACCTCCCCGGGGATTTCAATTCAATACCTCTGCAAGGCTTTCCCCCCGGGAAAAGACTTCATTTTTCGATCCAGGAGAGTTTTGGTCAGATCCCCAACTTTGCTGCCAAGGAGGGATTCTGCGCTCTCTCCGGGAAAGAGGCTGGCCATCAAGCTCCGAACCTGGAATTAATGTATATGTATATTTAACTGATATGTCAAAGCACCTGGTATGCCCAAATATGGGAGGGAGCATACTGCTTCCCTTTTGCCTTTCAGCTACACCCTAGAAGCCTTTCAGGCAGGAAACCATTTTTTGTGTTGCATTTTTGCTGATAAATAAATAAAGGGAGACTAGTATAGATCTATTTCAAGCTATTTAGCTCTCATCAGCTAGCCATATACCCTTACTGGGATTCGAACCTGGGCTGTTTTTACATGTTAGGCAGTTGTATTAGCCTCTAAGCCACAAGCTCTCCTCCCTTATCAGCTGAGCCAAGGAAATGATTTAGTGTTATGTCAAAGCAGCCCAGGTTCGAATTTATTTATTTATTTATATTGTGTTATTTCAAAGCACCTGGTATGCCCAAATTTGGGAGGGAACATACTGCTTCCCTTTTGCCTTTCAGCTCCACCCTAGAAGTCTTCCAGGCAGGAAACCATTTCTTGTGTTGCATTTTTGCTGATAAATAAATAAAGGGAGACTAGTATAGATCTATTTCAAGCTATTAAGCTCTCATCAGCTAGCCATACCCTTACTGGGATTCGAATCTGGGCTGTTTTTACATGTTAGGCAGTTATATTAGCCTCTAAGCCACAAGCTCTCCTCCCTTATCAGCTGAGCCAAGGAAATAACACTTAATTATTTGACATAACACTTAATTATTTCCTTGGGGGAAAATTGGGGGGGCACGATTGTGGTCGTAAGTGGGGGATGGCCTCGACCCACCTCTTCCTTGTTGGGGTTCAGTAAGAGGGCGCTGATCATATCTTCTTTAGCTCCCAGGAACTCCTGCAGAAAGACGCGAGTCTTCGCCCTGTTCAGATAATACTTCACTTCCCACGGATCGTTGTCCACAGCAGAAGAGAAATGTGTTTCAGCCAGCAGGTACTGCCTGGAAACACACCCAAAGAGACAGAGGCAGAGGGAGGGTTTCGAAGTCTTTACAAGCTATACTATGAACAACAAGTTGCCAAGAGAAATCCAAATAAGATTTATTAAGAAAGCAACTAGAGCATTCCCCTCCGAAGAGATCTGGCCACCAGACCTCCCGACGTAACCCCAGCCTACTTTTCGCGGAAGTCTTCCAATCCGGTCTCGTTGGAGAGCCAAGCGATGCGATGCCGGAGTTTGGGGTCTAAAGGGCGCAGCTCTAAAGCTTGTTGATAATCCGCCATGGCAAAATTCAGCTGGCCCAGTTTCAGAAAACAGTCTGCGGGAGAGAAAGAGAGAGAAGCATCACCAGCGCTAGAAGGGAGTGGGGTGTTGGGAGGAAGAGGAGGAGGAGGAGGAGGAGGAAGAGGAGGAAGAAGAGGAGGAGGAAGAGGGGGAGGAAGAGGAGGAGGAGGACGACGACTATGGGATCCTTGTTTCTCCCTGAGCTGGGCGGTTTTCTTGCAGACATTTCATGACCCAACTAGGGAAGATCATCAGTGCTAGAAGGGAGTGGGGTGTTGGGAGGAGAAGAAAGAGAAGGAGGAGGAGGAGGAAGAAGAGGAGGAGGAAGAGGAGGAGGAGGAAGAGGAGGAGGAAGAGGGGGAGGAGGAAGAAGAGGAGGAAGAGGAGGAAGAGGAGGAGGAAGAGGAGGAAGAGGAGGAGGAAGAGGAAGAGTAGGACAATGGGCTCCTTGGCGCTCTCTGAGTTTGGTGGCTTTCTTGCAGACGTTCCACGACCCAACTAGGGAACATCATCAGTACTAGAAGGGAGTGGAGTTTGTGGTGAGGAGGAGGAGGAGGAAGAGGAGGAGGAGGAAGAGGAAGAGGAGGAAGAGGAGGAGGAGGAAGAGGGGGAGGAGGAAGAGGAGGAGGAGGAGGAAGAGGAGGAGGAGGAAGAAGGGGAGGAGGAAAAGGAGGAGGAGGAGGAGGAAGAGGAGGAAGGGGAGGAGGAGGAAGAGGAGGAGGAAGAGGAGGAGGACTGTGTGGTCCTTGGTGTTTTGTTTACCTTGGTGGTTTTTTTGCAGACCCAAACGAGGTAAACCTGAGCACTGATGAGCTTACTAAGTTGGGTCATGAGATGTCCACAAGAAAACAAGCCATGCTCAGAGACCACCAAGTCTTTCTCCTCCTCCTCCCCACCACCCTCTTCTAGCACTGATGACGTTACCTACCTGGGTCACGAAACGTCTGCAACAACAAGGGAGATTGGGGGGGGGCGGAAGCAGAAGCGCCTTCTCCACCTACCCCCTCGGTTGATGTAGAGGCCGAACTCGTTCTTCTCCCCTTTGATGGCTTTGTTGAGTAGAAACACCGCCTCCTCGTAGCAGCCCTTGAGGTAACAGTGGACGGCAAAGTCGTTGTAGCTCAGCAGCACCTGCTTCTCAGCCTCGCGACGCACCTCGCTGGCCTCATCGGCCGGGCACAGCTCGACGGCCTTCAGGTAGTCGTCGATGGCCGCGCTGAAGTCCTTCAGCCTGCGCAGGAGGGTCCCTCTTCCAGGGGTTGAGGGGGAAAGCAAACCAGCAGAGGTGAATCCAGGGGCTTAACAACGATTTTTCTAACTCAAGAGAAAATTTCAACACAGCCACGCCAGAAGCAATTAGCTTCCTTCAAGGTAAAGTTTTCCCCTTGCTAGTCGTTCCCGACTCTAGGGGGCGATGCTCATCTCCGTTTCAAAGCCGAAGAGCCAGCGCTGTCCGAAGACGTCTCCGTGGTCATGTGGCCGGCATGACTCAATGCCGAAGGCGCACGGAACGCTGTTCCCTTCCCACCAAAGGTGGTTCCTATTTCTCTACTTGCATTTTTTACGTGCTTTCGAACTGCTCGGTTGGCAGAAGCTGGGACAAGTCACGGGAGCTCACTCCGTTATACAGTGCTAGGGATTCGAACCACCAAACTCCCAACCTTTCTGATTGACAAGCTCAGCGTCTTAGCCCCTGAGCCCACCGCATCGCTTTAGCTTCCTTACATATCGAATTATAACATCTCCCCCCCGCCCCCACTTACAATGATCTTGTAATCCCTACATCAGGGTGGAGTCGGGGAGACTGGATGGAGCTGAGCCTTTACCGGCCAGATGCCCTTCCTGACGCCTAGGTGGAGTTCACAGCTTCTTTTACTTCTTTTAGCATCTTTTAACTACCAGTTCGGGCAAACTGGTAGTATTTTATACTACCAGTTTGGGCGAAGCGGCCTGAATCGCCCCTGTGAAGGGGATCGGACTGGAGCCCCACCCTCCCCTCCCCCGGGTACCTGAAGAGGAAGTACTTTTCATCCAAGGGGTTGTAGTTGATGGCTCGGTTGATCTTCAGCAAGGCTCCTTTCAGGTTGCCTTTGATGGCCAAGGTGACGGCGTAGTCTTTGCACCTCTCCGCCTCCTTGGTCATCTTCTTCAAGAGAAGCCGGGCTTCCGCGTGGTCTGGATCCAATGCCAGGGCTTCCTGGATGTTGCAGAAACAGCAGCTGGCCTTGGGAGGGAGCAAAGCAGATGCTGTTGTGGGCCCCCGGCAGCAGAGTCGGAGAGTGAGGAGGTTGGGGAGGAAGATGGGCCAGTCCTGGAGTCTGGGGAAGGCTCTGTGTCGGACACAGAGAGGGGGTCGAGGCCATCTGACAGTTATCAGCTGCCTTCGGAGTCAGACATCAGTGAGGCAGAAGAACAGCTGGAGCCTGTTCCCAGCGTGTGCATGCGCAGAGTGGCCAGACGAAGGGAACGGCTAAAGAACAGGGGCCGACTAGGGAGTAAAGCCACAGATGGACGGTGAATGGCCCCTCCCAGAGGGAATAAAAGAGGAGCGACTGGGGAGTGGAGTTTGCAGGAGGCCATTAGTTCAATTCATCCGGGCGAAGATCTGTCCCTGACTTCTTGCCAAGTAATTGCCGCTACAGCGTGGCATTTGGAAGATATCGGCCTGTTCCCAGTGTGCGCATGCGCAGAGCTGCCAGGAGAAGGGAACAGCTAAGGAACAAGAGCCGACTCGGGAGTAAAGCCACAGGTGGAAGGTGATTGGCCCCTCCCATAGGAAACAAAAGAGGAGCGAAAGGGGCTTTTGCAGGGAATAATTCGTTCGTTCGGTGGTTAGATTCATTTCAGGAGTGTGAAGATCTGTCCCTGAATCTCAGAGACTCTGTGCCCAGTCTCTCCTTGCACAGCACCTCATTGGGAAAATATTTACATGGCCGCTTTCCAAGATAGATAAGGTCTGTGGTCATAAATACTCCTTTGAGAGACTCTTTGCCAGGCCTTGGCTGAATGGGAAGGAGAGGGATTCACATTTGTTTAATAAAAGGGGTTTTGTCGGGACCAGGACTCTGCCTCGTGCTTTTTGGGGAAGCCTAGGTCAGGAGAGACGCTGCCATTCTTAGGCGAATCACAAGGTGATGTTACCTATCGGGTCATGAAACGTCTCCAAGAAACCCCCTCCCCAGCTCAGAGTGCACCAAGGACCTCCTCCCCTGGACTTTGATCCCAAACTGGCAGGGGGAGGGGAGGGGAACGCCACAATGGTCCCAAAGGGAGGACCAGTCGTAAGTCACTTTTTCCAACACGATTTTGCATCGTCGGTAAGCGAACGGTCGTACGTTCAAGGACGACCTGCGTGTAGATCTAACGGGCGGCTGAGAACGATTCCCAGAAGACAATGGGGGGGGGGGCGTTTTTCACCTTCCCGAAGTATTCGAAGAGACGAGCCCTCAGGACGAAGAGGTCGGCGTTCTCCTTCTCCATCTCCACCTCCTCGTTGACCATCTGAAGGCAATCGTTGAATCGGGTCATCGCAGCCAGGCAGGCGATGCTGACGGATGAAAAAAAAAAGAGGTTTGACGGACATTTGGAAAAGATTTGCTGAGGGTTCAAGGATGACTCAGCCTTCCGTCCTTCCAAGGTCGTTAAAACGAGGATCCCAGATTGTTGGGGGGCGAGAGGCTGACTCTGCAAACCGCTTAGAGGGGGCTGGAAAGCACCGTGAAGCGGTATATAAGTCTAAGTGCTATTGTTATCTTCCTTCCTTCCCATAACTCTGCCCACTGCCAGCAGTTCGATACTGACTGGCTCAAGGTTGATTCAGCCTCCCGTCCTTCCCAGGTGCATAAAATGAGGACCGAGATTGTTGGGGGGCGAGAGGCTGACTCTGCAAACCGCTTAGAGGGGGCTGGAAAGCACCGTGAAGCGGTATATAAGTCTAAGGGCTATTGCTATTGCCCTTCCTTTTCACCTTCCTTCCTTCCCTCCATGAACCGTGGTGGCGCAGTGGTTAGAATGCAGTGTTGCAGGCTAGTTCTGCCCGCTGCCAGCAATTCGAATCTCACCAGGCTCAAGGCTGACTCAGCCTTCCATCCTTCCGAGGTGGGTAAAATGAGGACTCAAGATTGTTGGGGGCAAAGGGCTGACTCTGTAAACCGCTTAGAGAGGGTTGTAAAAGCACTAAGCCTAAGTGCTATTGCTATTCATCATCCACCTGTGGCCTTACTCCCAAGTTCTTAGCTGTTCCCTTCGTCTGGCAACTCACACTGGGAACAGGCTCCAGCTGTTCTTCTGCCTCACTGATCTCTGACTCCAAAGGCAGCTGATAACTATCAGACGGCTCTGGCCTCATCTCTGCCTCCGACACAGAGCCCCCATCTGAGCCTTCCCTAGACTCCAGGACTGGCCCATCTTCCTCCCCAACCTCCTCACTCTCCGAATCTGCTGAAAGCTCCAACGAACACAACAGGTGCTTCTCACATCCGTCGTCCTTTGATAGAAGGGCATTTTAGAATCCCCATTCTTTTTAAGAATATTAATTGCCTGGTTGATCATCCTGTTCTTAAAACTTTGGGAAACAAATTCGGGGTGTTTTGTTTATTCAATGCCCCTAAGTTTTTTGTTTACCTCCTCATGCGGTAAAGTGTGTTCTGAGGCTGGAGCTCGCAGGCGTGAGTGAAGGAGTCGAGGGCATCGAGGTAAACCTTCTGCTCATACAGAGACTGGCCCTGGTGAGGGAAGGGATGGTGGGCGTCGTAAGGAGGAGGTTGCAGAAAACACCCCTCCCTTCTTTTCTTCCATCCACATGGAAGCCTCAACGCCTTTATTATTACGCCAGATGATAATAAAGTAGCGTTGACTTTGTAAATATGAGATAGTATGAACTGTGTAGGCTGAAAAGGAGAGGCATGAGGGTAAGGGAGGGAGAGAGCAAAGGGAAGGAAGGAAGGGGGGAAGAAAGGAGGGAAGATGGAGGCAGGAGGGCAAGGAAGGGAAGGGAAGGAAGGGAGGAAGAAGGAAGGGAGGAAGGCAAAGGAAGGAGGGAGGGAGGAGGGAAGGAGGTGGGAATGAGAGGAAGGAAGGAAAGGAGAGAGGGGAAGGGAAGGGAGGGAGGGAGGGGAAGGGAATGAGAGAAAGGTAGGAAGGTAGGTAGGTCGGTAGAAAGGAAGGAAGGAGATTAAAATGAAAGGGAGGGAGGGAGCAGAAGGGAAGGAGGGAGGGAGAGGAAGGGAGGGAGGATGGAAAGAAGGAAGGAGATGGAAATGAGAGAAAGTACATAGGCAGGCAGGAAGGAAGGAAGGAGATGGGAATGAGAGGGAGGGAGGAGGAAGGAAGGAAGGATGGAAAGAAGGAAGGAGATGAGAATGAGAAAAAGGTAGATAGGAAGGAAGGAAGGAGATGAGAATGACAGGGAGGGAAGGAGAAGGAAGGAAGGAAGGAAGGAGATGGGAATGAGAGGGAGGGAGGGAGGAAGGATGGAAAGAAGGAAGGAGATGAGAATGAGAGAAAGGTAGATAGGAAGGAAGGAAGGAAGGAAGGAGATGGGAATGACAGGGAGGGAAGGAGAAGGAAGGAAGGAAAGAAGGAAGGAAGGAGATGGGAATGAGAGGAAGGGAGTGAGGAAGGAGGAAGGAAGGAAGTATGGAAAGAAGGAAGGAGATGAGAATGAGAGAAAGGTAGATAGGAAGATAGGAAGGAAGGAAGGAAAGAAGGAGATGGGAATGATGGGGAGGAAAGGAGAAGGAAGGAAGGAAGGAAGGAAGGAAGGAAGGAAGGAAGGAAGGAAGGAAAGAAGGAAGGAAGGAAGGAAGGAAGTCTTTCCAAGAATATCTTCAACTCCACCTGTATGAATACAATGAAGGCCAGGTGTTCTCGGATCTCCTCCTTCGGCGACATACGGTAGACCTTCCGAAGGTGCATGGCAGCAGACTGGAAGTCGCAAAGCTGGAGAAAGGCTTCCGCTTTCTTCTCGTAAAGTTCTCCCTGGGGAGAAGAAGAACCCACGATGGGCCTTCGGAAGCTCCTTGGCATTTGGTGGTCCAGCCTGGGGAATTGTGGGAGTTGAAGTCCACCCACCCCTTAAAAGTTGCCAAGGTTGAGAAAGAGTGGCCTAGTGCCTCCGCTTCTAACCTGGGTGACAAATACTCAGAATAGACGGGTTATCCCATCCCAACAGTAGAACTAGAATAGAAGTAGAACTAGAACTGGAATGGAATGGAACGGAACGGAACAGGAAGGAAATAGAATAGAAATAGAAAAATAGAAATAGAATAGAATGAAATGGAATGGAATGGAAAAGAAATAGAAATAGAATAGAAATAGAAAAAGAAAAAGAAAAAGAAAAGAAATAGAAATGAATAGAAATAGAAAAAGAAAAAGAAAAGAAATAGAAATGAATAGAAATAGAAAAGAAATAGGAATAGGAATAGAGTGGAATAGAACAGAATAGAAAAAAATAGAAATGAATAGAACTAGAATAGAACTAGAACTAGAACTAGAATAGAATAAAATGGAATGGAACGGAACGGAATAGAAAAGAAATAGAAATAGAAAAGAAATAGAAATAGAAAAATAGAATAGATTGGAATGGAATGGAAAAGAAATAGAAATAGAATAGAAATAGAAAAAGAAAAGAAATAGAAAAGAAATAGGAATAGAATAGCAGAATAGAATGGAATGGAATAGAATAGAAAATAAATAGAAAATAAATAGAAATAGAAAATAGAAAATAAATAGAAATAGAAATGAATAGAAATAGAAAAGAAATAGGAATAGAGTAGAATAGAATAGAAATAGAAAAGAAATAGAAATGAATAGAAATAAAAATGAATAGAAATAGAATAGAATAGAATCGAATAGAAAAGAAATAGGAATAGAGTAGAATAGAATAGAAATAGAAAAGAAATAGAAATGAATAGAAATAGAAATGAATAGAAATAGAAATGAATAGAATAGAATAGAAAAGAAATAGGAATAGAGTAGAATAGAATAGAATAGAAATAGAATAGAAATAGAAATGAATAGAAATAGAAATGAATAAAAATAGAATAGAATAGAATAGAAAAGAAATAGGAATAGAATAGAATAGCAGAATGGAATGGAGTGGAATGGAATAGAATAGAATAGCATCCTTGATTGGCCAAGAGTGATTGGACACACAAGGAATTTGTCTTTGGTGCAGAAGCTCTCCGTGTACATAAGGAGAATAAAAAGATTAATAACATTAATCAAGAATAAAAAGACACAACAGTGATAGTCATAGGTTACTAATAAGCTATCAAATCGTACTAGGAAACAAATAAAAACAATATGAATTGAAAGATGCGAGCAACGTGGCCAAGAGCTAAATACCAGGAAGGAAAAGAAGATACCGCACCCCGGCCGCACAGAACCATCAACGTGGCTCATTATCGTTCATTATTTTTGTTTTTGCTGAGGCTGCCAATCTCCACCCCCACATCTACCTTGCTGGGATCCAGATTCAGGGCCTTGGTGTAGCAAGTGATGGCTTTCTCCCATTCCCCTTGGGAGAAGTGGAGATGACCTTCTTGGCAACTGTAAAAGAAAAATATCCAAAAGGAAATCAGAAGGGTTGAGGCCAGAGGCCCATCCATCTCTTGCCAATCCGAAGCATCTTTAAACATTGGGAAGGAGAATTAAAGACCAACCATTTGCCTATCTGGACAGAAGCATTCAGTTCACGTGGATTAAGCCAAGGAGAGAAGCAACTTAGAACTGAGGAGAAACTTCCTGACAGTGAGAACAATGAATCAGTGGAACAGAAGTTGCCTCCAGAAGTTGTGAATGCCCCAACACTGGAAGTCTTTAAGAAGATGTTGGATAACCATTTGTCTGAAACGGTAGAGGGTTTCCTACCTAGGCAGGGGGTTGGACTAGAAGACCTCCAAGGTCCCTTCCAACTCTATTCTATTCTATTCTATTAATCTATCTATCTATCTATCTATCTATCTATCTATCTATCTATCTATCATCTATCTATCTATCTATCTATCATCCATCTATCTATCTTTCTATCATCTATCTATTATCTATCTATCTATTATCTATCTATCTATCATCTATCTATCTATCTATCTATCTATCTATCTATCTATCTATCTATCTATCTATCTATTATCTATCTATCTATCATCTATTATCTATCTATCTATCTATCATCTATCTATCTATCTATCTATCTATCTATCTATCTATCTATCTATCTATCTATCTATCATCTATCTATCTATCTATCTATCTATCTATCATCTATCTGTCTATCTATCTATCATCTATCTGTCATCTATCTATCTATCTATCTATCTATCTATCTATCTATCTATCTATCTATCTATCTATTATCTATCTATCATCTATCTATCATCTATCTATCTATCATCTATCTATCTATCTATCTATCTATCTATCTATCTATCTATCTATCTATCTATCTATCTATCTATCTATCTATCTATCTATCATCTATCTATCTAAATTCATCAATCAGTGGAACAGCTTGCCTCCAGAAGTTGTGAATGCCCCAACACTGGAGGTTTTTAAGAAGATGATGGATAGCCATTTGTCCGAAACGGTATAGGGTTTCCTGCCTAGGCAGGGGGTTGGACTAGAAGACCTCCGAGGTCCCTTCCAACTCTGCTATTGTATTGTATTGTATTTATAGCAGTCCTTGTAGGACTTGCTATATCTCATTGGCCCTCTGCATTAATATGTTAATGCAGTGCATTACTGCTACTTTATCTTTTACATCTGTTCATTTCTAATGTTCCAAATTATTAGAAACAATGAACCTCTGATTTTAAAAAGTAAGAATTTTTGATTGTGCGCTATCGCCACTTGTTTCCTGTTGGAATTTTCTTAGGACAGGATGATTCCCTGATCCGTGTTTTAGGGATGGGGAGGAAACGAACACGTACTGCTCATCGATTTTCCTGTTCAAGATGCTTTCATAATCTCCCGCTCTCTGGGGGTTTTTAACCTTCAGCAAAGTCTTCGCGGGGCCAAAAATCCGAGTGATGGCTTTTTCCTTGGATTCCTGCAGCTTTTCTTCGGTGACGGCCGTCGGGAAGAGTGTCATAACGATGGTAGACATCTTCACCTCCTGCAGGATAGGAAGGATGGGGAAAAAAGTCAGCGGGTCCTCTGGACATACACAGAGAGTCCTGTTCCCCCGTCCCCGTCCCCCCCGTTGGCCAAGGGGAGCCACTTGGTTTTGTTAGGAAAACAGAGGGATATCCAACCTATTTGAGTAACTAACACAAAAATGCCTCTTTAAAAGCAAATATCTACCCCGGGACTCCTCTGAAAAAAACAAAGCTAGTTTGGTACTTATCATCCTTTTTTTTTTTTTTTTTTTGGAACAAAAGTTTTATTGGTTTTACAAAATTTTTAGGAAAAAGGGTACAAATTATGGCAGCTACATTGTGTAGAGAATGGCACTCCCCCCCGACTCTCGTAATTTTCACTTGCTAATACATTAAGTAAAATACTACTTAACAATTTTTTGACAGCATATTTTACCTTATATCTTCCAATATTTTCAATCTATTTTATATCCAACAGAAAGAAATTCCCTATATCAGCAATTGCAGTGTTTTTCTAGTTCACTTTTGCGATCTAAGTTTTCTCGATGCTGCCTCTTCCCCCCCCCCCCCTCCACCAGCAAGGCTCCGGCACCTCCCGTGTCCTGTATAGTGTCAACAGCTTTATCTAGGAGAGCATTGTTTTTTTCCATGAAGGCCTCCGCCTCCATAGTTGTATTAATTCTAACTCTACTGCCCTCCCAGAATATCAACATACCTTCTGGCAGAAGCCACCGAAACCAAACCCCTTTTTCAAATAGTTTTTTTCGCTAAAAACGAATATATTTTTTCTTTTATCTCTGACTTTCTTTGGGATTTGTTTCAGGAAATCATCATCCTTTTTTAATGACCCCACAATCACAGCAACTGAATGGAGGTGACCATTTACTGGCCAGATGCCCTTCCTGTCACCAACGCGGAGTTTCGTTCAGCAGATATATTCTCTGTGTGCCCAAAGAGAGAAATATCTCCCTAGGATCGAACTCACAGCCTCGTAATTGTGAGGCGAGAGCTCCACCTGTAGGCCACGGCACCAACTCCCAAAGCTGGTTTGGTATTTCTGCAAAATTGCTACGGGAAGAACTGCAGGCTATGGGGTAGGATTTCCCACCAAGGATTCCCATAATTTTGAGAGGAAGATTTTGCTTGTACCGTTACTACAAGATAGCAGTTACTATTCTCTCCTACTCCGTCCAGGTCACTTGTTCTCGGCCGGGGTGCAAGCTTCTCCTCACCTTCCCCTTTGCTTTCGGTTCTTCAACCTCTTCTTCATCTTCCATTGCTCCTCCAGCTGCTCTGTAATTTGCGTCCCCCGGTTTCTATGTCAACCGCTTGGCGGGCTCAATCTGCTGGAGAGGAAAAACAGAGGAATTTTAAAAAGGAGGTTTCCTTGTCAGGTTTCCAAGTCTTTGGAGCACAGAAAGATTGCGTGGAAGAGACTTAAGTTTAGTTTTCATATTCTCCAAAGCCAAAAAGTCAGCTTGTGTTCCTTATTGCCCTGACTTAGAGGAAAAACTTGTTTCAGCTCTTCCCTAAAAGGATTTTCAAAGCAACTTCCAGAATTAAAACCTACCAAAGGGCTATAGAAAATCCCCCCCAAAAAAAAAAGCCAACACACAATGCCTCAGTTGCAACATTAAAGTGTCCGTCTTTCCAGGATTTTACGCTGGTCTGTAAGATGCCAACTTTCTTTCTCAAGTACAGGCGGTCCTTGTTTAACAACTGTCTCATTTGGCAACGGTTTGCAGTTGTGAGAGTGATCAAAAAGTAACTTCAGGGCCAATCTTTGCATTTACCACCTCTGCAAGTCGGTAAAGCAAAGGAAAGCTTAAGTAAGATTGAAAGTGCCGTCGTATTTTCATTTAGGGACTTCTATCATGAACGAAGGGGTGGCTCAGTGGCTAAGACGCTGAGCTTGCCGATCAGAAAGGTTAGCAGTTTGGCGGTTTGAATCCCTAGCAACGTATAATGGAGTGAGCTCCTGTTACTTGTTCCAGCTTCTGCCAAGTTGGTAGTTCGAAAACACGTTAAAAAGTGCAAGTAAAAAAACAGGAACCACCATTGGTGGGAAAGAAACAGCGTTCCGTGCGCCTTCGGCGTTGAGTCATGCCGGCCACGGAGACGTCTTCGGACAGTGCTGGCTCTTCGGCTTTGAAACAGAGATGAGCACCGCCCCCTAGAGTTGGGAACGACTAGCAGGTATGTGTGAGGGGGTGAACCTTATGCTGAACAACCAAGTTGCTGGTGCCAATTGTAGTTGCTAGACAAGGACTATCTGCACTTAACAAAATGGTTAACATCTTTATATGCTCTTTGTTCTGAGAGATCACCTTGGTTTTTGGTAAAGAATGTTTTCTGAAACGTTTTTCATCTGGGAAAAAAAATCCTTCTGCTAGAACGGAGGACCCAGCCTATATTTTGGAAGGATGCCATATAGGAATAAGCTGACCATCTGCCTCCAAGCTACTTTTTTTTCCATTAAGGAATCCCAGGTTTTCAACTATGACCCCCATTCGTGTTATTTTTATTCCTATTTATTTCGTTCACTTGTCACTCACTTATAGTGCAAATTTAGTAACTATAAAACATAATTATTTTTATTATTATGGTTGACTGCACAGTGGGATTGGATTTGGCACTTTTATTAAGCAATAAAGTCCTTCCCAAGGTATTATTATTATTATTGTTGTTGTTGTTGTTGTCGTTATTGTTATTATTATATTATATTCATTAAACATGCACCTCAGTCAACTGAACATTCAAAAAAGCATCACAAATACCATTGACTGGTGCTAATGGTTGATATGGGTTGCTGTCAGTGTCCTTTTTTATTTTTATTTTTTATTATTATTATTATTATTATTATTATTATTATTATTATTATTATCATCTCTTTTATTCATTAAACATGAAACTCAAGTCAACTGAACATAATGCGTCAAACACCACTGATATTTATAATAATAATAATAATAATCCAACGATTATGGCACAAACCAGCAGTGATAATTCCAGTGGTAATCGGCACACTGGGTGCTATTCCAAAAGCACTGGAATTACATTTAAAACAGTTAAAAATTGACAAAATCACCATCAGTCAAATGCAAAAGGCTGCACTGCTTGGATCTGCACACATATTACGAAAATACGTTACGACGTCCTAGGCCCCTGGGTGGGGCCCGACTAGTAATTAATGCCAAATCCTGTGAAACAACTGGCCGCTGTGATACACTTCTGTTGATGCAATAATAATAATAATAATAATAATAATAATAATAATAATAATAATAATTTAATATTGGGTGAGATTCACAGCCTTTGGAGCTGGTTGGTAGCTCAACAGCTGCTTATTATTATCTATTATTATTATCTATTATATTATTATATCATTATTATTAGTTATTATTCATCAATAACAATGGGTTTGGCATTTTTGTATTATTTACTACTGTTGTTATTGTTGTTACTATTATTATTATATTATTGCAGCCTAAAGGCTTTGACTTTAATTTCTAACTTTCAAGCAGCAAGTTACACATTTGCATCTTTTTAAGGGTTTCTATTCTACTATTATTCCATTGCTGAGAAAGGTGGCGCTGGAAACCTTCCTGCCAGGCCTCCCGCGATAGGCCACCAGCCTGATGACGTCACACTAACTGAGCCGGGAGGCAAAGGCGGCGACGCAGAGCTCGGCCTTTCCCCCCCCCCCCCTTTTTTTTTTTTTAAAAAAATCTTTACGGCCGGCCCTGGAACCGGGCCTTCGGGAAAGGGGTGGGGAAGAGGCCATGATGCGTTCTCAGCCCCTCGGACAACTCCTGCGCTGGGCTTTGGGTCACCGCAGCGACGAGCTACAAACCGCTCAGAAACGGGTGATGGTAAGTAAAGCCGCCTCTGGCAAGCGAACGCCATTACGGCCAGGCTCCTTCCGGTTTGGAGACGATCGCTTCCGGGTTGGGAGGGTCAATTCGACCGGGCAGCCCAAAGAGGTAAAGCAGGCATAGCTATCCCATTAGACTTCCGGTTCTTTGTAACGAAAGCCTTCCATATGCGGGCCAAGAAGGGAGAAGACATTTAAATAAAGATAGAGCAGCGTGCCAGCTGTTCCTTCCAGATGTTTTGGGCTAGAGGCTTGCATTAATAACCAGATTAGATCTCAGTTTGGTCTCCATTACATGAGTTGCAGATGTTGTCCCACCCACCCCCACCCCGTTTCCATCTCTGGCAAGGCAATGTCCCACCCTCCTGCAAACATCTGGATGGATTGCAAGCAAGGGAAATCTGGATTTAAAGGGAATGAAATGATATGATTTGGGAAGCATTTTACTAATGGTTGGAGAATGAAAAAAAGGAGTTTGGAAATGAAGAAGGCTACAAAATAAGTAGAAAATATATTAAGACAGAGATATAAATAAGATGAAAACCTGTTAGTATGTGTATGATGAGAATAAAGTAGTAAATCTACTAGGTATCATCACTAGTAGATATTAAGAAAAAAATGGAGAGTTTTGTAATGTTTAAAAGTTTAGTATAATATGAAGCTTAGGGAAATAATGTTAATAATAGGTTAAAGATGTGGCAAATGAGAAACTATGTTGCACAGAGATGGTTGCACCCAGACACTGCATAAGGAAAGATGGAATGTTTATTTTTGTAATTGCAAAATAATAAAATTCTTTATTTAAAAAAAAGAAAGAAATTAGGGAATCTTGCCTGGTTTGGCCTCCAGGACCTGTTCTGATCTGTAGACCATTTCCAGAACATCTGGAGAAGAATAGAAGAATAGAATATAATAGAATAGAATAAATAGAATAGAACAGATTTGGAAGGGACCTTGGAGGTCTTCTAGTCCAACCCCCTGCCTAGGCAGGTAACCCTACACCACTTCAGACAAATGGTTATTCCAACATCTTCTTAAAGACTTCCAGTTTGGGGGCATTCACAACTTCTGGAAGCAACTTCTGTTCCACTGATTAATTGTTCTCATTATTAGGAAATTCCTCCTCAGTTCTAAGTTGCTTCTCTCCTTGATTAGTTTCCACCCATTGCTTCTTGTCCTGCCCTCAGGTGCTTTGGAGAATAGCTTGATTCCCTATTCTTTGGGGCAGCCCCTGAGATATTGGATGACTTCTATCATGTCTCCCCTGGTCCTTCTTTCCATTAAACTAGACATACCCAGTTCCTTCATATGTTTTAGCCTCCAGTCCCCTAATCCTCTTTGTTGCTCTTCTCTGCACTCTTTCTAGAGTCTCCACATCTTTTCTACATCGTGGCGACCAAAACTGAATGCAGTATTCCAAGTGTGGCCTTACCAAGGCCTTGTAAAATCAACACTTCACGTGATCTTGCTTCTATCCAATACCAGCAACTGTTCTTTATATATTTTATCCTCCAGTCCCCTGGTCATCTTCGTTGCTCTTCTCTGCACTCTTTCTAGAGTCTCCACATCTTTTCTACATCGTGGTGACCAAAACTGGATGCCGAATTCCAAGTGTGGCCTTACCAAGGCTTTATAAAGTGGTATCAACACTTCACGTGATCTTGATTCTATCCCTACAGTAGAAGGCCAGCAATGCAAATCTATTCCCTTTGGACCATTCTCCTCTTCCTTTGCAGGTGGCTGGTCTGGGCAATCACACCTTCCCTGGTACCCGGCACAGCGTGGGTATGGCGGTGCTGAACCACCTGGCTTCCAAGCTGGACGTGGCTGACCAGTGGAAGAGAGACAAGCAGTGCTGCGCGGATGTGGCGTTTGCCTACCTAGGAGAGGCTGAGCTTTTGCTGATGAAACCCCGCAAGTTCATGAACCTCAATGGGATCTCGGTGGTCACAGCGGGTATGATAGACACCCCTTCTTGTGTCCTCCCCACTCGCTAAGGGATGGCCACTTCCCTCTGTGCCACCGGTTGTTTTCCATTGAGGGTTTGTTGAGTACATTGCCCTTGATGGGATTGTGGCTTAGTTTTTGTGCATACAGGCAGTTAAGATAAGAACAATGGTTTTTTTACCCCAACATTGTCTAAACAAATCATACAGCAATGTATGAATTATGGAGGGAGGGAGGGAGGGAGAGAAGAAGGGGGTGGAAATGGAAGGGAGGGAGAGAAAGAGGGAAGGAGGGAGGGAGATGAAGGGAATGAAGAAGAGAGGGAGGGAGGAGATGGAAATAGGGAGGGAGAGAAAGAGGGAAAAAGGGAGGAAGAGAAGAAGGGAGGGAGATGGAAATGAAGGGAATGGAGGAGAGGGAGGGAGGGAGGAGATGGAAATGGAAGGGGGAAAGGGAGGGAGATGAAGGGAGAAGAGAGGGAGGGGGAGATGGAAATGGAGGGAGGGAGAGAAGGAGGGAAGAGGGAAGATGCCGATGAAGGGAGGGAGGAGATGGAAATGGAAGAGAGGGAGGGAGAGAAGGAGGGAGGAAGGGAGATGAAGGGAAGGTAGAAGAGAGGGCGGGAGGAGATGAAAATGGGAGGGAGAGAAAGAGGGAAGAAAGGAGATGAAGGGAAGGGAGAAGAGAGGGAGGGAAGAGATGAAAATGGGAGGGAGAGATGGAGGGAGGGAGATGGAGATGAAGGGAAAGGAAAAGAGGGAGGGAGGAAATGGAAATGGGAGGGAGGGAGAGAAGGAGGGAAGAAGGGAAATGGAGATGAAGAGAAGGGAGAAGAGAGGGACGGAGGAGATAGAAATGGAAGGGAGAGAAGGAGGAAGGGAGATGAAGGGAAGAGAGGAGATGGAAATGGGAGGGAGGGAAGAAGGGAAATGGAGATGAAAGGAAGGGAGAAGAGAGGGAGGGAGGAGATGGAAATGGAAGGGAGAGAAGGAGGAAGGGAGATGAAGGGAAGGGAGGAGATGGAAATGGGAGGGAGGGAAGGAGGGAAGAAGGGAAATGGAGATGAAAGGAAGGGAGAAGAGAGGGAGGGAGGAGATGGAAATGGGAGGGAGAGAAGGAGGGAGGGAGTTGAAGGGAAGGGAGAAGGGAGGGAGGAAGGATGGAGATGGAAATGGGAGGGAGGGAGGAAGATGATGGAAATGGAAGGGGGAGGAAAATGGAAGAGAGGAAAGGAGGAGATGGAAAAGAGGAAGGGAGGAACATGGAAATGACAGGGAGGGAGGGAGGAAGAAGATGGAAATGGAAGAGAGGGAAATGAGAGGAGAGAAGAGGGGTGGAAATAAGGAAAGAAGAGAGGAGATGGAAAATGGGTTAGAGGAAGGAAGGAAGGAAGGATCCAACAGTAATGAATTTCTCACACTGATGGCATTTTCCAATTCTTCTTCTTGCCTAGTATCTAAACATCTAGGAATGCCACTTCCCTCCCCTCCCCTCCATAAACCTGCTTCCCCCCCCCCCGCCGTGTTTGGATAACTTGGGGTGGGGATCCTTTCCCTGGAACCGACATTACAAAAAAAAAGAGATAAAAATAAAACGTGCCTCATTCAACCAGTTGTCTCCCAACCCCGATCGTAACTCCAACCATCTCTTCTTGTCCCGTCAGCGGAAAGATACAACCTGAACGTCGAAGATATCTACCTGGTCCACGATGACCTGGATCGACCTCTGGGGAAGCTCTCCCTAAAATTAGGCGGCAGTGCAAGGTATTTGATGCCAAACCGTTATCTTTAGTCGACAGCCCCCACCCTCCCCACCCCCGCAGATGCCTTACTCAGCGTTTAAGAGCCGTAGAGTGTTTTCGTTTTAATGGGCCATCGTTCTTACTACAGGCTCAGCAATGGGGAGGGGACCGGATTACAATAGCAATGAATGCACCAGAGAGAGGCTTAAACATTGAAGGTATTTCATGCTGGACAAAACTTAGATCTTTGCAGGTGTTTTCATTACCCCAAAGTAGGTAACATCGTTGGTGCAAAGTCAGGGGAAGCTACCGGAAGATAAATTGAAAGCAAACCCACTCTTTACCAGCACTGATGAGGTTACCTAGTTGGGTCATGAAATGTCTGCAAGAAAACAATCAAGCTCAGAGAGCACCAAGGACCCCACAGTCTTCCTCCTCCTCTTCCTCCTCTTCTTTCTCCTCCTCCCAGCAAACCGCCAAGCTCAGAGAGCATCAAAGATCCCACAGTCCTCCTCCTCCTCCTCCCTTTCTCCTTCCTCCTCCTCTCCACAAACTCCACTCCCTTCTAGCTCTGATGAAGTTCCCTAGTTGGGTCATGAAATGTTTGCAAGAAAACAATCAAGCTCAGAGAGCACCAAGGTGCCCGCAGCTTTCCTCCTCCTCCTCCTCCTCCTCCTCCTCCTCCTCCTCCTCCTCCTCCTCCTCCTCCTCCTCCTCCTCCTCCCCCTCCTCTTCCTCCTCCTCCTCCTCCTCTTCACCACAAACTCCATTCCCTTCTAGTACTGATGATGTTCCCTACTTGGGTCGTGGAACGTCTGCAAGAAAGCCACCAAACTCAGAGAGCGCCAAGGAGCCCATAGTCCTCTTCCTCCTCCTCCTCCTCCTCCTCCTCCTCCTCCTCCTCCTCCTCCTCCTCCTCCTCCTCTTCCCTTTCCCCTCCTCCTCCATTCTGCAAAACCCACTCCCTTCTAGCACTGATGATGTTCCCTCGTTGGGTAATGAAACATCTACCAAAGAAAACCACTCGGCTCAGAGAGCATCAAGGACCTCACAGTCCTCCTCCCCTTTCCTTTCTCCTCCTCCTCCCTACAAACCCTATTCCCTACTGACCCTGGTGAGGTTACCTAGCTGGGTCATGAAACGTCTGCAAGAAAACCGCCAAGCTCAAGAGAGCACCAAGGAGCCCTTCATTTCAACCCTGAGCTACAAGAATTCTCCTTTGTTAAAACTTAGATGATTTGATCCCACTTAATCAGTCAGGCAACTCTAGTTCAACAACCGTAACAATTCTGTATTCCACCCTTTTTGTGCAGTTCTCAGGGTGTTTGTTGGTGTTGTGTTGTCTCCAGTCCAACTCTATCGATCGTACCTCTAAAGCGGCTGGCTCATTCCCGGCTTAGGTTAGCCAGGTCTTTAAGCCACAATTAAGCTAGGATTGGACTGAAATAAACCCATTGTGAAGGCTCTCACAGGCCTCCTTTTATCTTCCAGGGGCCACAACGGAGTCCGTTCCTGCATCAACAGCCTGCACTCCGACGTAGGTCTTATCTTTGCTTTCCGATCCTTTCCTTACACCCTCGTGTCAGAACAGGAAATCCTTGGCTGAAATCCTGCATCAGAGCAGCCAGGCCTCTCTCGGCTGATCCCGGACAATCCCCCTTTGATTTCTTGCCTGGCCCAAGCGCTGGGGTTAGAGCTTGGTTAAACACGACACCGGTGTGTCGGTGGCCAGGCTAAAACGCCTGCTTAAAATGCTATGCCGTGAATCGTTAGAACCGCCTGCCTGCGCCCAAGTTCTAGTCAGTTTCCCTCTGCTGAGTGGGGGAGGCGAATTCGGGCAGGGCCCTATTCAGAAGGGGAAAGGGGTCAGCTGATCTAAAGATGCTTGAGAGGGTTTGGCGGAATCTGTCCCGTCCGTCTCCCCAACTGCAGCTTCTTCGTGCCTTTTTTCTTCGCAGCGCATGGTTCGACTCAGAGTCGGCATCGGCCGTCCGACAGAAAAGGCATCCGTAGAGGACTACGTCCTCAGCCGGTTCACTGACACGGAGCAAGAGATCTTGCCGCCCGTTTTGGAGAGGGCAACCACGATGCTGCTGCAGCATATTCGACAGAACTGCGGCCAACGGGAGCTCCCGGGTCCCTGCGACGGCCTTGTGAGCCCCCCTCCCAAGACAGAAGGCCGGGGACCCTCTTAAAACCCACCTTATAAGACCGCCCAAGTGAAAGCTGCCGAGTGACTTGCGTGTGTGTGTCTTTTGATGGAGCGGAGTTGTGCGAACTGAGGCTATCTGCCGGTGGCGGCTTCACACAATGGACAAAACTTTACAGCAAGCAATGAGGGTTAGGGTCTTTTAAGGGGCTGCGCCCGGATAATCCAAACACCCTACTGCGGTGAACAGTGAGGGATTTTACAAAAGGGGGGGTCGAGGATTAAATAACAGACACCCTGTGATCCTTCGTTCTTTGGTGCCCCCAAAATTACAGTTCGAGGACAAACGGAAAGTCATGCTTCTAGTACTTATGAAGTCCCCCCCTTGGGATGTTTGTGGGTGGTGAGAAAAATGTCATTTGGGGCTTCCTGCTGCCCTCAAATTGGAGGTGGGGTGGAAAACGACGATTCGTGCCACGGCGGGAGGAATAGGCGGGTAGTCCTCGGCTTATGGCCCATAAGGGAGCCTTGCCCATTAGGGCGGTCAGTAAGCGAGACGCCCATGTGGTGGCCCCTGTTAGTATCCTGGCTCTCTGGTGGGAAAGCTGCAATCGCGCCGCCGCGGGGGGCCACTGCAACGGGGATGAGCTTCGGCCACCGTCCTTTGGAAACGGTTGCTGAACGACCAGTCGTAAGTCGAGGTGCCCGTCCTTCCCCACCCCAGGAGGGGCGAACCGCTTCCCCTCCCCGCCCTCTTTCGAAAGGAAGACTTTGGGGCGCTCTGAGATGCGGAGGGTATTGTCCAGTTTTAATATGGCTACAAGACCAAAGAAAAATGCAACAGCGGCAGCCGATCGGGGCGAATGGCCAGAGGGAACTCCCCGCACGGCCTGTGACACCGCCCCCACTCCCGCCTCAGTTCGGTTTCCCCTGTTCTCATTTCTCCCTCCTGACTGTGAGACCTTCTCGTTCTCCTTTTGAGTTTTTATCCGGGTTTGCGCAGGTCGTTCCATATATATATATATAATTTTATCCGGGTTTGCGCAGGTCGTTCCATATATATATATATATATAATTTCATCCGGGTTTGCGCAGGTCGTTCCATATATATATATATAATTTTAAAAGAATAAAGCCACCGTGAGCGAGCCGTTTTGCTCCCCCCACCCCCACCCCAATCTCCTCTTCCGCCCTACTTGCTGAGCAGCTCTTGCTTGCTGAGGTGAACCACGATTTCCGGCAACTCTTCGCGGATGACTACCTCCTCCGACGTCTGCGCCTCTTCCTGGCTAGCATTCCTGTCTGACAGGTGGCTGTTACTGTTATTCTCGGCTCTCCATGACAGTAAAGACTGCGGGGAAAGCAAGGAGGGGTGGGGGGGTGGATTGAAGGTGTGGGGTGCTGTTTTCATGAGGACTAGCAGCCCTGTTTCATGAGGACTAGAATCCCATTTCATGAAGACTTAAAAACCCTCATGAGGACTAGAATCCCATTTCACGATGACTAAAAACTCTGCTTCGTGAGGACTAGATGCCCTGTTTTAGGAGGACTAGAATCCTATTTCATGACTAAATGTCCTCTGTTTCATGAGGACTAGAATTCCATTTCACGAGGACTAGATGCTCTCTTTCATGAGGACTAGAATCCTATTTCACGAGGACTAAAAACTCTTTTAGGAGGACTAGAATCCTATTTAATGAGGACTAGAATCCTATTTCATGAGGACTAGAATCCTATTTCATGACTAAATGTCCTCTGTTTCATGAGGACTAGAATTCCATTTCACAAGGACTAGATGCTCTCTGTTTCATGAGGACTAGAATCCTATTTCCAGAGGACTAAAAACACTGTTTCATGAGGACTAGATGCCCTGTTTTAGGAGAACTAGAATCCTATTTCACGAGGACTGGATGCTCTCTTTCACGAGGGCTTAAAATCCTATTTCACGAGGACTAGAACCCCTCTTGTTTCAACGGGAACTAAAAGCGACGGAAGGAAGCTACAGGACAGCAAGCCTCCCGTCCCCGTCCCACCCACCCCATTTCGCTACGAAGCAAGGGTCCCTTCTCTGCCCCCCAAGACCCATCCTCCCCTTCCCAGCCCCACCCACCTCGTTGGCGCTGCCGTACGGACGGAGCCGGACCAGCTGCGAGGACGACACGGACTCAAGGGAGGGCAGGCTGTGCACCGGCCTGGGCCGCTTGAACAGGTTGCAGTGGGACGTGGTGCGCGACGCCTTCGTGTGCCATTCGCTGGAGGAGCTGCGGAGGGAAGCGGCAGCTGAGCCTTGGGCACGGTGTGTGTGTGTGTGTGTGTGTGTGTGCCTGGCGTGGGTGTGTATTTGTGTGTGTCTGTGTGAGAGAAAGAGAGAGCCCACAGGACCCCTCCTTCCCCATCCTCCTTTCGACAGCCCGTTCACTCAGATTTCACGCCTCAGTTTCCCGCCAACCTGTTTTCAAGGGCTGCGTGGGCTTTTCTCTTCCCCTACGGCGAGCGGAAAACACGACGGCTTACAAGAAGTTCACTTAGTGATGGTTCAAAGTTACAACGGCCCTGAAAAGGAGCGACTCGGGGCCCGTCTTTCACACCAGCGCTGCAGCCTCCCCTTGGGGTCACACGATCCAAATTCAGAGGCTTGGCAACCGAGTCATATTTATGATGGTCGTAGGGTCCCAGGTTTCAGGAATTCGCTTTGCTTCATGACCGGGTTACTACCTTAACAACTGCAGCGACTCACACAACAACTATGGCCAGAAAGGTGGTAAAACGGGGGGGGGGGGGGGGGGAGGATGGGGAAAACTCTCTCAACCAAGGTTCCCGCTTGAGGACACAAAACGCTTGGCTCGACTGCGGTCGTAAGGCGAGGAAGGCCTGTGATCTGGGCACCTAAGTCCTGTTCGCCACAGCGCAAGGGCACAAACAAATGCTTTGTGGTTGTGTTGTGTGGCTCCCCACAAACTCCCAGCCTTCGGCCCCCCTCGGGGAAACGCTGGGCTCCCGCCTCTCGGTGCCCACGTTTTCCTTTCTCCTCCCTGCCTCGGGCGCGCACCTTCTGGACAGGTTGGTGACTTTGACCACTTTGCTGTCGATTGCGACGGGGTGGGGTCCTTGCTGAGCGTCCAGTCGGGCGACACTCCTCTGGACAAAGCGTAGGATGCCGTGTAGGGCGTTTTTACGCCGCAGCTGGAACACCACGTCAAAGTCGCCGTCTTCCTCCTCCGCCAGCGGCCGTTCCTGTCGGGAGAGGGGAAAAATGACGTTGATTTATTTCACGTATGATCTATAGAGACATTCGCAGCCATCCAGATCATAGTTGTCCCAAAGGGGCTTTTTCAGGAGGCAACTGGAATTTCTCGTTTTTTTCTGAAGGCGTTTCGCTTCTCATCCCAGAAGCTTCTTCAGCTCTGACTGACTGATGGTGGGGAATGGAAGGATTTACACTCCTTGCAGACAGCTGGTCATTTGCTTCCTTTTAGAGGGTCGATGAGGCCACTTGGGGGTTTATTTGTGTCTTCTTTGAAGACATTTTGCTTCTCATCCAAGAAGCTTCTTCAGCTCTGACTGGGTGATGGTGGGGAATGGAAGGATTGATGCTCCTTGCAGACAGCTGGTCCTTTGCATCCTTTTAGAGGGTCGTTGAGGCCACTTGGGGGTTTCCCTGTGTCCTCAGGATCACCTGATTGATGCAAATGGTTCCTGTAAATCTGCAATTTTTCCCCTTTGGAAATCCATTCCTCCTCCCACCCCATTCCAAGGGTGTCCATCCCAAATTGCCCGTAGAGATTTTCCGTCCTTCAGGTCAGTTGCAGACTCAAGTGATGCTGAGATAATCCTCCGTGGCCTCAACGACCTTCTAAAAGGATGCAAAGGACCAGCTGTCTGCAAGGAGTGTAAATCCTTCCATTCCCCACCGTCAGTCAGTCAGAGCTGAAGAAGCTTCTGGGATGAGAAGCAAAATGTCTTCAAAGAAGACACAAATAAACCCCCAAGTGGCCTCAACGACCCTCTCAAAGGATGCAAAGGACCAGCTGTCTGCAAGGAGTGTAAATCCTTCCATTCCCCAACATCCATTCAGTCAGAGCTGAAGAAGCTTCTGGGATGAGAAGTCTTCAAAAGAAAAAAAAAAATACCAAGGAAGTCCAGTTGGCTCCTGAAGAAAAAAAAACCACCTTTGGGACTATTTTGTATATGGTGCATCCTCTATGGGCTAGGCACCTGGGATCCAGGTGAGTGCCCAGGTATTTGCTCACCGTCAGCACTTCCTTCAGGCCCTGGGCGGTGTACTTCAGGAGCCTCTCCGCATTCAGCCTTCGCTGCTGTTCGCTCTGCAGCAACTTCATCTGATCGTGCTCCTTAGCTATCTTTTGGTTCAGGTCTTCCTTCAATAGGCTCAGTTCTTCTCTGCGGGAGGGAGGGAAAAAGGGAGAGAGAGAGAGAGAGAGAGAGAAACAGAAGGAGGGAAGGAAGAAAAAAGAAGGAAGACAAAGAGGAAGAGGGATGGAAAGAGGGAGGGAAAAGGAAGGAGGAGGAGGAAGGAAGAAAAAAGGAAGACAAAGGAAGAGGGATTGAAAGAGGGAGGAAAAGAAGGGAGGGAGGGAAGAGGAGAGAGATAAAGAGAAGGAAGAAGGAAGAAAAAAGGAAGAAAGACAAAGAGGAAGAAGGATGGAAAGAGAAGGAAAAATAGGGAGGGAGGGAAAGGAAGAGGGAGAAAGACAAAGGAAGGAGGAAAAAAGAAGGAAGACAGGAAGAGGGATGAAAAGAGGGAGGGAGGAAAAGGAAGAGGGACAGAAAGAGGGAGGAAAAAGAGACAAAGAAAAGACGGAGAGGAAGGAAAAAAAGGAGGAAGGAAGAGAAAGAGGAAAATGAAAGGGACAGAGAGAGGGAGGAAAAAAGACAAATGAGGGAGGGAGGAAAGGAGGAAAAGGAAGAGAGAGAAAGAGGAAAAAGAGACAAAGAAGATAGGGAAGAAGGAAGGAAGGAAGACAGAGGAAGAGGGATGGAAAGAAAAAGGGAGGGAGAAAAAGGAAGAGGGACAAAGAAAAAGAGGGAGGAAAAAGAGAAGGAGAGGAAGGAAAAGAGGAAGGAAGGAACAAAAAGAAAACAAAAGGGATGGAGAGAGGGTGGAAAAGAGACAAACGGAGGGAAGGAGGAAAAGGAAGAGAGACACACAAAGGAGAGTGGGAGAGAAGGAAGGAAAGAAGGAAGAGAAAGGAAAACGAAAGGGACGGAGAGAGGGAGGAAAAAAGAGGCAGAGGGAAGGAAGAAAAGGAAGAGAAAGACCAAGAGGAGAGGGACAGAAAAAAAGAATGAGGGAGGAAAGGAGGGAAAAGAGGAAAGAAAGAAGGAAAGGAAAAGAGAAAGAAAGAGATAGAAAGCAGGGAGGAAAGGAAGGGAAAAAGAAGGAAGGAAGAATGGGGATTTCATCTTCCTCCCCATCTTCCTTTCCTTTCCTGCTGCATCTTTTCTGACGGGCCCACCCAGGAGCTCTGCCTGCCGCTCTGCTCGAGCGAGTGGAAAAAGGAAAGCGTTTGCGTGTTTGTGTGTCTGCGTAGGATTTACCGGAGGACGAAATTCTGCTGGAAGAGCCCTTCGCTGGACTTCTGCACTTTGGCCAGGAGGCTCTTCGTTTTTAGATGATCCTCCATCTGACTTTGCAGCTCTTTGCATTTTTCCGTCAGCATCCAGATGATCTGCGCAAGGATTTAAAGATTTTTAAAATAGGAATTATTATTATTATTATTATTTTGGGATGGGGGGAGTTTTCAAGGAACCAGCCAACGTTAGCAGATGTTGTGGGTCGCCTCTCCTTCTCTCTCTCTCTCTCCTCTCTGTTTCTCTCTCTCTCTCTCTCTCTCTCTCTGTTTCTCTCTCTCCTCTCTCTCTGTTTCTCTCTCTCTCTCTCTCTCTCCATTTCTCTCTTCTTCTCTCTCTCCTCTGTTTCTTCTCCTTCTCTCTCTCTCTGTTTCTCTCTCTCTCTCTGTGTCTCTCCTCTCTCTCTGTTTTTCTCTCTGTGTTTCTGTTTCTGTCTCTGTCTCTCTCTCCTCTCTCTCCTTCTGTCTCTGTCTCTCTCTCTCCCTCTGTGTCTGTTTCTTTCTCTGTGTGTGTGCATGTGAGACGACCTGCCTTCTGGTGGCTGAGGCTGTTGGTGACCATTCTCTTCTCGTTCTGCTCCAGCAGCTGGAGCTGCTTGATGGCCTCGGCGTGGCCCTCCTTCAGGCGGTCGTTCTCCTGGATCAGCTGCAAGCTCTGCTCCGTCACCTTGGTCAGCTGCAGGCTGATGGCCACATTCTCCCGGATGGTGCGCTTGGTGGTCTCCGCCATCTGGTTGTTGGCCACTTTCCGGAACTCGGCAGCCACGGCGTTCACCCGGTGGAGCATGTCCTTCTTCATTCTGGTGGACGAGCGGGGAGATTATCCATCCATAACCCAACATGGCAAACATTATCCGACATGCCTCCCTCCTATTTGTCGTCCCCACCTCCCAGCAACAACCCTACGAGGTCGGGTGGGTGGAGAAAGAGGGACAGGCCCAAAGTCACCCAGCTGGCTTTCATGGTAAACGCAGGACTAGAACTCACCGTCTCCTGGTGATTTCTTAAAGTAACCCAGCTGGCTTTCATAGCTAAGGCAGAACTAGAACTCACAGTCTCCTGGTAATTGGCCCAAAGGCCCCCCCAGCCAGCTTCCATGCCTAAGACAGGACTAGAACTCACCATCACCTGGCGATTGGCTCAAAGTCAACCAGCTGGCTCTCATGGCTAACGCAGGACTAGAACTCACAGACTCCTGGTAATTGGCCCAAAGTCACCCAGCCGGCTTTCACACCTAAGCCGGGACTAGAACTCACCATCACCTGGTGATTGGCCCAAAGTCACCCATCTGACTTTCATGGCCAAGGCAGGACTAGAACTCACTGTCACCTGGTGATTTCTTAAAGTAACCCAGCTGGCTTTCATAGCTAAGGCAGGACTAGAACTCACAGTCTCCTGGTAATTGGCCCAAAGTCACCCGGCCAGCTTCCATGCCTAAAGCAGGACTAGAATTCACAATCTCCCATTTTCTAGTCTGGTGCCTTAACCACTAATCCAAACTAGAGGAATCGAAAGAATAAAGAAGCAACTAATTCAGCAGGCAAAAATATACATTAAAAAATATATATGCCGATTTAGGACGGGCCGCCGACCTCTCTTTATCAATCACCGCCTTCCGTTCGAGGTTATAGATGATCTCCTTGTGTTGCTCCTCTTCCTTTCTCAGCTGATTTTCCCGCTCGGCAAATTTGGCCAAAATCTCGTCTTTCTGCAGCCGAAATTCCTCCAGCGCGGCCAACTTCCCACCTGCGCAAGGGGGGAAAAAACCCCCCACAATTTTATCCTAAAAAACTTAAATTACTCCTCACAAGGCGCTTCATTTTATACAGGGTTGTCCTCGACTTATGACCCCCCCAATTGAGCCCCCAAAGTTATGTTGCTAAGTGAAGCATTGGCTACGTGAACTTTGCTGCGTTTTACGAATTTTTTCTGCCCCGGTTGTTAAGTGAATCACTGCGATGGATGGATTAATAACCTGGTTGTTAAGTGAATTGGGCTTCCCCCTTTATCTAATCTCTATCTATCTATCTATCTATCTATCTATCTATCTATCTATCTATCTATCTATCATCTATCTATCTATCTATCATCTATCATCTATCTATCATCTATCATCTATCATCTATCTATCTATCTATCTATCTATCTATCTATCTATCATCTATCTATCTATCATCTATTTATCTATCTATCTATCCATCCATCCAGCCATCCATCCAGCCATCCATCTAATCTATATCTGTTTATCTAATCTCTATCTATCTATCTATCTATCTATCATCTATCTATCATCTATCTATCATCTATCTATCATCTATCTATCTATCTATCATCTATCTATCTATCTATCTATCTATCATCTATCTATCTGTCTATCATCTATCTATCTATCCATCCATCCATCCATCCATCCATCCATCCATCTATCTAATCTATATCTGTTTATCTAATCTCTATCTATCTATCTACCTACCCACCCACCCACCCACCCATCCATCCATCCATCCATCCATCCGTTGTGGTGTCAGAGTGCTTGGAATGCAGCATTGCAGGTTAACTCTGCCCACAGCCTGGCGTTCGATCCTGATCAGCTAAAGGTTGACTCAGCCTTCCGTCCTTCCGAGGTCGGTCAAACGAGGACTCAGCAACCAGGAGGCAACAGGCTGACTCCGTAAAACGCTTAGAGTAAAGCGCTGTGAAGCGGTATATAAGTGTAAAGGCTACGGCTATTATTATTATTATTATTATTATTATTTCTTTTATTCATTGAACATGAAACTCAGCCAACTGAACATTGAAAAATGCATCACAAATACCAGTGACTGGTGCTAACGGTTGATATGGTTTGCTGCCAGCGTCCTAGGGATCAACCAAGGACCTTCTTAAAATATACGCTGTTCCGAGCAGCACAGTTTTTTGCACTTCCGCTGGTGTTATTGCAGGAAGCTGCAATTGGTGGATGTATCTCGTAAAATTCTTTGACATGGTGCCAAGTGCCTTGTCACTACGTTCATTGGTTTGCCTGACTTGAGCTTATATTCTGAGTTGTACTGTAGAAATGTTTTTCTTATCTGACAATGATTTACTGCGCGTGTCTCCTAACACGTTTCATAATACGTCACACATTCCTGTACTTTCCTTCTGATCTCCCCGTTCGCCTGCCGTAGGGAGGTGAACAACAATTGCTCTTGCCAAAATGTAAGAATTCGATAGTAAGATTTATTTTTATTGTCATATTAAAGTTTGTTTTCATTAGAAAAACAATGTTCTCGGGTTTTATTTACTGCTTATTCAGAGATATGCTACTTGGAAGGGCTGCGATCCGTACCTCGATCAAAGGTGGGGGGGAAACTTCCCCTCCCTTCACATACCTATTATTATTATTATTATTATTATTATTATTATTATTATTATTATTATTATTATTGCATCAACAGAAGTGTATCACAGCGGCCAGTTGTTTCGCCGGATTTGGCATTGATTACTAGTCGGGCCCCGCCCAGGGGCCTAGGACATCGTAACGTATTTTCGTAATATGTGTGCGGATCCAAGCAGTGCGGCCTTTTGCATTTGACTGATGGTGATTTTGTCAATTTTTAACTTTTCAAAATGTAATTCCAGTGCTTTTGGAATAGCACCCAGTGTGCCAATTACCACTGGAATTACCACTGCTGGTTTGTTCCATAATCGTTGGATTTCGATTTTTAAGTCCTGGTATGTCGCGATTTTTTCATATTCCTTCTCGGCGACCCTGCTATCACCTGTTATTGCGATGTCTATGATTGTAACCTTATTTTTCTCAACCAGTGTGATATCTGGTGTATTATGCACCAGTATTTTTTTTATTTTTTATTTTATTATTATTATTATTATTATTATTATTATTATTATTATTATTATTATTATTATTATTATTATTATTATTATTATTATTATTATTATTATTATTAAAGAATTGCACCGGACGCGTGAAAAAGAGCCCCCGATTAGACTTACTCAGCAGCATATTCTCCGAAGTCAGCTGGTCTTTGGTTTCCTGGAATTCGTGCCTCAGTTGGACCAGCTGTGTTTCGAAGGCGTCCTTCTCAAAGTCTTTGGCCTGTTGGAGATTCTGCAACTGGAGGGTCAACTCCGCGATCTCGTCCACCCGTTGGTTAAGGGTCTTCTTCAGGAACGCCACGATCTCCTTGTTGTCGGTCAACATTTTTTCGTACTCGTTCCGGAAAAGTTCTTCGCTTACCTGTAACTGGTCCCATTTCTGCTGGTACCTATAGCAAAGCGTCAACGGCCCCGCGCCCCACCCCACCCCAAAAATCAATCAGTCCTCGACTTATGGCCACAATTGGAGCCCCAAAATTTCCGTTGCTCAGAGAGACAGGGCCATTTTAAGACCTTCCTTGCCACAGTCTTTAAGTGAATCAGTTGCGGCGGTTAAGCTTCAACTGGACTTTTTACGACCTTTCTTGCCGCAGTCTTTAAGTGAATCAGTGGCGGCGGTTAAGCTTCAACTTGGACTTTTGCTTGTCGTAAAAGGGGATCGTGTGACCCTGGGCCATTGCAACCGTCATAAATATGAGTCGGTGGCTAATCGGCTGAATTTGGATCACGTGACCAGTAACGGTCATAAGTACAGGTCGTTCCCCACTTACATCTCATTTAGTAACCCTTTGACGTTAGAACAGCGCTAACAAGAGTGATGTGTGGCCATTTTTCACACTTACGACCGTTGGAACGTTCCCCTGGTGTCACGTCATCAAAATTCAGGCACTTGGCAGTTGACTCCTATTTACGACGGTTTGAAAACTTCTGACCAGCAGAGAGAATAGGGGACCCAGATTTATTTAACAGCCACATTGCTGGCTGAACAATGGCGGGGATTCGCTTAACAACTATGGCAAGAAAGGTCGTAAAACGGGCCACTTAACCAACGTCTCATTAGCAGCGGAAGTTTTGCGTTCAATTGTGGCCGTTAAGTCGAGGACTATCTATATAAAAAAGCGGTCATGTCTTTTTTTTTTTTCACTGCTTCGAATGGACACTAAACAACATTTGTAAGATGAGGACTACCTGTTTTAAAACAGCCTGTAATCTACCCTCCAACACCAGAAGTCCTTCCATAGGCATAGAATCTCTCCTCCAAAAATTCCCCAGCCGTCCCCGGCATTGCGGAGCATTCTGGGAGTAGATTTAGAACAGAACAACAGAGTTGGAAGGGACCTTGGAGGTCTTCTAGTCCAACCCCCTGCCCAGGCAGGAAAACCTACACCACCTCAGACAAATGGTTATCCAACATCTTCTTAAAGACTTCCAGTGTTGAAGCATTCACAACTTCTGGAGGCAAGTTGTTCCACAGATTAATTGTTCTCACTGTCAGGAAATTTCTCCTTAGTTCTAAGTTGCTTCTCTCCTTGATTAGTTTCCACCCATTGCTTCTTGTCCTGCCTTCAGTGCTTTGGAGAATAGTTTGACTCCCTCTTCTTTACAGTTTTATGGAATTGACCGTTTTATGGAATTGACTGTTCTATGGAATTGACCATTCTATGGAATTGACCGTTCTATGGAATTGACCGTTTTATGGAATTGACCGTTCTATAGAATTGCAATTTAAAACGAAAATCCTCAATAGTGTGATTCATCCAGCTGCTCCTAATGCAGCTTAAAACCTCCAGTTTTGCTCCAATGGTGGAGCAAAACTGTTAAGAATTTTTGAACGGGTACAAAACTTAAGAATTTCGACCTCTCCGGGGACAAATTTCAGCCAGAAACCAAGAATTTGTAAGAACGAACCCCCAAAAGGCTGCCAAACTCTCATTGGGACATCCGTCCGTCTGAAAGGAGGTTCCCTGCCTGAGCATGGATGGGTGGGTTGGATAGAAGACCTCCGAGGTCCCTTTGCAACTTGGGTTATTCTATTCCAGGGATGGCTAATCTTGTTTTCGTTGCGTGCTGAAAGCCGCAAAGCAATGCAGGCGTGCGCCCCCCCCGCGTGCTTCCCACCCACCGTGCATGCGTGCGCACTCCCCTACGCTCCCCCAGCCCGTGCATACAACCATAACCCCCCCGTGACCCCTGCCCTGCGCATCCGTGCTTGATGTCGGCACATGCATTCTGCCCCCCCCTCTGCACATGCAAGCCAGGGATGAATTCTGGCTGCTGTTACTCCCCGTTTGTTCATGCGCACATCTTCGGTACTAATAATAAATGCTTCTGTGCATGCGCAGAAGTCAAAAACAAGATGGCGGCGACTATGGCGCTACCGAGAGAATCGGTTCGAGGGCGTGGCCACCCCTGACCGCCAAGTTACTACCTATTCGGCCGAACAGGTAAGAACACACATCTCATGTGCCCTGCCTCCCCCATATGCGCGGCAGAGACAGCTGGCCAGGTGGGCGCGCATGCACGGCGGCGCAACGGCGCAGAGAGGGCGTTGCGTGCCCCCTGTGCCAAAGGGTTGCCATCACAGTTCTTTCTATTCCTCTATCTGGCCCAAGGTGGGACGACTAGCTATAAAATCCCGATTTTGGATTCCCTTCCGAATTGACCCCATTCCAGTTTTGGGCTGCAGCTTTGTTAAAAAGAGGAGCTGGGGATCTGAGCCAAGCCCAGCCTGTTGCAGACCCGAAATAAAAATAAAAAAGTAAAAAGCCATTGGGGTTCGCGGCCTTCCAAGCCTGCCCCCCGTTCCCCCCCCCCCTCCCGACTCACCGGGCCAGGCGCCCTTCCAAATCTCGGATCTGGATCAGATAATACTCTCGGCTGTGTTCTGGCACGATATTTTCATCGACCTCTGGCTCTTTGGGGGCTTCCTCTTTTTTACGCCCCCTTTTTTTGGGCGCCATGGCTGACTTTTCAGTGAAGAGCCTGCCCTTCGGGGGAGGAAGAAGAGGAATGGAGGGGGGGGGAAAGGAACTGGAACAGGGGCGCTTTAAAAGGCAGAATGCCTGGCCGGTTGCTAGGCGAAGGAGATGTACATAGCAACAGAGCTGTGGAATCTAAGAGAGGCCAGGCATCCGTTTGAGAACCAACTCTCTGTCTCCGGCACGGAAGGATTCCACTCCTAGCCCAGCCTTTCAGGGGACTTCCAACAGGTCTGGACTACAGGTCCCCTCATTCCCAGCCAGAGGGGCCTGGCGTTGAGGGGTGAGGTCTTGGAGAGAAGGAAGGGTGGGAGGGAAGGTTGGGAAAAAGGAAGGAGTAAAGCATGAAAAAAGAAAAAGGAAGGAAGGGGAAATGAAGGAAGAGAGGAGAGGAAAAACAGGGAAGGAAGGAAGGATTGGAGAAGAGGAAGGAGTGAAAAATGAATAAAAGGAAGAAAGGGAAAGGAAAGGAAAAGCAGAGAAGGAAGAAAGGAAAGGAAGGGTTGGAGAAAAGGAAGGAAGCATGAAGAGAGGGAAGGGAAAGGAAAGGAAAAGGAGAAAAGGAAAAAGGAAGAAAGGAAAGGAAGGGTTGGAGAAAAGGAAGGAAGGATGGAAAGAAGGAAGGGAAAGGAAGGGAAAGGAAAGGGAAAGGAAAAGGAGACAAGGAAGAAAGGAAAGAAAGGATTTGAGAAAAGGAAGGAAGAATGAAAAGAAGGAAAGGAAAAGGAAAGGAAAATGAGGAGAGGGAGAAAAGGAAGAAGTAAAAAAACGAAGAAAAGGAAGAAAAGAAAGGAAAAGGAGGAAAGGAAAATGAGGAAAAGGAAGAAAAGAAAGGAAAACAGGGAAGAAAGGGTTGCAGAAAAGGAAGGGAGAATGAAAAAAAGAAAAGAGTGGAGAAGGAAAGGAAAACGAGGAAGGAAGGAAGGGGATCGGAGAAAGGGAGGGAGGCGGTCCCATTTTTTTCTGTGCGAAAGTCTTTATTGCATCAATACAAATTGGGTTCAGGATTGTCCGATGGAGACCCTTGTCTTTGCCCAGCGCCGTCTCTAGCGGCCTTTGCCCGGCCCACCACCCCTCTTTTATCCAAACGGTTGAAGCCAACGCGCGACCCCCGTCCAATCCGTGTCTCAGGCGGAGGGGGAAATGGAGCTTCCGTTCCCAAATCTCTCCCACGATACGAAGAGAAAAAAGCACCTGGAAGAGGAAAAAAGGCCCGGTGAGTCTCCCAAATCCCATGGATTGACAAGCCAGCAATACCTCTCAATATAAAGACCAATAATGAAGACCCACCTATTCCAAGCAGCTGGCCTGGCTCAACTTTGATCTTACCATATCGCTCCTGACGGGTTTTTAACTGGGTATTTTAATTATATTTAATTTCTAGGGGTTTTAAATACTGTATTTTAATTGTTTTTACCAATCGACCTCCTCCTTGTGTATGTTTCAGTGTATGTCTTTGCTATATGTTTGTTTTGTTTACATATTTATTTCGTATGTTTCGTTGTACGCCGCCCCGAGTCCTTCGGGAGAGGGTGCGGCTAAGAAATAAATATATTATTATTATTATTATTATTATTATTATTATTATTATTATTATTATTATTAACGCCGATCAGAGCAAATACGGCTCTCACCAAATCCTCCGCTCGGCCGCTTGGGAAAAAGGCCCCGTAGAAACCCAACCAATAAAAAGGGAACTTTCCAAAAATCCCCTGGAAAAATTGCCCGTGACAGCTCCCAGAGAGTTTTCTCCCCTCTCCTTCTTCATCTTTCCTTTCCTTCTCTTCCATTTCTTTCCTTTTGTCTGTCCTCCCTTTTTCCTTCCCTTCCTTTCCCCTTCTTTTCATTTTCCTTTCATCCTTCCTTTCTCCTTCCCTTCCTTTCCTACTTCCTTCTTTCCCTCTCTCCGTGGTTCCATCCTTCCTTCATTTTCCTTTCATTTCTCCTTCCTTCCTTTTTCTTTTTTCATTCTTTACTTCTTCCTTTCCTTCCCTTTTTTCTTTTTCCTTCCCTCCTTTTTCCTTTTCTTTCCTTTTTCCATTATTTTTCCTTTCTGTTTTCTTTCTTTCTTTCCATTTCCTTTCTGTTCCTTTCCTCTTTCCTTCCCTTCTTTTTTCATTTTCCTTTCATCCTTCATTCCTTTTTCTTTTTTCATGCTTTACCCCTTCCTTTCCTTCCCTTCCTTTTTTCCTTCCCTTAGTCTTTCCTCCCTTTTCTTCCCTTTCTTTCCTTCCCTTTCTTTTTCCTTTCTTTCCCTTTCCCTTCCTTTTCCCTTCACTTCCTTTCCTTTTTCCTTCCTTCCCTTTTCCTTTTCTTTTTCCTTCCCCCTTCCCTTTCTGTTCCTTTCCTCTTTCCTTCCCTTCTTTTCATTTTCCTCTCATCCTCCCTTTCTTCTTCCCGTCCTTTTCTTCTTCCTTCCTTCCCTCCTTCCTTTGTTCCTTCCTTTCTTCTTCATTTGCATTTCATTTCTCCTTCCTTCCTTTTTCTTTTTTCATTCTTTACTCTTCCCTTCCCTTCCTTCCTTCCTCCTTTTCTTACCTGCCAGATGTTACAGTTCATCCCGAGGTTTTGTGGGGAAGGAATGGCTGATGGAGCCCCCGTGGCCTATGCTTTGGGCATCCTTCATTGTCTTCTGCGAGCCGCTCCAGGTAGTTTTCCTAGAATCATCATCCCAGATGGTAGAAAACTCCGTATCGCTCATCCATTCGGCATCCCCGGCATAATGGGAAGGATATGCCAGGTAGGGCCGGACGGAAAAGGCCCGCAAATCCCGGTTGCTGAAATACTTTTTGTAATCCTCACTAGGGGAGAGAGGGGGGAAAAGGTGGATTATGCAGGGTTCACTGTAAAAGTATTAAAAAGTTGGGCATGATTCGTAGCCAGCAATACCTCTCAATATAAAGACCAATAATGAATTCCCCAAAACACATACAGAATCTTTTCTTCATTCTATTCTATTCTCTTTTCCATTCCATTCTTCACTCCATTCTTCAATTCTATTCTGTTCTACTCTACTCTACTCTATTCTACTCTAATTCATTCTATTCTACTCTAATTCATTCTATTCTACTCTATTTCATTCTATTCTATTATTCTATTCTATTATTCTACTCTAATTCATTCTATTCTACTCTAATTCATTCTATTCTACTCTATTTCATTCTATTCTATTATTCTATTCTATTATTCTACTCTAATTCATTCTATCCTACTCTAATTCATTCTATTCTACTCTAATTCATTCTATTCTACTCTAATTCATTCTATTCTATTATTCTATTCTATTCTATTCTATTATTCTACTCTAATTCATTCTATCCTACTCTAATTCATTCTATTCTACTCTAATTCATTCTATTCTACTCTAATTCATTCTATTCTACTCTAATTCATTCTATTCTACTCTAATTCATTTTATTCTATTATTCTATTCTATTCTATTATTCTACTCTAATTCATTCTATTCTACTCTAATTCATTCTATTCTACTCTAATTCATTCAATTCTACTCTAATTCATTCTATTCTATTATTCTATTCTATTCTATTATTCTACTCTAATTCATTCTATCCTACTCTAATTCATTCTATTCTACTCTAATTCATTCTATTCTACTCTAATTCATTCTATTCTACTCTAATTCATTCTATTCTATTATTCTATTCTATTCTATTCTATTCTATTATTCTACTCTAATTCATTCTATTCTACTCTAATTCATTCTATTATACTCTAATTCATTCTATTCTACTCTAATTCATTCTATTCTACTCTTTCATTCTATTCTATTATTCTACTCTAATTCATTCTATTCTACTCTAATTCATTCTATTCTACTCTAATTCATTCTATTCTACTCTAATTCATTCTATTCTATTATTCTACTCTAATTCATTCTACGCAAAGGTTTGTCGATTTGCTCTGAGGCCGACCAGATGTTTAGCAGTTCCTCTCTTGCTTCATTCCACACATCCTGCTTTATTTTATTTTTTTTTTGGGGGGGGGAGACATAATTGAGATTGAGCAAACCCAGAATCAAACAAGCAAGCCAGAGGAAGATTGGCTAGGGATCACCAGCCAAGCCTGGATGGAAAAAAAAACACCCCAGAATATAAGCCAAGAGGCTGGGCTCTGTTTTAGCTCACACTACATACACAAATGGCTTTTGCACACAGTTTGGAAGGGAAAGCCAAATGGCTTGGCTGGGAGCCTTACAAGCTGGAAACTCCCAAGAGTTTTTCCTAGTCAAACATTACTTGCTGGAGCAGCGGGGAGCCTCGTTGGCCAGGTCTTTTTCTTGCAAATTCGGAGACGAGAGGATCGGCCCCCATTTCAGATTCTGGGGGGGAGGTGGGTAAAGGTTCCCCTCGCACGTATGTGCTAGTCGTTCCCGACACTAGGGGGCGGTGCTCATCTCCGTTTCAAAGCTGAAGGGGCAGTGCTAACAGAATCATAACAAGGAAGGCTATCCGAAGACGTCTATTCTTTATCTTATCCTATCGTGTCCCTGTTCTAATTCTGTTCTATTCTATTCTATTCTATTCTGTTGTATTCTATTCCCTATTATCTTCTCTTCTCTTCCTATCTCTTATTCTATTCTAATTATCTTCCTTATCCTATGCTATGCTATGCCCTTATTCTTTTCTAATTCTATTCTATTCTATTCTACTCTATTCTCTTCTATTCCTTACTCTATTCTATTCTATTCTGTTGTGTTTTGTTCCTTCTATTCCCTATTTACTTTTCTTCTCTTCTCTTCCTATCCCTTATTCTGTTATTCTCTTCTCTTCTATTCCTTATCCTATCCTATTTTATCCTAGTCTATCCCTTATTATTTTCTAATTCTATTCATTATGCTATGCTATCCCTTATTCTTTTCTAATTCTATTCTATTCTATTCCTTACTCTATTCTATTCTGTTGTGTTTTGTTCCTTCTATTCCCTTTTCTTCTCTTCTCTTCCTATCTCTTATTCTGTTATTCTCTTCTCTTCTATTCCATATGCTATCCTATCCTATCCTTTATTCTTTTCTAATTCCATTCTATTCCTTACTCTATTCTATTCTATTCCATTCCTTACTCTATTCTATTCTGTTCTGTTTTGTTCTGTTCTATTCCCTCTTTCTCTTCTCTTTTCTTCTCTTCTATCCCTATCTCGTATTCTGTTCTTATTCTCTTCTCTTCTATTCCTTATCCTATCCTATCCTATCCTATCCTATCCTATTTTATCCTATCCTAAAGAAACAGAGCAGAAGCCTGGCCAGCTAAAGAAACAGCCCAAGCCAAACATTCGCAAATGACATCATCGCTCAGAAATGAAGGAAAGCCAGTCCGATTTTGCAACACTCAACATCTGTGCTCCAGATGACTCAGGACAGCATGAGCCACAGTCCCCAACTATGCGCATAAAAAATCCCTCCCTCCCTTTCTCTGTCTTTATTCCACCTCCTGCCACCATAAGCGACATTAACAGGATTGGATTAGGTCATTTTCTGGCACACTTTTTGCTAAAATAACTTGGTTAAAGAAATCGTTGGACCAACTGCTGCGTTACTGACCTTTGTAGGAAAGAGTGTGTGAAAACTAAGAAGAGGGAAATAAGGACTGTTATAAAGAGCTGGGGTTTGATTTGGCTCGACGGGGCACTTTGGATTCTATGAAATGAATTCCTAACCAATGCAAACATCCGGTCTCTTGAAGGTTTTTGTTTTAAAGCAGAATATTTAGGTAAATATCTAGGTAAAGGTTCCCCTCGCACATATGTGCTATTCGTTTCTGACTCTAGGGGGCGGTGCTCATCTCCGTTTCAAAGCCCAAGAGCCAGCGCTGTCCGAAGACGTCTCCGGGGTCGTGTGGCCGGCATGTCTCAACGCCGAAGGCGCACGGAACGCTGTTCCTTTCCCACCAAAGGTGGTTCCTATTTTTCTACTTGCAATTTGACATGCTTTCGAACTGCTAGGTTGGCAGAAGCTGGGACAAGTCACGGGAGCTCACTCTGTTATGCGGCGCTGGGGATTCGAACCGGCGAGCTGCCGACCTTTCTGATCGACAAGCTCAGCATCTTAGCTCCTGAACCACCTTTTAAAATATGTAAGGAAGAAGAAATGGACAAGGTGCAAAGCAAAAGGTCTCCCCAAAGGGCGGGATTGAAATCTGCAGGTGCCAAAAAGTAGGAGATGGAAGGGAGCGTCCCATAAGTGGGCTCGGTTGACTGGCTGGCACACCATGTTTTTTTCCTTTCTTTGCCAATACATTTTCACTGGGAATGTTCCCTTTTAAGGTGGATTTTGCCCATTTCGGGTGAGGAAGGGGAGGCTAATCCTTACTTGGGATGTTTGTCATACATAACAGGCAGGAATTCATCCACGGGCAGGATTTTAGAAAGGGGCCGCGCCTCGATCAGCTTCTGAGCCCCCCGTCGCGAGAGGACGTAGGCCAACGTCCAGTAGGAATATTCGGGCACCACCAGATTGGAGATTTCTGCCACCGCTTCCTCTTCGTCGGAGTGGACTTGTTTCCTGCCCAAGTAGCTGAAAAGAGAGAATAACAGAATGACAGTTTCGGAATGACAGATAGGGACCTTGGAGGTCTTCTAGTCCAGTCCCCTGCTCAAGCAGGAGACCCTAGACCATTTCAGTCAAACAGTTGTCCAGTCTCTTCCTGAAAATCTCCAGTGTTGGAGCACCTGCAACTTCTGAAGGCAAGATGTTAACTGTTCTCTCTGTCAGGAAATTTCTCCTTAGTTCTAAGTTGCTTCTCTCCTTGATTGGTTTCCACCTGTTGCTTCTTGTCCTGCCCTCAGGTGCTTTGGAGAACAGGTTGACCCCCTCAGCTTTCAGCTGTGTGGTGACTCGGTGGTTAAGACCCTGGGCTTGTCGGTCGGTTGGTCGGTCGATAGATAGATAGATAGATGATAGATAGATGATACCATAGGTAGGTAGGTAGGTAGGTAGGTAGGTAGGTAGGTAGGTAGGTAGGTAGATAGATAGATAGATAGATAGATAGATAGATAGATAGATGATAGATAGATAGATATGAATCGATGAGATAGATAGATAGATAGATAGATAGATAGATAGATAGATAGATAGATAGATAGAGATAGATAGATAGATAGGGATCGATGAGATAGATAGATAGGCAGGCAGACAGACAGACAGGCAGACAGACAGATATGGATGCTAGATTAGATAGATAGATAGATGATAGATAGATAGATAGATAGATAGATAGATAGATAGATAGATAGATAGATAGATTAGATAGATAGATTAGATAGATAGAAAGACAGACAGACAGACATAGCACTCATATATCACTTTACAGTGCTTTCCAGCCCCCTCTAAGCAGTTTACAGAGTCAGCCTCTTGCCCCCAACAATCCGAGTCCTCCTTTTACCCACCTCGGAAGGATGGAAGGCTGAGTCAAGTAGATAAATAGGTACCACTTCAGAGGGGAAGTAAAAGCGCTCCATGGCATCATGCTGGCCACAGGACCCCAGAAGTCAGCAGGGACTCCTTTCCCTTTTAACCTCTTCTTTGCGGCAGCACCTCAAATATGGGAAGGCCGCTATCGTGTCACTCCCTAGTCCTTCTTTTCGTTAACCCAAGAGATACCCAACAGGTAGGTTCCCATCACCTTCCTCGACACACAGCCCAGGCAAAATCATCATCATCACCACGGGACGTACATCAGCTCCCAGTCGAATTGCGTCCGCTCCAATTCGTCCATCAGCTTCAAAAGGCGCCTCTTGAAATAAGCCTCGAACCGAATGTCGTCTTCCAAGACGAGGGATTTCTCCAGCCCTCTCTCGACAATCTGGAAGACATGCGCAGGCATCTCTGTTTCAAGGGTCTCCTGCTTGGGCGGGGGGGGTTGGACTAGATGACCTCCAAGGTCCCTTCTAATCATTTTAACATTCTATAAGCATTTATAGTTATTGACTTTACCTCCTTGCAGCAAACAGCCTGATTAGCACAAGAAAAAAAAAATCTGCCTCTGCCTCCCAGCAATTTGCCTCCTGGAGCAAACAGCAAGTTTCACTTTTCAATTTCAAGTATCGATCATCAGCTGTTTCAGGCTGCAGGGATTGCTATATAGCCTATTGCAGCCTCCGCAAGCCTCATTTTCCCCGTTTGCTGCAAGGAGGTAAATTTCTGGGAGGCAGAGGCCAAAGGGTGGGGCTACATTCAGTGTATAAGACGCACCCAAACTTTCGCCCTCTTTTAGGGGACAAAAAGGTGCGTCTTATACTCCGAAAAATACGGTGCTTTGAAATTAAGTCCCGTTTAGTTCTGGTTTCTTCGTCATCCTGGTCACCGGAATGGCCTGATGGGAAAAGACATAAGGAAAGGAAAGACAAACCAGGTTTAAAGCTGGACCGTACCTCTTTCCAGACATGGTGGTGACTGAGGAAACAGCCCACCTCCCCTTTGGTGAGGGTCCTCCCCGAAAAGGGGTCATAATACCCAGGCAATAAATTAATGCCGAGTTTCTTGATGCTGCTGCTATTCAGGGCCCTGACAGAGAAAAAAACAAAAACAAAATATTGTAGTCAGAATTGAGGGAAAGGGATCCAGATTTAGCCCAGATCGGAGACGATTGTGCCCTTTCGTGAGATTTGGAGACGTTGGGGATGGCATCTGTGCCCCGAGCCACTCTTAAGGGTAGACTGCTACTGAAAGGGGAGGCTTTGTCATGGACAAAGGCTTTTGACAATGCTTGTGATCTCTCTCTCTTGATCAACGCCCTAAAGGGGGTCCCTTGGAAAGTCAAAGTCTGGGACCCTTTCCACGTTGAAAAAGATTACACAACCCATCAGCCACCTTCCGTCTACCGCGTTAACCATCAAAGGGTCTATTTCCAGCTCAAAGAGAGCCTCCCGCATGCGTTGCCGCCGGTCGGGGCGTCGGGCCAGGTTGATGAGAAACACCTGGGAGAGAAAAAGAGGATGATGAGGGGCCCAAAGGGTCTTTAGAGGGCATCTAGTCCAACCCTGCCCACTGCCCAGTGCAGAACAAATCCGCTTGCCGTTTTTTCCCTCACCTCATCAAACCCGATCTTGGTGGGATGTTTTGGGGGGACGTAGAGGTGCCTGGAGCGGGCCATCGGAGGCCCATCGACTGCAAGGGAGAGGAACAGACCGAGAGGAAATTGTTACACCCTTTCAAAGTTTAAATGTTGTTTTCCTTTTTTTTTTCCCTTAGAAAGCTTGGGAGGGAAGAGAGGGAGAGGAGGGAGGAAGAGAGAAAGAGGGAGGGACAGAGGAAGGAATGGGAAGGGAAGAAAAGGAAAGAAGGAGGAAGGAAAAAGGAAGGGAAGGGAGAGGGAGGAAAGAAGGAAAGAAGGGAGTGAGAGATAAGTAGAAAAAAAGAAAGAAGGAGAAAGAGGAAGAAAGAGAGAGAGAGAAAGAAAGAAAGAGGGAGGGGAGAAAGAAAGAAGGGAGGGAGGGAAGGAGAAATAGAAAGAGAGAGAGAGAGAAAGAAGGGAGGGAGGGATAAATAGGAAAAAGAAAGGAGAAATAGAAAGAGAGGGAAAGAAAGAGGGAGGGGAGAAAGAAAGAAGGGAGGGAGTGATAAATAGAAAAATAAAGAAAGGAGAGAGGGAAGGAGAAATAGAAAGAAAAAGAGAAAGAAACAAAGAAAGAAAGAAGGGAGGGAGGGATAAATAGAAAAAAGAAAGAAAGGAGAGAGGGAAGGAGAAAAAAGAAAGAAAGAGGGAGGGAAGGAGAAATAGAAAGAAAGAAAGAAAGAAAGAAAGAAAGAAAGGAGGGAGTGATGAATAGAAAAAGAAAGAAAGGAGGGAGGGAAGGAGAAATAGAAAGAAAGAAAGAAAGAAAGAAAGAAAGAAAGAAAGGAGGGAGGGAGTGATAAATAGAAAAAGAAAGGGGGAAGGAGAAATAGAAAGAAAGAGAGAAAGAAAGAAAGAAAGAAGGGAGGGATAAATAAAACAAGAAAGAAAGAAAGAAAGAGAAAGAAAGAAAAAATGAGTGACTTCAACTTTTTTCAGTGTGGTAAGGCACAAAAACAACTTCCCACCAATTCAAGCCCTTTCCAAAATCGCGACCCCATTCCCACCCTCAAGACCTAAAGTCCCACCTAGAGCCCCCCACCTCTCTCAACACCCCCCCGTCCCCAAAGCAAGCGTTAATCCTTCCCAGGAGGCTCTCTGGGGAACCTGGGACCTTTGCGGGGGGGGGATACGAGGGGGGGGCTCTACCCACCGATAGCCTCCAGGACGAGATGCACAAACTGGACCTCTTCCTCTTCCAGCGTCTGGTGGGAGCCCATCGGCACGTTGATGTACCCGAACCTCTCCTGGTTGCAGAGAAACATCTCCGCTCCTGGGTGGAGAAAAACGGTTCTGATCCAGCTTCCCCCCCCCCCAAACACGACAAAGCTCCTCATGGGAACTCAAAAGATTCCTTTAATAGGAACGTCGGAGGCCTCGGTAAAAAAGTTTATATCTCGCAGGCTAACAAGTCCCTAACAAGTCCGTCCGGCAGGGAGATGAATAGTTGTTTGCCATCTCTATCCATCTCCACCCTCTGCCTTTCATCCCCAGAGCTAGGTGGGGCTTTGCTAGCAGTGGTGGCTTTTCTGTCCTGAGGACCGGCTCATAGATTTCCACTGTTCTCCTCTCCTCTGCCTTCTGTGAATCCAAGCATCAGGAACTGGACCCGGCTGTTCCTCCTCTTCCTCATCAGCCACCTCCAGACCTGGGGACTGTTGACTCTCCATCTGAGGGCGGGAGCTCACTCCGTTAGGCGGCGCTAGGGATTCGAACCGCCAAACTGCCGACCTTCCTGTTCGACAAGCTCAGCCTCTTAGCCCCTGAGCCACCACGTCTCCTTGAAATGGCTAGTGACATGCTATTATGTAAAAGTAGAAAGTTGAGGTTTGATCATTCGTGTTTTATTTTATCGGAATCGAAAAATCAAGACCCTTTTTTATTCTTTTTTTTTTCTCTACACTTCTCACTTTTCCTCGCCTATTTTTTCCTACTCTCGGCTTTTCTATTTTTCCACGTTATATCAGCAACAAATAACAGCTGTAAAATCCCCTTCCCTCCAAAAAACAAGATTATTTTTCGACTGCCTCTCCTTACCTGCAACTTGGCAAGAGTAGGCAAAGACGCTAATGTCGTCAAAGGGCCAAGAGTAGGTGGGGTGGGGTGGGTAGAAGGCCAGGTGGGTGGTGTCGTCCTTTTGCAGATCGATCAAAAAGGTTCCGAAGACCATCGGCACAGCGAAACACCCGAGACGCTGGCGGTTCTTGGTAGGGAAATAGTCCACGGTGCGTCGATAATAACCCTGGCGGGAATAAGTTCCTTTATGTCCAGGGTCCCCGGGGCATATTTTGTCCACCCAATGCCAAGGAATAAAATATATGCACCAGGTTAAACTCAATTGTTTTACCCTTCTGATCAGAAAGAGGTAGTGCCCGACTTACCACCATGAGGCCAAAATATCTGTTGTGAGATGGCTGTCGGAAGGAAGGAAGGAGGGAGGAGATGGAAATGACAGGGAAGGAGGGAGGGAGGGAAGAAGGAAAGGAGGAAGGAAGGAAGGTGATGAGATTGAGAGGAAGGAAGGAGGTGAGATTGAGAGGAAGGAAGGAAAGGAGAGAGGAAGGAGATGAAATTGAGAGGAAGGAAGAAAGGAAGGAAAGGAGGGAGGGAGGAGATGAGATTGAGAGGAAGGAAGGAGATGAGATTGAGAGGAAGGAAGGAAGGAAGGAAGGAAGGAAGGAAGGAAGGAAGGAAGGAAGGAAGGAAAGGAGAGAGGAAGGAGATGAGATTGAGAGGAAGGAAGGAAGGAAAGGAGGAAGGAAGGAAGGAAGGAAAGGAGGGAGGGAGGAGATGAGATTGAGAGGAAGGGAGGAGATGAGATTGAGAGGAAGGAAGGAGGTGAGATTGAGAGGAAGGAAGGAGATGAGATTGAGAGGAAGGAAAGAAGGAAGGAAAGGAAGGAGGAAGGAGATAGGATTAAGAGGAAGGAAGGAGATGAGATTGAGAGGAAGGTAGGAAGGAAAGGAGGGAGGGAGGAGATGAGATTGAGAGGAAGGAAGGAGATGAGATTGAGAGGAAGGAAGGAAGGAAGGAAGGAAGGAAAGGAGAGAGGAAGGAGATGAGATTGAGAGGAAGGAAGGAAGGAAAGGAGGAAGGAAGGAAGGAAGGAAAGGAGGGAGGGAGGAGATGAGATTGAGAGGAAGGGAGGAGATGAGATTGAGAGGAAGGAAGGAGGTGAGATTGAGAGGAAGGAAGGAGATGAGATTGAGAGGAAGGAAAGAAGGAAGGAAAGGAAGGAGGAAGGAGATAGGATTAAGAGGAAGGAAGGAGATGAGATTGAGAGGAAGGTAGGAAGGAAAGGAGGGAGGGAGGAGATGAGATTGAGAGGAAGGAAGGAGATGAGATTGAGAGGAAGGAAGGAAGGAAGGAAGGAAGGAAGGAAGGAAGGAAAGGAGAGAGGAAGGAGATGAGATTGAGAGGAAGGAAGGAAGGAAAGGAGGAAGGAAGGAAGGAAGGAAAGGAGGGAGGGAGGAGATGAGATTGAGAGGAAGGGAGGAGATGAGATTGAGAGGAAGGAAGGAGATGAGATTGAGAGGAAGGAAGGAAGGAAGGAAGGAAGGAAGGAAGGAAGGAAAGGAGAGAGGAAGGAGATGAGATTGAGAGGAAGGAAGGAAGGAAAGGAGGAAGGAAGGAAGGAAGGAAAGGAGGGAGGGAGGAGATGAGATTGAGAGGAAGGGAGGAGATGAGATTGAGAGGAAGGTAGGAAGGAAAGGAGGGAGGGAGGAGATGAGATTGAGAGGAAGGAAGGAGATGAGATTGAGAGGAAGGAAGGAAGGAAGGAAGGAAGGAAGGAAAGGAGAGAGGAAGGAGATGAGATTGAGAGGAAGGAAGGAAGGAAGGAAAGGAGGAAGGAAGGAAGGAAGGAAAGGAGGGAGGGAGGAGATGAGATTGAGAGGAAGGGAGGAGATGAGATTGAGAGGAAGGAAGGAGATGAGATTGAGAGGAAGGAAGGAAGGAAGGAAGGAAGGAAGGAAGGAAGGAAGGAAAGGAGAGAGGAAGGAGATGAGATTGAGAGGAAGGAAGGAAGGAAAGGAGGAAGGAAGGAAGGAAGGAAAGGAGGGAGGGAGGAGATGAGATTGAGAGGAAGGGAGGAGATGAGATTGAGAGGAAGGAAGGAGATGAGATTGAGAGGAAGGAAGGAAGGAAGGAAGGAAGGAAGGAAGGAAGGAAGGAAGGAAGGAAGGAAGGAAGGAAAGGAGAGAGGAAGGAGATGAGATTGAGAGGAAGGAAGGAAGGAAAGGAGGAAGGAAGGAAGGAAGGAAAGGAGGGAGGGAGGAGATGAGATTGAGAGGAAGGAAGGAAGGAAGGAAGGAAGGAAGGAAGGAAGGAAGGAAAGGAGAGAGGAAGGAGATGAGATTGAGAGGAAGGAAGGAAGGAAGGAAGGAAGGAAGGAAGGAAGGAAGGAAGGAAGGAAAGGAGAGAGGAAGGAGATGAGATTGAGAGGAAGGAAGGAAGGAAAGGAGGAAGGAAGGAAGGAAGGAAAGGAGGGAGGGAGGAGATGAGATTGAGAGGAAGGGAGGAGATGAGATTGAGAGGAAGGAAGGAAGGAAGGAAAGGAAGGAGGAAGGAGATAGGATTAAGAGGAAGGAAGGAGATGAGATTGAGAGGAAGGTAGGAAGGAAAGGAGGGAGGGAGGAGGTGAGATTGAGAGGAAGGAAGGAGATGAGATTGAGAGGAAGGAAAGAAGGAAGGAAAGGAGGGAGGAAAGAGATGAGATTTAGAGGAAGGAAGGAAGGAAAGGAGGGAGGAAGGAAGAAAGTTGAATACAATTTTGTCCCATTTTACCACCTTGCTTGCCACAGTTGTTAAGTGATACCCTGCCGTTGATAAGTTAGCAACACAATTGTGAAGTGAATCTGGTTTTCCCAGTGCCTCCACTTGTCAGAAGGTCGCAGAGGGCGTCACCTCACCCCAGGACATCGCAACCGTCATAAATATGAGTCGGTTGCCAAGCCTCTGAGGTTTGATCCGGTGACCCTGAGATTGCGGCAACAGTCAGAGGGGTGAAAAAATGATCACAAGCCACTTTCTTCAGTTGCCATCGTAATTTTGAAGGGCCACGAAATGAACTGTCGTAAGTCGAGGACTATCGGTGTTCAAACCTGCCTGCTTACCTGCGGCGTGATCCCACACCAGAAATTAGAATAATAAGTCTGGGAATCCATCATGGGGGCGATGACTGACTTGTTTTGTGCGATGAGGAATTTCAGGGTTTGGTTGTTGGTCAGGATGCTGTCTGTGTCGGCAAACTAGGAGCAAAAGACACATACCACCTCAGTCACGGGGAAGGAGGAGGAGGAGGAGGAGGCAGCGGCTGTGGGGTCTTTTAGTGCTCTCTGAGCTTCGTGGTTTTGTTGCAGACATTTCATGACCCAACTAGATAACATCATCAGTTCCAGAAGGGAGAGAAAGCAAATCCCAGCTCTTCGTAGCACTGATGATGTTCCCTTGATGGGTCATGAAACGTCTGCAAGGACACAGCCCAGTTCAGAGAGCACTAGGGACCACACAGAGAAATGCACGAAAATGCATAAAATCCTTTGCTTCAAATTCCCTCAATGTTCTTTTTTCCTGCGGCATGTGGGACCTCCCCCGCCCAAAAAAATTTGAACCGAATCGTGGTTTAACGGGATGGGTTCAGCCAGCAGGCTATAAACCAAGGCCTGGGGGCTTTGTACCATTCAGTCTTTGGATGAATTTAGCCCCTGGTCAGATTTACCAAAATGTAACCGGCTTCTTGAGATCGAGCGAAAGTCAGGGCTTCCTCCTTCAGTCTCATCATCTGTTCAAAGCGCGGATCCGTCCAATGTTTGGGTCCCAGTTCGTTGGGATAAGATCTAAAAATAAAGCGAAAACAAGGACGAAAGAGTCCGGTGTTCTGCCCCGCCAGCGGCTAGCGGAGCTGGCAGCAGATTCGGACAGTGAGGAGGTTGGGGAGGAACATGGACCAGTCCTGGAGTCTGGGGAAGGCTCCAATGAGGGCTCTGTGTCAGAGGCAGAGAGGGGGACAGAGCCGTCTGACAGTTATCAGCTGCCTTCGGAGTCAGACATCAGTGAGGCAGAAGAACAGCTGGAGCCTGTTCCCAGTGTGCGCATGCACAGAGTTGCCAAACGAAGGGAACAGCTAGGGAACAAGCGCCCACTCAGGAGTAAAGCCACAGGTGGACAGTGAATGTCTCCTCCCATGGGAAATAAAAGAGGAGCAAAAGAGGAGTGGAGTTTGCAGGAGGCAATTAGTTCAATTCATTCGGGTGAAGATCTGCTCCTGAGTTCTTTGCCAAAGTAATTGCTGCTACAGCGTGGAGTTTGGAAGATATCGGCCTGGCATCTCTCCAAGCCTGAGAAAGGTCTGTAGTTTTGAAACCACTTGAAATACTGTTGGCCGGGACTTTGCTGGAGAGGAATTCCCTTTAAGCTAAATAAAAAGGGGTTTTATCGGGACGAGGAGTCGGATTCATGATCTTGGGAAGCCTAGGTCAGAACATCAGAAGCAAGAAACTTTCATCAAGTTTCTCTAAAGTGTAAAATTCCACTTTTTTTTTTTTGCCAGGGAAGAGTTATAGATATTTTGCCTTCTGGAGGGGGAAGGGAAAGAAAATTTGGATCTATTTGTTTTAACATCGCGTGGAATTTTTCTGTGTATGCATTTGGAAAGTTTACGATGGACATTTTAACCTTAAAAATAAAGGAGAAGGAAGAAACGGAATACTTTTTTTAACGTGGGACTTGTTTTACCAATGGCTAACTAACAGAAATAGAGGTTAAAGGTAAAGATAAAGGTTCCCCTCGCACATCTGTGTTAGTCGTTCCCGACTCCCGGGGGCAGTGCTCATCTCCGTTTCAAAGCCGAAGAGCCAGCGCTGTCCGAAGACGTCTCCGTGGTCATGTGGCCGGCATGATTCAATGCCGAAGGCGCACGGAACGCTGTTCCCTTCCCACCAAAGGTGGTTCCTATTTTTCTACTTGCATATTTGATGTGCTTTCGAACTGCTAGGTCGGCAGAAGGTGGGACAAGTAACGGGAGCTCACTCCGTTAGGGATTCGAACTGCCGAACTACCGACCTTTCTAATCGACAAGCTCAGCTTCTTAGCCTCTGAGCCACCGCATCCAATAAATAGAGGTTAGAAACTACCGGTACTAAAAAGATTAAGAGAATGATGAATTATATAATGAAAGCTTTTCTAGTATGGGAAAGCTAATACCACCATTACTATGTGATTATTATTAATGTATATTATGATTATGCTTATTGTCTTTTTGTTGTTCAAAACTAATTGAACTCAGACAAGACGCTGTTCATTTAGATTTTGAGGGTTTTTTAATGTTTATTAAAGAAAAATGTATCAATAATATCTATATCTATCATCTATCTATCATCTATCTATCTATCTATCTATCGATCGATCGATCGACCGACCGACCTACCTACCTACCTACCTACCTACGTGTGTGTGTGTATGTGTATTCCAGCATAACTCTGGAACGCCTCGAGCAATTTCAATCAAACTTGGTACACAGATGACTTACTCTCTGGAAACAAATACTGTGGTGGGTAAGACACCCCTAACATCCTTCAGAATGTGTTATTCTGTTAAGATGCAGCCTGCTGTGCATTAAAATGGTTTCTACTGTACTGCCGTAAAATGGCTTCTCCTGTGCAGCGCAGTGGAGTTGTCATGGTAATGGCTTCACAGTACTCCACAAGGGGGCTAAAAGGAAAGTTTAGAACGAGGCACTCGGTTTGAGGAAGGGTCGACTGCCTCTGTTCAGAGAGGCTCTATTGGAAGGCCTCAGACAAACGCACCTGGGCTCTTCCACAGATCTCCACACGATGGACCGGTAACGTTTCTCCACCGCGCCGAGCCATTCCTGCAGCATTTGCGTGGTGTTGTCGACGTTGTGATCCGTGGCGCACCTGGGAAAGGGAGGGGAGGAGGGCGAAATAGATTCCGGTTGCTCCCCAAAGCTGTGGGTCCGAAGGTCTGTGTTCAAATCCACCCGTTTGCGATTTAAAAATAAAATAAAAAATCAGCAGCCTCGGGTCAAAAGAAGCACAAAACAATGTATTGAAGATGCCGGAGATTTAAAAAGAAACAACATTGTGAGAACCATTGTGGGCGATCAAAGTTCCCCCTCCTCTCTCATCCCAGAAGCTTTTGGACTCCAAGGCACATAAATCCACTGGCTGGGGATTATGGGAGCTGTCCAGCACATGCCAGGAGCATCAGCGGTCTCCTCCATAGAGTCTTAGGGGAAGCCTGTTCTTCCCAATGGCTCACTTCAAGGCAACATTCTCCCTAGTTCTCTTTTGGCATCATCAGACCTAGGACTGCCCCCGTGCAAAATGGAAAGGTCACCACTAAGAGCAGACATCGCCATCAGGGGTCGGTTCCTACCTGCGTTGGTACCGGTTGGCTTCGCGCGCACTTTGCAGTTCTGCGCAGGCGCAAAGACCATGAAAAACTAAATTAAAAAAACCATGCCGGCAATGGCAGCGGAGAACCGGTTCAGGGGCGTGGCCAGCTTGGGTCCCTGCCAGTGCTGTGACCCGGGCCAAATTACCACTACCGGTTCATCTAGGTCCCCAATCCGCAACTTTTCAACAACTGCAACTGTGACTCCTTCAAAACATTCTTAAAGATCTATCTCATCCTGGGCACCTATTTTTTTTTTTGAACTATTACCATCTGGCAGCCGGTACAGGACAATAAAAACCAGGACAAATCGGCTGAAAAACAGCTTCTATCCCAGGGCAAAAGCTATATTGAATTCTACCGTATATAGCACAATATTAATGCAAGATCAGGGGTTTTCCATTCAATTGTATAGAATGCGAAGGATGTAGGCTTTGTTTTATTTTTATTGTTTTCTTATGTCTGACTAGCTGGATACCCATGCTCCGCTACGAAACTATGCCATCGGGCTTACTAAACGGACAGCTTGAAAATTAATGAGCAGTTACGATCGGCCTCTCCTCTCCCCTTCTCTCCCTCAGGCTGGCCCCATTGATCCTATCTTATCCCCTTCTCTCCCTCAGTCTTATAACTCCTTAGCATCAGAGCATTTTTCAGGTGGGGAGGGGGAGTAGGTCTAAACTGGCGGCCCGCAGGCCAGATGACTCACGCAATGCCCACACCCAAGTGGCAGTTGGCACAGAGTTCTTTTCAGGTGGGGAGGGGGAGTAGGATGTCTAAACTGGCAGCCCGCAGGCCAGATGAGTCACGCAATGCCCACACCCAAGTGGCAGTTGGCACAGAGTTCTTTTCAGGTGGGGAGGGGGAGTAGAACGTCTAACTCCTTAGCGTCAGAGCGTGTTAATCATAATATAAGAAATACTAATGAGCCGATGGTCACTTCGAAAAATCCTTTGTTAGCGAGCACCTAGAAGCCCAGAGGAATGTACGTGCCAAATTTTCAAGTTTGTAGGCTTTACGGTTTTGGAGATTTCGTGATGATACGTGAGTGGTAATTCGCTTATATATAGAGAGAGATACACTGAAGATGGCATTTAATTTCGTGGAATGACAATAAAGTAACTAACTATGGTAACTTATTGGAGCCACAAACCAAATGGATGCCAGCAGTCAAGAATTTTCAAAATTGGTTTTGCTAAAGTTGCCTTCAGAAGAAAATAGATTGTCAGCCACAATAAATCAGGAATCCAGGTGGTTCAAATGAATATATAGATTTCTTCTTCTTCTTCTTCTTCTTCTTCTTCTTCTTCTTCTTCTTCTTCTTCTTCTTCTTCTTCTTCTTCTTCTTCTTCTTCTTCTTCTTCTTCTTCTTCTTCTTCTTCTTCTTCTTCTTCTTCTTTCTTTTCAACCAAATTCCTTATCATTGGAATTGTGCATCTCTGAATTCTCCTCGTTTTTTTCCTCTCTGCACAGGCTAGAAAACCCGCAGAAGGCCTGTTCTGTCACAAGCAAAGATGTTCCTTGGCTCAGCCGTTTCCTTGAAATTACATGTTTACTTTCCAAGTGCCTCTCAAGCTGCGTTGGGTTATGCCAACACATCAACTCCAAACATATTCCTAGGCGCGTGGCATGTCCATTCAGTTGGGATCTGTGCTTTGTCGCTTAGTCAACTGGCTACCCTTGAACGAAACAGAATTCCAAGCCAAGTCAAATACGCTCTAATTGCAGGATAATTAGGATTATGAAGTGAGAGGGAAATGGGAAGGAGAGGAAATTTAAAAATCCCTGTCGTCGTAAGAGGACGGATGGGCCAAAGAGAGGGAGCTGGGAGGGGTGGTGGTGGATAATGGGAGTTGTAATCCATGACCTCTGGAGGCGGCTGAATGGGGAGATGGGCCCTCTGCAGAAAAGTAGTAGAGAAATTGTCTTGTGAACAGGCCAAAGAGAAAGTGAGGCCCAGATGTTGAAGGAAGAAGAGGAATAAGAAGAGGGAGGGAGGAGAGGGAGAAAGAGAAGGAAGGAAATGAGAATGAGAGGAAAGAAGGAAGGAAGGAGAGCGAGAAAGAGAAGGAAAGAAGGCAGGAAGGAAGAAAATGAGAATGAGAGGAAGGAAGGAAGGAGAGGGAGAAAGAGAAGGAAAGAAGGCAGGAAGGAAGAAAATGAGAATGAGAGGAAGGAAGGAAGGAAGGAAGGAGAGGGAGAAAGAGAAGGAAAGAAGGAAGGAAGGAAGAAAATGAGAATGAGAGGAAGGAAGGAAGGAAGGAAGGAAGGAAGGAAGGAGAGGGAGAAAGAGAAGGAAAGAAGGCAGGAAGGAAGAAAATGAGAATGAGAGGAAGAAAGGATAGGGAGAAAGAGATGGATGGAAGGAAGGAAATGAGAATGAGAGGAAGGAAGGAGAGGGAGAAAGAGATGGATGGAAGGAAGGAAATGAGAATGAGAGGAAGGAAGGAAATAAATTGTCTTGTAAACAGGCAAAGAAAAAGAGAGTCCCAGTTGTTGAAGAAAGAAGAGGAAACAGAATAAAAAGAGGAAGGGAGGGAGGGAAGAGATGGAAGGAAGGAAGGAAGGAAGGGGAAAAGGAAAGGAAGAGAAGGAGGAGAAAAGGAAGGAAAGAAAGAAAGAAAGAATAAAGAAAGAAAGAAAGAAAGAAAGAAAGAAAGAAAGAAAGAAAGAAAGAAAGAAAACAAATAGAAATTACTGTGCAACGATGTCTAGAACTTGGATCCTGATTTTCTGGAACTGCCCAGCGACATCCTAAAATCACCTCCATCGCTTTAACAGATCTCACAGATGGAGAAAAGCTCATCTTGTCCTTTATATAAAAACCACCCACCATTCTTATGACATTGCTGGACTTGGGTATTTCACAAGTTCCTAAAAAAAAGAAACCACAAATTGCTCTTTTGTTTTTGGCCAGGGAGAAGCTTTGAAACACAGCAAAAGGAGGGGGGGGGATCCTGTGATCTTTGCCAGCAGCCCAGGTGGAGGTAGGGAGACAGGTGAGCCATACCTACCGGGCTGGGAATGGTAGTTGTTTGAGGGTACAGGCCAGGTCACGGGTGAGATGAGAGGGATGGCAGATCAATGACTCTTGGGGGGGAAGGGAAATGAATTTATTTGCAGCCTCTGGTTCCTCGGGGGCCTTGGGCATCTTCTAAACCAGCAGGGGACCACTGGTGGTCCGTAAGAAAAATTTGGTGGTCTGCAGAAAACTTATTTGCATTTTTTCATATTGTACTAAATCAGGGGTCTTCAAACTACTGGACTGATAAATGCAATGGACACTTGTGTTGCTGCAGAGAGTCTCCCCCTTTGGGGTCTTTTTGGGTAGGTCGGAGGGGGGCAGAAATTCTGACTTGGGGTCTCCTTCAGCCTCCTGGTGGGGGGCTTTGGGCGAAGGCTGGAGGGAAGAGCCGCTGGTGGCAAAGAGCCAGAGGGCCTCGTTCCAGTGGGACTGCATCATGGCCTGGAACTGGCTAACTATCTCATCCCGTTGAGCCTCTAGGCGCTGGCACCTGGCCTTGCACTCCCGCAGGTCTTCCCTCTGCTTGCGAAGCCTATGCTCCTAGTCCTCAATGAGGTGCTTCCGCTGAGCTTCCTTCTCGGCCAGATCCCATTTGAACTGAGCTCTTTTGCCAACTCTTTTTCCTGGGGGCTGCTTAGCTCCAGCAATGGCTTCCTGTTGGGGGCCCTAAGGAGCCTGGGCGGGCAGGCGAGGAGGGGCTGGGAGGGGAGGGGCGAGTAGAGGCTGGTGAGGCGCCCCTTGACGTGAGTGATATTGAGTTGGCCAGACCCACCCAGTCACACAACTGCCTAGCCACGCCCACCCAGCAGGTCATTAGGCAGATAAATTATGAAATTAGTGGCCCCTGAGGTCCCAAAGGTTGGGGACCCCTGTTCTAAACCACATACTGTAGCATAAAACACGATGTGACATTCAGTTTTGCTTAAAAAATATATCTATATCTATATATCTATATTTATATCTATACCTACCCACCAACCCATCCACCCATCCATCCATCCATCTATCATCTATCATCTATCTATCTATCTATCTATCTATCTATCTATCTATCTATCTATCTATCATCATCTATCTATTATTATCTATCTATCTATCTATCTATCTATCTATCATCTATCTATTATTATCTATCTATCTATCTATCTATCTATCATCTATCATCTATCATCTATCATCTATCATCTATCATCTATCTATTATTATCTATCTATCTATCTATCTATCGATCTATCTATCTATCTATCATCTATCATCTATCTATCTATCATCTATCTATTATTATCTATCTATCTATCTATCTATCTATCGATCGATCTATCGATCTATCGATCTATCGATCTATCGATCTATCGATCTATCGATCTATCATCATCATCATCATCTATCTAATATATCCCTCTCTCCTCGCACAATAGGGGCCAGAACCCACATCCTGATATTGTTTTGAGGTCTTGGACTATAACTCCCATCCTGCTGGGATGGGGGAGGATGGGAGTTGCAGTCTGTTGCATCTGCAGGGCAGGGGTGAGGGGAGTGGAGAACTGGTTTCAGCTACGCTGAGGCCAAACCCCAAAAGGAAGAGCAGAGATCAGAGGAAAAACAAGAGAGGAAGAAAAATAAATCCCATGGAAAAGCCACCACAGGGCAAACGACAGGCAAAGGCACCCCAGCACCCCAAAACCTCAATTCTGCACCCCCAGCTAGCATCCATTAACACTCGGGGAGGGGTGAGAGAAATAGGTTCCCAATCGGTTTTGCAAATCTAATGAAGACACTCCCCCCCCCCCAAAAAACCCACTGTCCTTAAGTGGGATGCCCTCTGGATGCCTCCCACTGCATTCCCCCCTCGCCCCTGGCCCTCCCAGAGTCCCAGAGTCAGGAAGGCACTCCCCAAAAGAGAGAGGGAGGGTCTTTCAAACACCCCAAGTCTTTCCCCAGCCAGCCTCACCCATGCAAGAACTTCGTGCAAAAGAATGTTCAACCAGACCCCCACAACGCAGTCTCAAAGACCCCAACTCTGGACAGAGGAGAAACCCCCTCCCCTTCCAGCAGGCAGCTGTTCCAGCTAGGGGGGAGGGAGTGTCGGCGCTTTGCAAGGAAACCCCCCTCCCCAAAAACACAAGCGCTCACCAAATGAAGATGCGCTCCGCGGGGTAATCCAGGCGGTCCAGGGCCCCCAAGTAGTGGGGAAGAGAGTGCTGGGCATTGCGGGCCAGGATGGCGACCACCACGGTGGGCAGCTCGTCCTCTTCCTCCTCCCTGGCCGGGGGTCCTCCTCCTCCTTCCTCCGTGGGGGGAGAGGGGACCCCCAGACCCAGGAGGAGAAGCGCAAAAGCGCAGCGGAGCAAAGCGACGGGCGGAGGCATCGCGGCGGCCACGGAGGAGGAGGAGGAGGAAGAGGAGGGGGCGTAGGGGGGGCAGAGGAGGGAGCAGAGGCGGGGGCGGAGCCAAGGGGAGGGGTGGGGCCAGAAAAAAAGGGGGGTGGGCTTGAATCTGTTCCCCGGAATCGAAGCTGCTTCGCCCGCACCGGGATCCTGCTCGCTGCCCCCCCGAGCCTAGACCCGTGAACGCGAGGTCAACTCCCTTTCCCATCCCAGGTGAGGATGATGGGCCTTGCAGTCCGCTGCCCAACTTTAGACCCACGCCTTTGTTCAGTTGCAGGAATCCCGGGGGCGGAGAATCGGTCCGTCAAACCGCTAGTCCTCATGACGTTTTCACCGCTTTGACAGAGCTGGAAGGGACCCTGTAGGTCATCTAGTCCAACCCCCTCGCCCAAGCAGGAGACCCTACACCATTTCTGACCGAGGGCAGCGCAGTCTCTTCTCGAAAGTTGGCGAGTGGGTGGGAAAAGAGACTGTTTCTTATTTCAGACCGTCCCTCTCTTCCGACGGGGTCCATCGATGGTCAGTCCTTCATCCCCAACCCCATCCCGAAAGTGGAAAGCAAACAAACAGAAGCACAGTTTTACAAGACCCAGCAGCCAAACTACACGTTACACGCAGCCCAAACACGACACTGAGATACAGATCGCAGGAGATTTCTCGCCACTAAAAGGATAAACTGAGAAGACGCTTCCAATCTGTTGGGTTAGAAAAATATCCTTTTAATCCGATATTTTAATGCCGCCTCTTGAACGGAACTCTGTTTGGGGAGGGGGGAAGAAATCTCCTGCCCTTTGTCAGAAATGGTGTAAGGTCTCCTGCTTGGAGGGGGGTTGGACTAGATGACCCAGAAGGTCCCTTCCAACTCTTAAAAAAAAAAGTGTTCCTGAAAACGACTTTAAAACCGGATCAGCTTGCACATTGCAAGTCTACGCATCCATAAAAGGAAAGGTTCCCCTCGCACATATCTGCTAGTCGTTCCCGACTCTAGGGGGCGATGCTCATCTCCGTTTCAAAGCCGAAGAGCCAGCGCCGTCCGAAGACGTCTCCGTGGTCATGTGGCCGGCATGACTCAACGCCAAAGGCGCATGGAACGCTGTTCCCTTCCCACCAAAGGGGGTCCCTATTTTTCTACTTGCATTTTTTACATGCTTTCGAACTGCTCGGTTGGCAGAAGCTGGGACAAGTCACGGGAGCTCACTCCGTTACGCGGCGCTGGGGATTTGAACCGCCGAACTGCCAACCTAGACCGACGAGCTCTAAAAGCAAATCTTGACTCCAACCGAAATTTTGCTGCTTTAAAATTCTCCGTCCCTCCCTCGCCATCCCTGTTTCCTAAGCTGTCACTTACAAGACCCAGTGGCTGAGCTACACATTACACGCAGACAAAAAAATGACACTGGGATACAGATCACAGGAAGGAGATTCCTCTCAATTTCCACCGAAGGGATAAACTGTGAAGATGCTGCCATCTGTTGGGTTAGAAAAATATCTGATTTAGTCTGATTGTTCGGCATATCTTCCAAAGCTGTACAGACAAAGCTCTCTCACCTCATTTAGTGGCCGTTGGAAGTGATCATGGCGCTAAATAAAACCAATTTCGTGATCAATTCTCCAGGACGAGTGGGAGTGTTAGATTTAGCTGTCTCTTACGCACCATAAAACCCTAGGTTGATTGTCCATTTACACCCCCCCCCCCAGTCATCTCTCTCTGCAACGACTAAGATGCTGAGCTTGTTGATCAGAAAGGTTGGCAGTTCAGCGGTTCGAATCCCTAGCACCGCGTAATGGAGTGAGCTCCCGTGACTTGTCCCAGCTTCTGCCAACCGAGCAGTTCGAAAGCAGGTAAAAAATGCAAGTAGAAAAACAAGAACCACCTTTGGTGGGGAGGGAACAGCGTTCTGTGCGCCTTCGGCGTTGAGTCATGCCGGCTACATGACCCTGGAGACGTCTTCGGACAGCGCTGGCTCTTCGGCCTTGAAACGGAGATGAGCAGCGCCCCCTAGAGTCGGGAACGACTAGCACATGTGTGCGAGGGGAACCTTTTTACCTTTACCATCTTTAAAATTTTAGTTACCCTTCAAAATTGTGGCTCCATCCCTAAGAGAGCATCTTTTGGTTTCTTTTTTATTATTATTATTATTATTTATTTTTTCATTGTTTTAATTAGACAAATAACACACACACAAAACACTCTTCAATACAACTGCCAGCTAGCATGTCAATTGGTTACATTTGAGTTCCGTGCATTGCTACAATCATTCTTTATACTTCATTCACATTAGATTGTGCATTTTAAATCAAAAACGATACCCACATTCTCCATTAGCTACATTTGTTTTGAGAGTACTTTTATCAAGAGACATTCGTATTTATATTATTCAATGGATAACCATTTTAACACCGACAACCATCTATGAGAGCTACCACATTCTGTTTATTTATCGCCTAGGATTCCTATTTCTTTCCTCCATCCACCTATACCATTTATCCCATATCTGATAGAATTCTGATTCTTCTTTTCCCTGGATTTCTTTAGTTAATTTGTCCATTTCGGCACAGTCCATCACCTTTCTTATTATTTCCTCTTCGCTTGGGGTTAGCTTGTTTTGGGTTGATCTATTTCCTACTAAGCCTGACGGATACCAAAGATAGGAAAGAGCTGGCATTAAAACGATAAGGCGGCTTTTTCCCTGTTCAGGATGTAATTAAACCTTGGAATTATGCAAGATCCAATAGAATAAAACCTTAGGGAATCCTTCTATATGTGGCCACTTGATTTAGGCTCTTTGTTGCCCCACTTACTGTTCTGGAGAACAACGGTGTCCAAATGTCCATGGAGATTCTCACTCATGGCTGACTAGATAGATTTGCCGTTATAGAAATGGCTAGTTAGTATGTATGGTCGTATAAAAAGTGGAAGTTTTATGTTATTGCTTTATTCTATTGCATCAAAAGGAGTCAGAAGTCAATGCTTTTCTTCTTCCTTTACTCTTCCCCTTTTGCCCCAACACTGGAAGTCTTTAAGAAGATGTTGGATAGCCATTTGTCTGAAACGGTATAGGCCCTGTACCGGTATACTTAGCAAAAAACACCAAATTGTCTAAGATGGTATAGGGCCTATACCATCTTAGACAATTCGGTGTTTTTTGCTAGGGGCACTCAAAGTACACCTTTGTTAAAGGGATGTACATGATAAGCAACCATAAAACCGAGTTTAGTACGTAAAAGCAGTAAAGTTTGTCCTCCTGTGGCTTGTGTGTATGTGCTGTAACATTTGGCAAAGAAGCCCTGGAGTGGCTTATTTTCATTCTTACATTTATTTCCTTTGATGAAAGCTGAAAGCAGCCAGAGAAGAGGCTGTCAGGAATAGAAATGTTAGTTCCAGGAGATAAAATTTCATTTCTAATAGGGCACTGAGGATGGCAAAACAGGGATTGCTGCCCTCCTGTGGCCAGGTAAGTGCATGCCATTTTTCCCTCTAAGGTACAGCAGAAAAGGTTACTGGATAAATTAGATTAGATAAAATAGAGCAGAATAGAAAAGAAATTAGGAATGGAAGGGAATCAGAATAGAATAGAACAGAACAGAGAATGTAGAATAGAATAGAATAGAATAGCAGAGCACAGAAATTGGGAATGGAATGGAATCAGAATAGGAGAATGTAGAATAGAATAGAGAATGTAGAATAGAATAGAATAACAGCATAGAAAAGAAATTAGGAATGGAATGAAATCAGAATAGAATAGAGAATGTAGAGTAGAATAGAATAGCATAGCATAGCATAGAAAAGGATTTAGGAATGGAATGGAAATAGAGAATGTAGAATACAATAGAATAGAGTAGGAAATGTAGAGTAGAATAGAATAATGTAGAATAGAAATTAGGAATGGAATGAGAATAGAGAACGTAGAATACAATAAAATAGAATAGAGAATGTAGAGTAGAATAGAGAATGTAGAGTAGAATAGAATAGCATAGCAAAGAAATTAGGAATGGAATGAAATCAGAATAGAATAGAGAATGTAGAGTAGAATAGAATAGCATAGAAAAGAAATTAGGAATGGAATCAGAATAGAATAGCAAAGAAATTAGGAATGGAATGGAATGAGAATAGAATAGAGAATGTAGAATAGAATAGCATAGCATAGAATTTAGGAATGGAATCAGAATAGAATAGGAGAATGTAGAATAGAATAGAATAGAATAACAGAGTTGGAAGGGATCTTGGAGGTTTTATAATCCAACCCCCTTGATGAGAAAGATCAAAATAATTTTATAAAAAGGACAAAAATAATTTCATTGGAGGTTTATTTTGGTAGAACAAAATGATTTCCAATTACACCAAAACCCCAAATACTCACAAAAGATGGTCCTTGGTGACTTCAGCAAAGAGCAGGAGCTCAGGGTGCCCAGCATGTCCAAACTCCTGATTGCAGGATCACAAACATAGTCAAGGAAGACTTGAAAGCAGTTTCAAACAATTGTTTCTTTAACACAATAAGCATCCCATATTCCAAGCATTACCCAGCTGAAACAAGTTGTATAAATCATAATACATAAAGATAAAATACATAAAAGTGTGATCCAATATTTTAAGGATGACAAAAAGTCACAATAATCTTAAACATTAGATACAACAATAACATACCATGATGGGTTAAAATGACATTTTTTGATAAAAGAAACCACAGTTGTCATCGAAAGATTTGTCTCCAAAGAAAGAAAACACAACTTCAATGTTCAAGCATTTTAATATCATAACAGGTATCTTTTGGTGAAGAGATGGTGATAGGAAATGATACATTAAAAATAGGCAACAGATAACATATCTTGTCTATCATTAGCATCACAGCAACTTAACAGCAGTAAGTCAGGAGTAAAACTCAGCTACAATCCAAAAAATACATGTCAAACAGAATATTACCAATTAGAGATATTTCAGGAACAAAAGGCAACAAATACGACAAAAGAAATCAACATTCTTGAGGTGAGCGCTATATACTGTGTGTCATGATTAACATTTACTGGTCAAAAACATAACATACATTTTCAACAGCAGCCCAGGCTAAAATTATTCCAAGGTGGAAAACTAGAAACCTTTTATCAACAGCCACACCTAACATTAAAAAGAGCTGTTGACGCTGTCTTTCTGTCCTAAGAACAATTGCCATGGCTAAATTTACACTAGGCAGAAAATTATAAAATCTATTATAAATCACCGGCACCCTTAGCATTAAAAGGGGCCCTTATTTTCTGGTTCTAAAAACCAAAATGCCTAAATTAAGCAGGCAACAAATCTAATCAGGATTTAAATGACCACATCTCAAAATTAAAAAGGGCAGCACAGATTAATTTTCCAGTTTGAGGACCTAATGTCTCACCCTAGCAAAAGAGAAGTTATTAATTTATTGAAATGGTAATAACTTGTATTAAAGTGCATCGCCACATTAACTTTTAGTTCTAACAGATCTGGCTGCTCCTGAAATTATTTCTAAGAATGTGGAGGAGGAGGAGGAGGACTGGTGATCCAAAAGGATTCCCTTCCAGTTTGAGTGTCGTTGGGGATCCTCAGGGACTGGGAGAGCCTTCTATCTGAGCCCCCTGGACTCTCTCAGTGTGATTCGCCCTCAACACTCACTCAGGGACTGAAAGGGTCACCCAAGGGAACCCCAGAGACATCCAGTGTGAGTCTCACAGAGGGTCTGCTCAGGGATTGAAAGACCTCCCTCCAGGAGGCGCCGTGGCATTTCCACCATCATGCGTGGGTGTCTGGTGTGAGTCAAAATGGCCTTGAAAACAGTGTAGCCTTTCTCCGTCAACTCATCTGTGCTCATGCATGAACGTAAGTAGGCTACAAATGTGGAGAGGATTCCCTTCCAGTTTGAGTGTCATTGAGGATCCTCAGGGACTGGGAGGGCCTTCTATCTGGGCGCTCTGGACTCTTCCAGTGTGATTGGCCCTCAACGCTCACTCAGGGACTGGAAGACCTCCTCCACCAGGAGGCGCCGTGGCATTTCTACCATCATGTGTGGGTGTCTGGTGTGTGTCACAACGGCCTCGGAAACAGTGCAGCCTTTCTCCTGAGAAATGCACCCCATCAACTCATCTGTGCTCATACATGAACCTAGGTAGGCTACGAATGTGGAGAGGATCCCCTTCCAGTTTGAGTCCCTTTTGGGATCCTCAGGGACTGGGAGAGCCTTCTATCTGGGCGCTCTGACTCTTCCAGTGTGATTCACCCTCACCGCCCGCTCAGGGACTGGAAGACCTCCTCCACCAGGAGGCGCCGTGGCATTTTCACCATCATTTGAGCACAGTTGGAATCAGGAATAGTGCATCTCCCTTTGACTCACTTGTTTCACAGACTGCACTGAGAATGATCGTCATTGGCCACGTGTCACATTGGATCGACTCAATGGGTAGGGAGGGAGGTGATCCAAAAGGATTCCCTTCCAGTTTGAGTGTCGTTGGGGATCCTCAGGGACTGGGAGAGCCTTCTATCTGGGCGCTCTAGACTCTTCCAGTGTGATTCGCCCTCAACGCTCACTCAGGGACTGGAAGACCTCCTCCACCAGGAGGCGCCGTGGCATTTCTACCATCATGTGTGGGTGTCTGGTGTGTGTCACAATGGCCTCGGAAACAGTGCAGCCTTTCTCCCGAGAAATGCACCCCATCAACTCATCTGTGCTCATACATGAACCTAGGTAGGCTACGAATGTGGAGAGGATCCCCTTCCAGTTTGAGTCCCTTTTGGGATCCTCAGGGACTGGGAGAGCCTTCTATCTGAGCGCTCTGGACTCTTCCAGTGTGATTCGCCCTCAACGCTCACTCAGGGACTGGAAGACCTCCTCCACCAGGAGGCGCCGTGGCATTTCTACCATCATGTGTGGGTGTCTGGTGTGTGTCACAATGGCCTCGGAAACAGTGCAGCCTTTCTCCCGAGAAATGCACCCCATCAACTCATCTGTGCTCATACATGAACCTAGGTAGGCTACGAATGTGGAGAGGATCCCCTTCCAGTTTGAGTCCCTTTTGGGATCCTCAGGGACTGGAAGAGCCTTCTATCTGGGCGCTCTGACTCTTCCAGTGTGATTCACCCTCACCGCCCGCTCAGGGACTGGAAGACCTCCTCCACCAGGAGGCGCCATGGCATTTTCACCATCATTTGAGCACAGATGGAATCAGGAATAGTGCATCTCCCTTTGACTCACTTGTTTCACAGACTGCACTGAGAATGATCGTCATTGGCCACGTGTCACATTGGATCGACTCAATGGGTAGGGAGGGAGGTGATCCAAAAGGATTCCCTTCCAGTTTGAGTGTCGTTGGGGATCCTCAGGGACTGGGAGGGCCTTCTATCTGAGCGCTCTGGACTCTTCCAGTGTGATTCGCCCTCAACGCTCACTCAGGGACTGGAAGACCTCCTCCACCAGGAGGCGCCGTGGCATTTCTACCATCATGTGTGGGTGTCTGGTGTGTGTCACAACGGCCTCGGAAACAGTGCAGCCTTTCTCCTGAGAAATGCACCCCATCAACTCATCTGTGCTCATACATGAACCTAGGTAGGCTACGAATGTGGAGAGGATCCCCTTCCAGTTTGAGTCCCTTTTGGGATCCTCAGGGACTGGGAGAGCCTTCTATCTGGGCGCTCTGACTCTTCCAGTGTGATTCACCCTCACCGCCCGCTCAGGGACTGGAAGACCTCCTCCACCAGGAGGCGCCGTGGCATTTTCACCATCATTTGAGCACAGTTGGAATCAGGAATAGTGCATCTCCCTTTGACTCACTTGTTTCACAGACTGCACTGAGAATGATCGTCATTGGCCACGTGTCACATTGGATCGACTCAATGGGTAGGGAGGGAGGTGATCCAAAAGGATTCCCTTCCAGTTTGAGTGTCGTTGGGGATCCTCAGGGACTGGGAGAGCCTTCTATCTGGGCGCTCTAGACTCTTCCAGTGTGATTCGCCCTCAACGCTCACTCAGGGACTGGAAGACCTCCTCCACCAGGAGGCGCCGTGGCATTTCTACCATCATGTGTGGGTGTCTGGTGTGTGTCACAATGGCCTCGGAAACAGTGCAGCCTTTCTCCTGAGAAATGCACCCCATCAACTCATCTGTGCTCATACATGAACCTAGGTAGGCTACGAATGTGGAGAGGATCCCCTTCCAGTTTGAGTCCCTTTTGGGATCCTCAGGGACTGGAAGAGCCTTCTATCTGGGCGCTCTGACTCTTCCAGTGTGATTCACCCTCACCGCCCGCTCAGGGACTGGAAGACCTCCTCCACCAGGAGGCGCCATGGCATTTTCACCATCATTTGAGCACAGATGGAATCAGGAATAGTGCATCTCCCTTTGACTCACTTGTTTCACAGACTGCACTGAGAATGATCGTCATTGGCCACGTGTCACATTGGATCGACTCAATGGGTAGGGAGGGAGGTGATCCAAAAGGATTCCCTTCCAGTTTGAGTGTCGTTGGGGATCCTCAGGGACTGGGAGGGCCTTCTATCTGAGCGCTCTGGACTCTTCCAGTGTGATTCGCCCTCAACGCTCACTCAGGGACTGGAAGACCTCCTCCACCAGGAGGCGCCGTGGCATTTCTACCATCATGTGTGGGTGTCTGGTGTGTGTCACAACGGCCTCGGAAACAGTGCAGCCTTTCTCCTGAGAAATGCACCCCATCAACTCATCTGTGCTCATACATGAACCTAGGTAGGCTACGAATGTGGAGAGGATCCCCTTCCAGTTTGAGTCCCTTTTGGGATCCTCAGGGACTGGAAGAGCCTTCTATCTGGGCGCTCTGACTCTTCCAGTGTGATTCACCCTCACCGCCCGCTCAGGGACTGGAAGACCTCCTCCACCAGGAGGCGCCATGGCATTTTCACCATCATTTGAGCACAGATGGAATCAGGAATAGTGCATCTCCCTTTGACTCACTTGTTTCACAGACTGCACTGAGAATGATCGTCATTGGCCACGTGTCACATTGGATCGACTCAATGGGTAGGGAGGGAGGTGATCCAAAAGGATTCCCTTCCAGTTTGAGTGTCGTTGGGGATCCTCAGGGACTGGGAGGGCCTTCTATCTGAGCGCTCTGGACTCTTCCAGTGTGATTCGCCCTCAACGCTCACTCAGGGACTGGAAGACCTCCTCCACCAGGAGGCGCCGTGGCATTTCTACCATCATGTGTGGGTGTCTGGTGTGTGTCACAATGGCCTCGGAAACAGTGCAGCCTTTCTCCCGAGAAATGCACCCCATCAACTCATCTGTGCTCATACATGAACCTAGGTAGGCTACGAATGTGGAGAGGATCCCCTTCCAGTTTGAGTCCCTTTTGGGATCCTCAGGGACTGGGAGAGCCTTCTATCTGGGCGCTCTGACTCTTCCAGTGTGATTCACCCTCACCGCCCGCTCAGGGACTGGAAGACCTCCTCCACCAGGAGGCGCCGTGGCATTTTCACCATCATTTGAGCACAGTTGGAATCAGGAATAGTGCATCTCCCTTTGACTCACTTGTTTCACAGACTGCACTGAGAATGATCGTCATTGGCCACGTGTCACATTGGATCGACTCAATGGGTAGGGAGGGAGGTGATCCAAAAGGATTCCCTTCCAGTTTGAGTGTCGTTGGGGATCCTCAGGGACTGGGAGGGCCTTCTATCTGGGCGCTCTAGACTCTTCCAGTGTGATTCGCCCTCAACGCTCACTCAGGGACTGGAAGACCTCCTCCACCAGGAGGCGCCGTGGCATTTCTACCATCATGTGTGGGTGTCTGGTGTGTGTCACAACGGCCTCGGAAACAGTGCAGCCTTTCTCCTGAGAAATGCACCCCATCAACTCATCTGTGCTCATACATGAACCTAGGTAGGCTACGAATGTGGAGAGGATCCCCTTCCAGTTTGAGTCCCTTTTGGGATCCTCAGGGACTGGGAGAGCCTTCTATCTGGGCGCTCTGACTCTTCCAGTGTGATTCACCCTCACCGCCCGCTCAGGGACTGGAAGACCTCCTCCACCAGGAGGCGCCGTGGCATTTTCACCATCATTTGAGCACAGATGGAATCAGGAATAGTGCATCTCCCTTTGACTCACTTGTTTCACAGATTGCACTGAGAATGATCGTCATTGGCCACGTGTCACATTGGATCGACTCAATGGGTAGGGAGGGAGGTGATCCAAAAGGATTCCCTTCCAGTTTGAGTGTCGTTGGGGATCCTCAGGGACTGGGAGGGCCTTCTATCTGAGCGCTCTGGACTCTTCCAGTGTGATTCGCCCTCAACGCTCACTCAGGGACTGGAAGGGTCACCCAATGGAACCCCAGAGAGGTGTCCAGTGTGAGTCTCACAGAGGGTGTGCTCAGGAACTGAAAGACCTATACAAATGGCATCATCCCTAACATTTCCATGCTGTATTGGTATGTGGAATGCTTTTGGGGCGCTATCAAATTATAAGAACCACTGCTATGGCTAAATGATAAAAGAAAACTAATTACTAGATTAATAATCACTGACCACACCTAGCATTAAAAAGGGCCAGAGATATTCTTCTTGGATTTAAGAACCCTTGCAGGATCTAAAAGTAAGGAGCAATCTTATATACACAGTGGATCACACTTAGATTAAAAAGAGTTGTTGACTTTTTTTTTCTGGTTTTAAAAACAATCACAATGAGTAAAACTACGCCAAACAAGAAACCTAGAAACTCTATTACTTATCAACAGCCACAGATAGCATTAATATGTGTAGTATGGTGTGTAAACGAGAGTGACTTATTGTTTCAGAAATTCTTCTACAGTTCACTTTTGATTGACGTCAAGTAGCCTTCTTCAAGGAGATCATATTCATTCTTGTGTTCCATTTCTTCTTCCATTTTCACCCTCAATCTTCTGTCTTCTACGATGCTCCTGGTACATGCCTTTGAGATAAAAACAAAATGAACATTACTTCAGCTGCCACTGCACTTTTAATCCTAAGAATGCACAATCCACTGTGGTTACTACTGGTATCACCTCAGAGGCAGGTGGTACCCTTGCTTACCTAGGAAGAACGGAGCATCAAGTAGTGGAAGACCAACCCCCCCCCCCTCTGAATCCCCAAACTTTGAAGAAGGCAAGTCTCAACCCAACCTACCTCACAACGTAGGAGGCCACGTCACAGCCAAAGGCTAACAGGGCTTGAGCTGGAGACTTTTTCTTCATCTCTTCTTCCTTCCATCTTCTTCTTTCCCTTTCCTTTCTTCCTGAGTCATGCCCAGCAAGAGCTGTCTCTTTTGAGGAACATTTGGCAGCAAGAGTGCCATTGCTCCTCCCCTCAATCTCTAAGGCTACAAAACTATAAAATATTTTGTGGATCGACGGCCACATCTAGCATTAGAAAAGGGCCGTTGAGGTTTCCTTTGGCTTCTAAAAACCATCACCATGGCAAAAATTACACCAGGCAAGAACACCCTCAAATTTATTATTCATCATTGGCCGTACCAAACATTAAAAAGGGCCATTGAGGTTTCCATTCTGGTTCTAAGAACCATAGCACTGGCTAAAATAACGCCAGGCAGAAACCTATAAAATCTATAATTGATCAACAGCCACACCAAGCTTTAAAAAGAACTGGTGACGTTTTCATTCTGGTTCTAAGAATCATCGCCAAGGCTAAATTATGCCAGGCAGAAATCTATAACATCTACAATAATCAACAGCCATGCCTAGCAATAAAAAAGGCTCTTGATGTTTCCGTCCTGGTTCTAAAATTCATTGCCAGGGCTAAAGTTATGCTGGGCATGATCAATCAACAGCCACACCTAGCATTTAAAAGGGCCATTGAGATTTTCATTCTGGTTCTAAGAACCATCGCCAAGGCTAAATTACGCCAGGCAGAAATCTATAAAATCTATAATCAACCAATAGCCACACTGAGAATTAAAAGGGGCCATTGAGGTTTTCATTCTGGTTCTAAGAACCATCGCCAAGGCTAAAATAACGCCAGGCGAGAAAGGTATAAAATCTAATATCTACAGTTTCCCTTTACTTGGTGAAGCAGCCTTCTTCAAGAAGATCATATTCATTCTTGTGTTCCATTTCTTCTTCTTCCATTTTCACCGTCAATCTTCTGTCTTCTACGAAGCTCCTGGTATATGCCTTTGAGACAAAAACAAAATGAACATTACTTCAGCTGCCACTGCACTTTTAATCCTAAGAATGCACAATCCACTGTGGTTACTACTGGTATCACCTCAGAGGCAGGTGGTACCCTTGCTTACCTAGGAAGAACGGAGCATCAAGTAGTGGAAGACCAACCCCCCCCCCTCTGAATCCCCAAACTTTGAAGAAGGCAAGTCTCAACCAAACCTACCTCACAACGTAGGAGGCCACGTCACAGCCAAAGGCTAACAGGGCTTGAGCTGGAGACCTTTTCTTCATTTCTTCTTCCTTTCTTCTGTCTTCTTCTTCCCTTTCCTTTCTTCCTGAGTCATGCCCAGCAAGCCGTATCACTTTTGAGGAACATTTGGCAGCAAGAGTGCCATTGTTCCAACCCTCAATCTCTAAAGCTAAGAACCATCGCCAAGGCTAAATTATGCCAGGCAGAAATCTATAAATTCTATAATCAATCAATAGCCATACCTAGCATTAAAAGGGGCCATTGAGTTTTCATTCAGGTTCTAAGAACCATTGCCAAGGGTAAATTATGCCAGGCAGAAATCTATAAAATCTACAATCGATCAATAGCCTCAGATAGCATTAAAAGCGGCCATTGAGATTTTCATTCTGATTCTAAGAACCATTGCCAAGGCTAAATTATGCCAGGCAGAAATCTATAAATTCTAAAATTGACCAATATCCATACCTAGCATTAAAAGGGGCCATTGAGTTTTCATTCAGGTTCTAAAAACCATTGCCAAGACTAAATTATGCCAGGCAGAAATCTATAAAATATATAATAAACCAATAGCCACACCGAGAATTAAAAATGGCCATCGAGGTTTTCATTCTGGTTCTAAGAACCATCGCCAACGCTAAAATTAGGCCAGGTGAGAAAATCTAATAAAATCTAATATCTACAGTTTTCCTGTAGCCTTCTTCAAGAAGATCATATTCATTCTTGTGTTCCATTTCTTCTTCTTCCATTTTCACCCTCAATCTTCTGTCTTCTACGAAGCTCCTGGTATATGCCTTTGAGACAAAAACAAAATGAACATTACTTCAGCTGCAATTGCACTTTAATCCTAAAAAATTGCAATCCACTGTGGTTATTACTGGTATTACCTCAGCCCCAGGTGTTACCCTTACTTACCTAGGAAGAACAGAGGATCAAGTAGTGGAAGACCAATCCTACCCCCCACCCCCAAATCCCCAAACTTTGAAGAATTCAAGTCTCAACCCAACCTACCTCACAGCGTAGAAGGCCACGTCACAGCCAAAGGCTAACAGGGCTTGAGCTGGAGTCTTTTTCTTCATCTCTTCTTCCTTCCGTCTTCTTCTTTCCCTTTCCTTTCTTTCATTCTGGTTCTAAGAACCATTGCCAAGGCTACATTATGCCAGGCAGAAATCTATAAAATCTATAATCGATCAATAGCCTCAGATAGCATTAAAAGGGCTATTGAGGTTTTCATGCCGGTTCTAAGAACCATTGCCAAGGCTAAATTATGCCAGGCAGAAATGTATAAAATCTATAATCGATCAATAGCCTCAGATAGCATTAAAAGGGCTATTGAGGTTTTCATGCCGGTTCTAAGAACCATTGCCAAGGCTAAATTATGCCAGGCAGAAATCTATAAAATCTATAATCGATTAAAAGCCTCAGATAGCATTAAAAGGGCTATTGAGGTTTTCATGCAGGTTCTAAGAACCATTGCCATGGCTAAATTATGCCAGGCAGAAATCTATAAAATCTATAATCGATCAATAGCCTCAGATAGCATTAAAAGGGCTATTGAGGTTTTCATGCCGGTTCTAAGAACCATTGCCAAGGCTAAATTATGCCAGGCAGAAATCTATAAAATCTATAATCAATTAATAGCCTCAGATAGCATTAAAAGGGCTATTGAGGTTTTCATGCCGGTTCTAAGAACCATTGCCAAGGCTAAATTATGCCAGGCAGAAATCTATAAAATCTATAATCGATTAAAAGCCTCAGATAGCATTAAAAGGGCTATTGAGGTTTTCATGCCGGTTCTAAGAACCATTGCCAAGGCTAAATTATGCCAGGCAGAAATCTATAAAATCTATAATCGATTAATAGCCTCAGATAGCATTAAAAGGGCTATTGAGGTTTTCATTCTGGTTCTAAGAACCATTGCCAAGGCTAAATTATGCCAGGCAGAAATCTATAAAATCTATAATCGATTAATAGCCTCAGATAGCATTAAAAGGGCTATTGAGGATTTCATTCTGGTTCTAAGAACCATTGCCAAGGCTAAATTATGCCAGGCAGAAATCTATAAAATCTATAATCGATTAATAGCCTCAGATAGCATTAAAAGGGCTATTGAGGTTTTCATTCTGGTTCTAAGAACCATTGCCAAGGCTAAATTATGCCAGGCAGAAATCTATAAAATCTATAATCGATCAATAGCCTCAGATAGCATTAAAAGGGCTATTGAGGTTTTCATTCTGGTTCTAAGAACCATTGCCAAGGCTAAGTTATGCCAGGCAGAAATCTATAAAATCTATAATCGATTAATAGCCTCAGATAGCATTAAAAGGGCTATTGAGGTTTTCATTCTGGTTCTAAGAACCATTGCCAAGGCTAAATTATGCCAGGCAGAAATATATAAAATCTATAATCAATCAATAGCCTCAGATAGCATTAAAAGGGCTATTGAGGTTTTCATTCTGGTTCTAAGAACCATTGCCAAGGCTAAATTATGCCAGGCAGAAATATATAAAATCTATAATCAATTAATAGCCTCAGATAGCATTAAAAGGGCTATTGAGGTTTTCATTCTGGTTCTAAGAACCATTGCCAAGGCTAAATTATGCCAGGCAGAAATCTATAAAATCTATAATCAATTAATAGCCTCAGATAGCATTAAAAGGGCTATTGAGGTTTTCATTCTGGTTCTAAGAACCATTGCCAAGGCTAAATTATTCCAGGCAGAAATCTATAAAATCTATAATCAATTAATAGCCTCAGATAGCATTAAAAGGGCTATTGAGGTTTTCATGCAGGTTCTAAGAACCATTGCCAAGGCTAAATTATGCCAGGCAGAAATCTATAAAATCTATAATCAATTAATAGCCTCAGATAGCATTAAAAGGGCTATTGAGGTTTTCATTCTGGTTCTAAGAACCATTGCCAAGGCTAAATTATGCCAGGCAGAAATCTATAAAATCTATAATCAATTAATAGCCTCAGATAGCATTAAAAGGGCTATTGAGGTTTTCATGCCGGTTCTAAGAACCATTGCCAAGGCTAAGTTATGCCAGGCAGAAATCTATAAAATCTATAATCGATTAAAAGCCTCAGATAGCATTAAAAGGGCTATTGAGGTTTTCATGCCGGTTCTAAGAACCATTGCCAAGGCTAAATTATGCCAGGCAGAAATCTATAAAATCTATAATCGATTAATAGCCTCAGATAGCATTAAAAGGGCTATTGAGGTTTTCATTCTGGTTCTAAGAACCATTGCCAAGGCTAAATTATGCCAGGCAGAAATCTATAAAATCTATAATCGATTAATAGCCTCAGATAGCATTAAAAGGGCTATTGAGGTTTTCATTCTGGTTCTAAGAACCATTGCCAAGGCTAAATTATGCCAGGCAGAAATCTATAAAATCTATAATCGATTAATAGCCTCAGATAGCATTAAAAGGGCTATTGAGGTTTTCATTCTGGTTCTAAGAACCATTGCCAAGGCTAAATTATGCCAGGCAGAAATCTATAAAATCTATAATCGATCAATAGCCTCAGATAGCATTAAAAGGGCTATTGAGGTTTTCATTCTGGTTCTAAGAACCATTGCCAAGGCTAAATTATGCCAGGCAGAAATCTATAAAATCTATAATCGATCAATAGCCTCAGATAGCATTAAAAGGGCTATTGAGGTTTTCATTCTGGTTCTAAGAACCATTGCCAAGGCTAAATTATGCCAGGCAGAAATATATAAAATCTATAATCGATCAATAGCCTCAGATAGCATTAAAAGGGCTATTGAGGTTTTCATTCTGGTTCTAAGAACCATTGCCAAGGCTAAATTATGCCAGGCAGAAATCTATAAAATCTATAATCAATTAATAGCCTCAGATAGCATTAAAAGGGCTATTGAGGTTTTCATTCTGGTTCTAAGAACCATTGCCAAGGCTAAATTATGCCAGGCAGAAATCTATAAAATCTATAATCAATTAATAGCCTCAGATAGCATTAAAAGGGCTATTGAGGTTTTCATTCTGGTTCTAAGAACCATTGCCAAGGCTAAATTATGCCAGGCAGAAATCTATAAAATCTATAATCGATTAATAGCCTCAGATAGCATTAAAAGGGCTATTGAGGTTTTCATTCTGGTTCTAAGAACCATTGCCAAGGCTAAATTATGCCAGGCAGAAATCTATAAAATCTATAATCGATTAATAGCCTCAGATAGCATTAAAAGGGCTATTGAGGTTTTCATTCTGGTTCTAAGAACCATTGCCAAGGCTAAGTTATGCCAGGCAGAAATCTATAAAATCTATAATCGATTAATAGCCTCAGATAGCATTAAAAGGGCTATTGAGGTTTTCATTCTGGTTCTAAGAACCATTGCCAAGGCTAAATTATGCCAGGCAGAAATATATAAAATCTATAATCGATTAATAGCCTCAGATAGCATTAAAAGGGCTATTGAGGTTTTCATTCTGGTTCTAAGAACCATTGCCAAGGCTAAATTATGCCAGGCAGAAATCTATAAAATCTATAATCAATTAATAGCCTCAGATAGCATTAAAAGGGCTATTGAGGTTTTCATTCTGGTTCTAAGAACCATTGCCAAGGCTAAATTATGCCAGGCAGAAATCTATAAAATCTATAATCAATTAATAGCCTCAGATAGCATTAAAAGGGCTATTGAGGTTTTCATTCTGGTTCTAAGAACCATTGCCAAGGCTAAATTATGCCAGGCAGAAATCTATAAAATCTATAATCAATTAATAGCCTCAGATAGCATTAAAAGGGCTATTGAGGTTTTCATGCAGGTTCTAAGAACCATTGCCAAGGCTAAATTATGCCAGGCAGAAATCTATAAAATCTATAATCGATCAATAGCCTCAGATAGCATTAAAAGGGCTATTGAGGTTTTCATGCAGGTTCTAAGAACCATTGCCAAGGCTAAGTTATGCCAGGCAGAAATCTATAAAATCTATAATCGATTAATAGCCTCAGATAGCATTAAAAGGGCTATTGAGGTTTTCATTCTGGTTCTAAGAACCATTGCCAAGGCTAAATTATGCCAGGCAGAAATCTATAAATTCTATAATCGATCAATAGCCTCAGATAGCATTAAAAGGGCTATTGAGGTTTTTATTCGGGTTGTAAGAACCATTGCCAAGGCTAAATTATGCCAGGCAGAAATCTATAAAATCTATAATCGATCAACGGCCACACCTAGCATTAAAAGGGGCCATTGTGGTTTTAACACCATGATTGACATCAGACCAAGAAGTCTGTGCCAATTAAAGAACTTCCTAAGAAGCTAATAACAAATATTGCAAGACTATTTCCAGCAACACTGAAAGTAAACTACACTCCCTACCTGCACTTTCCCTATCTTTCTAATTAAATGTCTACAAGAATACCACTAAGCTCCGATTCGAAAAAGTCTGGCTGGCACTGGCATTATTTCTAAGGGTGTGAAGGTGGGAGGGAGGTGATCCCAAAGGATTCCCTAGCAGTCTGAGTTTCACAGAGGGGGTCCTCAAGCACTGGAGGCTTCCAGCCTAGTGCTGTTGTCTCTTCCGTGTGATTCGCCCTCACTGCTTGCTCAGGGACTGAAAGGGTCCCCCCCGGGCAACCCCAGAGAGGACTTCCAGTGTGAGTCTCCCACAATGTCTGCTCAGGGCTTCAATGAGACAGGCAGCGGATTGACTCCCTGGCTCATTCAAGCTGAGTGTTAGAGTGGAAGCTCAGGGACTGAAGACCTCCATAAATAGGGGCATCACCCCCATCCCCCGTTGTATTTGTATGTGGAATGCTTGTGCGGGCCTCTCTGGTTCTAAGAACAACAGCCAAATAGCCAAAATTATGCTACATCAGAAATTTTTGATACTTTTCATGTAAGTTTCTCCCACTTATGATTGCTCTTTTTATCACTGATACTTTGTAATGTTTCCTTTTTAAGAAAATCTTTGCTAAAGCAAGTCTTGGCTTAGGATAAACTTTAGGAAGGCCCAAAGATTTTTGTTGTTGTAAAAATGTTGCAAACAGTACCTGCCAGGCTTCCTCATTTTCATGATACACTGTAGAGTAAATGAAACCAGCACTGTAGAGTAAATTAAACAATCTGTCTTACTGTTGATGTCTTCTTCTTCGTCAATTTGGATTCATGCCTTTGTGATAAAAAAAAAATCAGTCACAAAATGGCCAACTGGTGTTCAGAGACGAGAAAACTAATCAAATAATTTTTTAAAAAGGGGCTTTCATTTGCTTTATCTTACATGAAAGAAGGCATGGTAGAATGAATTGGAACGTTGGGCCCTTGAGAATACCTCAGACCACAGGCTTGAGTGTTCCTAGGGTAAAGGTATGGCCTCTAGTCCCAGCACTTTCTCTTACTCTCTAGGAACAGGAAACTCTCATGCCCTGAGAGTTTACCTTCCTGCAAGAAAGTAAGGTCAGCTCCTGGACTTGAAATAATTTTAGTTAAGTTTAACTATTAGTTACTTGAAGTAGCTAGTCCTGTTACAAGTTTTGCTTCTTGTAAGGACTTGATCCTTGGCTAAATTTATCTCAGGCACAAAGAATTCACTGTATTCCTGAGCACTGTCAGCTACTGAGGCAATTTTACTTTTAAAGCTAATTTTAACTCTTTCTACTCCCTACTCCCTTCAACGGGACATGGCTGAAATTACTTCAGGTTCCACCAGTCTTTAACTCTTTAAGAACTTGAGCCTTGGCTAAAATTACCTCAGTTCTCAAGAACTGACTTTATTTGAAGACAGCAAGCTCAACTCCTGGACTTGAAGTAATTTTAGTTAACTTTTGCTTTTAGTTGACTTGAATGTGGCTTCTTTTAAGGACCCTTGACTAAAATTACCTCAATTCTCAAGAGCTTATTTGAAGAAAATAAGGTCAATTCCTGGCCCTGAAGTAATTTTAATTAACTTCTGCTTTTAATTGACTTCAAGTAACTAGTCCCCTACATGTTTTTTTTTAAAGGAGCCTTGACTAAAATTATCTCAGGTCCCAAAAGTTGACTTTATTCCTGAGAGCAAGTCAGCTCCTGGGGCTATTTTACTGTTCAAACTCATTTTAACACTTTTTCCTACCTGTGGCGGTTTGGTCCTTTAAAAAATTTTTTTACACAGGACCTGGCTATTACCTTAGGTTCCACCGGCATTTTAAGAACTTGACTAGAATTACTTCAAGACACAATAGTTTGCCTTATTCCCTGAGGGAAACCCCATTGGGAAGACTGAAATAACTATCTTTAGTGACCTGAGGTATTGGAGTCCGTTAAGTCACAGTTTTTACCTGAAGCCGCCACTGGCGTACTCCTAAAAGTAAATTAAAATTACCACAGGTGCTATCCTTACTCCCGGAGCACAATATATTATTCATTAAAGAACTCCCCGCTCCCCTCAGTATCCTACAACCTATTAAGTCTCAGGTAGAATTACCTCAAAAGCTCAAAGGCCCTGCCCGGCCTCGAGCTCGAGGACTTGGCTGCGGAGGCGCCGGTAAAATATTATTATTATTATTATATTATTATAATTATTTGCTTTCCGGCGCCCCGCAGCACCGTCCCTTTCAAGGAACGAGAGAGGCGGCGTCTGCTTCAGACGCGAGCTCTCTAATTACACACAGCTGAGGAGCCCGCCGACTTTTTAAATTACCCCCCTCCCCTCGGGGGAGAGGAGACGCCTCTCGGCCAATCCGAGCGGCGGGGTGTTCAGAGCAGCCAATCGCGGCGGAGGAGGGCGGAGAGAAGGGCGGCCCCCCTGGGGGGCGCTCGGCCGGGAAAACGCGCGCGCTCGAGCTCGCGCGCACGCGCACACAAAAAGCGCGAGCGCGAGCGGGCTGTTTCTTTCCACCACCCCCACCCACTCCCAACATAGCGAAGGGCGGGAAAGCGCTCGAGCTCGTGCGCACGCGCACACAGCAGGGCGAGCGCGCGCGGGCTCTTCTCCTTTCTCCCCCTCCCACCCCCCACATACGCACACAACCTCGCGTAAGGGGCCCGGCCGGGCTACCGTAGCGGTTGCCATGGAGACGGCGGGAAGCAACGCGAGGCGGCCCGCCGCGGCCAGGTGGGCCTCGGCCGCACAGGTGAGGTAGATTTCGGAGGCTGCTGCTGCTGCTGAGACGCTGTGTGTGGGGAATATGTGTATGCGTAATGCCTTCTCCTCAAGGCTTCGCGCCCCGCTAGGGGAATCTTTTGGACTACAAATCCCATCCTCCAGGCTTCCTCTCCCCTTGTGTCCCATGAGGGGCCGGGAATAGGGTTTGGAGGCCCGGTTTTATTTATTTATTTATTTTTGCACCGGTGCTTTTTAGGCTTGAGAGGAGGGTGAGTTGGGCTTATACTGAAAGGTGTATGTGATCCGGAGGCCAAAACTCAACAAATGTCCTGACACAAATTCCGCGCTCAATTATTGTGGTCGTAAGTCAAGGACGACCTGTCCATCAAGACAGAAAAAATGTGTTAAGAGCAAACTTGTCAACTAAGCACGGGTTAAAATATATGAAACATGGACATACATAGAATTTTTAAGATGATGAATAAAGTGAGATGTTTACCGCTGTTATTCTATATAATAGATGAAAGGAATTGTAATGAACATGGAACAGCGAGGATGGGCATTTATAGACAATTAACGGTAATCTAATCTAAGAGATGGAAAAATGGAGAGGGAACATGAAATACACCTACAATGGGAAACCATTGAGATTTAAAGACAGAATCACTAGGGGGGGGGCATGTAAGGATGTATATTTATATAAAGATAATTATAATTAGCCTTTTCACATTCTTGCCTGTTAGTTTTTCAGAAGAGATGGGGCCACCATTTTTCTGAAATGATGAGAGTCTCCAGCCTGAGCAGGGGGTTGGACTAGAAGACCTCCAAGGTCCCTTCCAACTCTGTTATTCTATTCTGTTATGATGGGTAATAATTCTTTCGGACCAGGCTTTTTGGGTATGGAAGAAAAAGAAGGAATAAGAGGGGAGAATACAAAGAAAAATCAAATATTCTCATTTAAGGTTTGTCCTTTTTTGGATCTCCAGCCCCCTCTGTGGTTTCAGCCTTTGTCCCTTCCATCTTGGTTTCCCCAAAACTGAATTGTTGCTCTTCTTAGTCGCGAAGTTGTATCCTAGCCATTGTGACCCCATGGATCACGTTCCTCCAGGCCTTCCTGTCCTCTACCGTCCTCTGGAGTCCATTCAAGCTCACGCCGGCTGCTTTGGTGACTCCATCCAGCCACCTCCTTCTCTGCCGTCCCCTTCTTCCCTTGCCCTCCATCGTTCCCAGCATTGGGCTCTTCTCCAGGGAGTCCTTCCTTCTCCTTAGGTGGCCAAAGTCTTTGAGTTTCCTCTTCAGGATCCGGCCTTCTAAAGAGCAGTCAGGCTTGATCTCCTCTAGGACCGACCGGTTGGATGGCCTTGCAGTCCAAGGGACTCGCAGGAGTCTTCTCCAGCACCAGAGTCCAAAGGCCTCCATTCTTTGGCGCTCAGCCTTCCTTATGGTCCAACCTTCACAGCCATCCATTGCAACTGGGAAAACCACAGCCTTGACTAGATGCCCTTTTGATTGGCAGGGTGATATCTCTGCTTTTTAGTCTGCTGTCTAGATTTGCCATCGCTTTCCTCCCCAGGAGCAAGCCTCTTTTCATTTCTTGACTTCAGTCCCCATCGACGGTGATTTTGGAGACCAGGTACTTGGAGCCAGTACCAAAAGGCAAAAAAAGACCCACCACACTGGATTACTGGCAGTTAAACATGACTCTTGCAGCTTTGCACATTCCTCAGAAAGTTATTTAACTATATCGATGCTCCAGAAAAAAAAAACAGAAAGGAAGGAAGGAAGGAAGGAAGGAAGGAAGGAACCAATTAGGCTGTCCTTTAAAAAAATGCATAATTCCTGCATGTGTTTCAGTGTGACTGCAGAGGGCAACACCGCACCAAAACTGCCAGATAAAAATGTAGCTTTATTACCGAAGGGCTGTTAAAAGCAGCCAACGAAGTGAGAAAACCCATCATCCTGAATCAAATTTATCGAGAAATTTTGCCTAGGGATTCAGCTCAGCACTTCATCTATTGATGTTGAGTGAAATTCTCCCCTCTTAAGATACAATTCGCACATGCAATTCTCCTCTGAATTAAGGATGTTGGCTAGGGTAGCCTTAGGCTTGCTCCTGGGGAGGAAAGCGATGGCAAATCTAGACAGCAGATTACAAAGCAGAGACATCACCCTGCCAACAAAAGTGCATCTAGTCAAGGCTTTGGTTTTCCCAGTTGCAATGGATGGCTGTGAAGGTTGGACCATAAGGAGGGCTTGAGCGCCAAAGGATGGAGGCCTTTGGACTCTGGTGCTGGAGAAGATGCCTGCGAGTCCCTTGGACTGCAAGGCCATCCAACCGGTCGGTCCTAGAGGAGATCAACCCCGACTGCTCTTTAGAAGGCCAGATCCTGGAGAGGAAACTCAAAGACTTTGGCCAACTGATGAGAAGGAAGGACTCCCTGGAGAAGAGCCTCATGCTGGGAACGATGGAGGGCAAAAAAAGAAGAAAGGGACGGCAGAGAAGGAGGTGGCTGGATGGAGTCACCGAAGCAGTCGGCGTGAGATTAAATGGACTCCAGGGGATGGTAGAGGACAGGAAGGCCTGGAGGAACGTTGTCCATGGGGTTGTGATGGGTTGAACACAACTTCGCAGCTAACAACAACAGGGTAGCCTTTCCCCAATCTGACATCATCTACATTTGTGGGCCTGCATCTCCCAGCACCCGCAACCAGCCTCGTGGGAGTTGTAGTCCAACCTTTCCTAAAGATGCTGCCATGGAAAAGCAGGTTGGTAAATCAGGACTGATGGGGTGAATCCAACGGAAAGAGATTGATTCTGGAGATTGATTCTGGGGACTAAAACATATGAAGAACGGTTGCAGGAACTGGGTATGTCTAGCTTAAGAGAAAGAAGGACTAGGGGAGACATGATAGCATTGTTCCAATATCTCAGGGGTTGCCACAAAGAAGAGGGAGTCAAGCTATTCTCCAAGGCACCTGAGGGTAGAACAAGAAGCAATGGGTGGAAACTAATCAAGGAGAGAAGCAGCTTAGAACTGAGGAGAAACTTCCTGACAGTCAGAACAATTAATCAGTGGAACAGAAGTTGCCTCCAGAAGTTGTGAATACCCCAACACTGGAAGTCTTTAAGTAGATGTTGGATAGCCATTTGTCTGAAACGGTATAGGGTTTCCTGCCTAGGCAGGGGGTTGGACTAGAAGACCTCCAAGGTCCCTTCCAACTCTACTATTGTATTGTATTGATTCAATAAATCGAGGTCAAGTCCTGTCTATCTCCAGAACTCTCTTCACAGGTGCTGGAAAACAGCCTGAAAGTGGCCCAAACAACAGCCAAAAACGGCCAAAACCCAGACCATTTTGGGGCCATTTTCAGGCTGTTTTTTAAGTTGTTTTCATCCTGTTTTCAGGCCATTTTCTTGGCCATTTCTGGGCCATTTTCTGGGGTGGTTTTCAGGCCGTTTTCAGGTTCAAAACGGCCTTGAAAATGCCCCAAAAATGACCTGAAAATGACCCCAAAAGGCTTAAAACTGCCAAAAGAAAAACCAGGCATGTGCAGGCTGGCCAGCTCGTCTTTGCTTTCCATGCTCTGGCATGTGAATGGGCACAGATGTACACGCTTTCCAGTTTGGGTACTTGGTGCCAAAAAGGTTTTGCCACCACTGTCCTAAGGCATCCTTGGCAAGCTGCAGCTAAAGTCTCTGAATTAAAAGAATCCTCACAGGGTATAATACGAACCGAGAAGTTGACATCTTAAGGAGGCCCCCCAAAAGCTTTCAACCTCTTCTCGTCCGTCTCTTCTTGCTATTTGCAGAGGGATCCAAGCATCCAGATTGAAAAGATCCTCCAGGTTTCTGCTAAACTCATCTGAGGCCTGACTCCACCGTTGGCAGTTTTTGGAAAAAGTCAAGCGCTATTTTGGCCATGTCACAATGAGGCTATTTTTAGGTAGAAGGTTTTTCTTATTCTCTCTCTCTCTCTTTTTCAAATGCATGACTTGCCTTCTTGTATTCCTTGTTATTCATAAATCCTTCGACATTATAATGTTCTTTTTTCTCTCTCTCTCTCCAGGTAGGACAGGCAAAGTTTCATGTGGTGGTGTGTATATATAAGCAGTAAGAAAAAAAGAAAAAAAGTTCCTCCCTTTTCCAGCACCTTAAAGCCACAGGACATGGAATTAATTTTGGAAGGAACCAGGTTAATCTCCAAAACTGAACACTTCAACAAGAGAATAATTATGGAAGCTATCGAAATAGAGAAACACCCCCACAACATGAATAAACGTGACGATACCTCCCACCTACCAGACATCTGGAAACCAGCCCTAGTCAACAAATGAGCCCCACCCACCACCCAGGCCTTTACAACACGAAACAACAACGGACACACAGCCAGCACCAATTTACCAATCATGATACAAGCACACAGCCAATCAATCCACTTACTGAAACAAAGCCAGCACTCCACACCGCACCACCAAGATTTATAGAAAGACGGCAGCTCCGACCACGCTTTAAGCCAAAAACACCAGCCTGAGGATGGTGAGTGAGACCTCGCCGAAACATTGCCAAGACAATTTCAATCTTACACGCGAAAAGACCCAAATACAACAAGACCAGCATATATATATATTTATATTTATTTATTTATTTCCACTTCTCCAAAATACAGAAAAAGCAAATTATAGTTTGCTTTTCACCCAGGGCAGTTTGAAAATATAATTATGATTATTAGCAGCACAGCCAGCCAGATGTTTTTGGCTGGTTCTGGCATTTCTTTATTCCCCCTTTTAAGACTTTTCTCCTGCTTGTTGCTATCAGGAGTCCTGTAAAGATAGACTGCCCCTTTCTAAGGAGGTTCAACTCTTGGCTACCATATACTCCTACGAAGATTCTTCTTGGTCCAATGAGACTCCGAGCCCCATCATCCCCTCCTAGGAATAAACCTTAAGCACAGAACATAGAATCATAAGGCTAGAAGGGACCTGAGAGGTCTTCTAGACCAACCCCCTGCTTAAAGCAAGAGATGCCAACCCAGTGTTGTAGTCCGGTGGCGGCCTGCGGAGATGGCAGCAGAGTCGGACAATGAGGAGGTTGGGGAGGAACATGGGCCAGTCCTGGAGTCTGGGGAAGGCTCGGACGAGGGCTCTGTGTCGGAGGCAAAGAGGAGGCCAGGGAGTTATGTGCTGCCTCCGGAGCCTCTAGAGTCAGACATCAGCGAGGCAGAGGAACAGGGGGAGCCTGTTCCCAGTGCGCGCATGCGCAGAGCTCCCAGAAGGCAAGAACAGTTAAGACAAAAGGGGCGACTTGGGAGTAAGGCTTGGAAATGATTGGCCCCTCCCATAAGACATAAAGGAGGAGCAAAGGCACAGGAGCCTTTGCAGGAAGCAACTTGGTTCGTTCTGGTCAGCTTAAACTCTGAAACTCTGTTTTGACTCTGTGCTCCGTGTGGCCTTGCAAAGCTAATTGCCAATTAGGTCTTTGACAGGGTTTCAAGGGAGATAACGGTGGGTCCTTCTCAGCCTTATCCCGGAAGACTTTGGCAGGCTTCTGTCGGACTCTTTACAAACTTTTTGTGACTCATTATGGGCTGTGAATGAACATAACTCACCGCCGTTGAAATAAAAAGAGGGTTTTGGGGACTAAGCGTGTGATTTTTACTGTCTCAGGAAGTCCTTAGGTTAGAACACCCAGTTCAATGGTTGTCCAAAACTTCAAAAGTTTTGAAAACTTTCCACTGATGGAGCATCCACAACTCTGGGAGAGAAGCTATTCCCTTGATTAAAGGCCAAATTTAACCTTGGAAACGATTAATATTAATATTGTATTTAGCTCTCCTGTTCACCCCACTTTATCAAAAGCAAAGAAATAAGATCAAATAAAAATTCTCTCGAGCTGGAGGGAAACGTTGAAATCCACTCCCATTTGACCCCTGACAAACTGCCTTTCCAACCATTTTCCCCTTTGAGGAAGACAGAGAAAATATAAGTGCAGGCAATTGGCAAAAGGGACGCAGGGGCTCAGGGGCTAAGATGCTGTGCTTGTCGATCGAAAGGTGGGCAGTTCGGCGGTTCGACTCCCTAGCGCCACATAACGGAGTGAGCTCCCGTGACTTGTCCCAGCTTCTGCCAACCGAGCAGTTCGAAAGCAGGTAAAAAATGCAAGTAGAAAAACAGGAACCACCTTTAGTGGGAAGGTAACAGCGTTCCGTGCGCCTTTGGCATTGAGTCATGCCGCCCACATGACCACGGAGACGTCTTCGGACAGCGCTGGCTCTTCGGCTTTGGAACGGAGATGAGCACTGCCCCCCTAGAGTCGGGAACGACTAGCACATACGTGTGAGGGGAACCTTTAATAGTCAACTTAGAACAGTTTATTTAAAGCTACAACGGGCCTGAAAAAAAGTGACTTACGACTGTGACTCACAATTGCGACCTATGCAGCCTCCCTGTGGCCACGTGATCAAAAGTCAAACGCTCGACAACTGACTTGCATTTATGACGGTCGCAGCGTCCCAGGGTCACATCACCCCCCCCCCTTTTGCGACCTTCTGACGAGTAAGATCAGTGGGGATTCACTTAACAACTGGGTGACTAACTTATCAACTGCAGTGATTCACTTAACAACCGGCGCAAGAAGGGTCGTAAAATGGGACAGAACAAATGTGTCACTTAACAACACACATGTTGGGGCTCAGTTAGGTTCCTAAATGGAGGAGTACTTGCATTCCCCGGTTATTTTCCCTGGCACGGTGCTTTTTAACCTTGCATTTAATCGGGGAGCAAAAGCTTCTTCCTTCCCTCCCTCCTCAACTGCCCCCCCCCAATCAACCTCCACTGATCCTTCACTGAAGTTTTTTTTTTTAAAAAAGACACATTTTCTCTCCTTTCCATTTCGTTCCCCCTCTCTGTCAATTCCTTCCCTTTAAAAAAAGAAGAAACAAACAAAAAAAACGTCGGGCAGTGAAGGGAAAGGCGCTGAAAACGCTTCGTCTGGTCTGTCTGAAGTTTGGGAGGAAACCCATTTCGGTCTGGAAGGGGTGGGGAAAAAAAGAAGGGCCTTCTCGGAAGCAGTGACCCATACAAACTGCCCCCTCCCACCGTCCCCCTCCTCTCCTCCTTTCTCTCCCACCCACCAGGGCCCTACGGTCACTTCCAGCCCAAACCGGGCAGCTGTGATGGAAAACAAAGCTATTCCCCACACAATGGCCTTCTGTCCGTTGCCAGATGCTGACCGGTACGGTGGACAGAGGCCTGTCCGGAGCCATTCAAGGACCGTGCCAGGGTCCTGCTGGCGAGAGACAATCTCCGCCGGTGATGGAGAGTCGATATTTCAAAAGGTTTCGTTGTCAGATGACCCAAAGAGATGGGGCTGACCCTCGTGGGGGAGGGGGGGCCCTCTCTCCCTGCCCCGCCACCCTGCCAATGGCAACCGGGCGCATTCTTGACCTCGGGAGGGAGGAAAGTTTAAAAACTCCAGCAGGGCAAACAATAACCGTGTCATGGAGCTGATTTAAGGGACCACTTTCCATCACAAAAGGCAGACAAAGGAACTCAGAGGTAGGGAAGGAACGAAGAGAGAGAGAGAGGAAAAAAAGAGAGGGAGAGGGAAAACCAGGGAAAGAATCAAAATAGAGAGAGAAACACACACACACACACACACACACACACACACACACATAGATGTCTCTGTGTGTTGCATTTGTGCTGATAAATAAATAAAGGGAGACTAGTATAGATCTATTTCAAGCTATTTCAAGCTATTTCAAACTATGTCTATTTCCTTGGCTCAGCTGATAAGGGAGGAGAGCTTGTGGCTTAGAGGCTAATACAACTGCCTAACATGTAAAAACAGCCCAGGTTCGAATCACAGCAAGGGTATATGGCTAGCTGATGAGAGCTAAAGAGCTTGAAATAGATCTATACTAGTCTCCCTTCATTTCTTTATCAGCACAAATGCAACACAAAAATGGTTTCCTGCCTGGAAGGCTCCTAGGCAGGAAACCATACACACATACATACTTCATCTGTCCTCCATCTCATCCTGGCCCTTCCACCTACATTCTTAATTTCCCCTCTATACATTTCAATCTGTTCGTCCAATCTCCAGGTTCCTTAACTCTCTTCTCCTTTTTTTGTTGGAAAGGCCTTGGCCTTTACCCCCTTCCTTGGCTAAAAGGCTAACCCTTTCTTTCCCAAAGCACTGCTGGGTCTCTTCCCCCAGCTGCTCCCCCCTGCTTTCCCAAATAAACCCAATTTGCTTCTTTACGGTCACAGGCCCAGAATCACGGAGTTGGAAGGGACCTTGGAGGTCTTCTAGTCCACCCCCCTGCTCAAGCAGGAGACCCTGTACCATTCCAGACAAATGGCTGTCCAGTATCTTCTTTAAAAAAAAAAAACCTCCAGTGAGGAAGCACCCACAACATCCAGAGGCAAGCTGTTCCACTGGTTAATTGTTTTCGCTGTCAGGAAATTTTTCCTTAGTTCAGGAAAGAGAGAGAGGGGAGAGAGAGAGAGAAGCAGAAGGGAGGAAAAGAGAAGGAGAGAGGGAAGGTGTGGAAAGAGGGGAGAGAAGAGGGAGAGAGCAAGGGGAAGTAGAGAAGAGAGAGATGGCAGAGGGAAGAAAGGAGGTAGGGGCTGCCCCAAAGAAGAGGGAGTCAAGCTATTCTCCAAAGCACCTGAGGGTAGGACAAGAAGCAATGGGTGGAAACTAATCAAGGAGAGAAGCAACTTAGAACTGAGGAGAAACTTCCTGACAGTGAGAACAATTAATCAGTGGAACAAATTGCCTCCAGAAGTTGTGAATGCCCCAACACTGAGCTTTTTAAGAAAAGAAGCCATCTATCAGAAATAGCATAGGTCTCCTGCGAGAGCAGGGGATTGGAGTAGATGACCTTCAAGGTCCCTTCCAACTCTGTTACCACAGACAGAGGTGAGGATCATAAGTTTTGATCCGATAGGAAATTAACTCACCTTACCCCCTGCGCCGATCCATTGGTTCTAAGTCTTTGAAAGAAGAGACTGCAAAGACCCTTGTCTGAAACGGTATAGGCCGGCGTCTCCTGCTTGTACAGGGAGTTGGACTAGAAGACCTCCGAGGTCCCTTCTGGCTCTGTTTTGATTGATTGATTAACGGGAGAAATATTGCTGGATGCTATGCAATCATCCTCCTGCATCTGCGAGAGGGAAAAAAAAAAAGCCCACTGTTTTGTTCCTTTTTTAAAAAGCATGTTCATTTCTAAAATTGAAGATAGATGCACTCCCGGACACCTGCGCTTTTACTAAACAGGCCAGGAAAATTAACCTTTTCTTCCTAATTCCCCAAAGACTGAGAACAGAGAGGGAGTCGTGAATTTTGGGCTGACCACAGCTGTCTTCCCCACCTCACCCCCATAACAAGGTAAAGGTCAAATCAGGGGGGAAAATATTAGACAACTGGAAGACCTCGCCACTTCCACACCTGTAACTTGGTTTTTGAAGAAGGGACAGACAGACAGACAGACAGACAGAAAGAGGGAAAGTGAGAGAGAGAGAGAGAAGGAGAGAGAGAGGAGAGACACAGAGAAAGACACAGAGAGAGAGGAGAGAGAAACAGGGAGAGAGAGAGAAGGAGAGAGAGAAACAGAGAGAGAGAGAAGAAGAAAGAGGAGAGAGAGAAACAGAGAGAGAGAGAGGAGAGAGAGAAACACACACACAGAGAGAGACACAGAGAGAGAGAGAGAAGGAGAGAGAGGAGAGAGAGAAACAGAGAGAAAGAGAGAGAGAAGGAGAAAGAGAAACAGACAGAGAAAGAGAGAGAAGAAGAAGAAGAGAGAGGAGAGAAACAGAAAGAGAGAGAAGGAGAGAGAAAGAGAGAGGGGGGGAGAGAGAAATAGAGAGAGAGGAGAGGAGAGAAACAGAGAGAGAGAGAGGAGAGAGAGAAACAGAGAGAGAGAGAATGAGAGAGAGAGAGAAAGAGAGAGACCGAGACCCTAACCCTAACTCTTTGTGCTCGATGTAAAGAACATTTTCCCCCTGACCCTAATCGTAGATCTGGACCTGGTATGACGTTTTCCCCAAATTGGGCGGGGGAAAATAAATACGAACTTTTGGAGAATGAAAAGTTTTGGAAACTTTTCTGGAACAGAAAGATCTTCTCTGATCTAGAACCACTGAGTCCTTTCCATCTTCTCAGAAGGGAAGAGAGAAGCATCTTTTCTCCCCAGGGGAGAAAAATCCCCCATTTTTTCTAGGGCCAGGGTGCCCCACACCCTTCGGGGAAGAGAACGCCTCATTCATTGGCAAACCCTGGTCAAAAGGCCTTTGTGAAAACCTTCAGTCTTGGGTTTAGCCTCCGAGACGTTCGTTCCCTGCGCCACCAGACACACGCCGGCGGAACATGGCCGGGCCCTTCCTGCCCATGGGTAGGGAGACAACAAGGACACAAAACCACATAAACTCTTGAAGCACGGGAGGATACCATGTCCACCCTGAGCCACAGAACGCGGATTGGATTCCTATGCGGAATTGCTACCTATGAGAAGAGAAGAGAAGATAGAATTGAGAAGAGAAAATAAAAGAGAGAAGAGAAGAGAAAAGAAAAGAGAGATGTGATGAGAAAATAGAAGAGAGAAGAGAGGAGAAAATAGAAGAGAAGAGAAAACAAATGAAAATAGAAGAGAGAAGAGAGAGAAAAAGCCTCTCCTCTCCCCTTCACTCCCTCAGGCTGGCCCCATTGATCCCTCTCCTATCCCCTTCACTCCCTCAGGCTTACACCACAGAGGCCTCTCCTATCTTATCCCCTTCTCTCCCTCTGTCTAACTCCTTAGCATCAGAGCATTTTTTTCAGGCTGGATGAGTCACGCGCTAGCCACACCCATGCCCAAGTGGCAGTTGGAACAGAGTTCTTTTCAGGTGGGGAGGGGGAGTAGAACGTCTAACTCCTTAGCATTAGAGTGCATTAATAATAATATAATACTAATGATCTGATGGTCGTTTTGAAAAATCCTTTGTTAGCAAGCACCTAGAAGCCAAGAGGAACATACGTGCCAAATTTCAAGTTTGTGGGCTTTACGGTTCTGGAGATTTTGTGAGGATGTGTGAGTGATATTTCGCTTTTATATAGAGAGATGTTCTTTATTTCCGGAACGCCTTTAAACTTGAGGGATTTCGTGACGATTTAAATCCGGAATTTGCTGGGCTACACTCTTGTTTCTGCCCTGGTTTATACCCCCTGGTGAAAAAACATAAACAAATATGCAGGCATTGGGATAAGGAAGAGAATCTAAAGAAAATGCCAACTGAAGAGAACGTCCGGCCTTCTAATGTGAAGCAGTTCAGGCCTTCATTTTGAAGGCTTGGGGGATTTTTATTTCACTTCTGCTTTGCTTTGAAAGCAGGCAGTTTGCTTTGTTCTTTTTTATTTTATTTTATTTGGAAGAAGAAGCAGCAAGGGAAGGGGGAGAATATTGGAAATAACTTCAGAAGGGGTATTTTCCTCCCTTCTCTCCATTCCACCTCTTTGTATTTATGAGAAGAAAAGCAACAGGAAAGAAAGAAGGGGGGGGGGAAATTGAACCGGGCAAATGTTAACGTTATTTATTTAGCTCAAAGAATCAGCATATGCCATCTGGGGATTTTTTAAAGAAGAGTTTGATCTTTTTCTTCTTCTTCTAATCCTTCTCTAAAAGGAGATCCATGGCAGAGAAAAAAAAAATATCAACATTTTGGCCAATTCAGGCCAAAATTAAGACGCCCCTGAATAACAATATTTGGGTTATTGTTGGTTGTTTTGACCATATTTGAAAAACATGGAAAATGTAGAAAAAAGGAGTTGCTAAACTGCTTTTGCCCCAATTTTTTTTCCCCAAAAAAATGATCAGTCATCTTAAAAGAAGGGAAAACTTCTAATTTTTTTTTTTTTTTAAAATGCTAAAAATCTCAAACACGGATCCATTTGGTAACGGGACAGAGACAGAGAGAAATAAAAGAACACGTTCTTCCAATATCTTTTAGAATTTTTTTTTTAAAGAAATCAAGCTAAGTTAAAGAATCGGGCTCCAAATTTTAATCTTGCTTTCTGGCCTAAATGCTGAATACAGTAGCATCGTTTATGCCTTGAGCTACGAGGTGGGTGAGTTCTTTCCCAAGGACAGCAAGCACGGTGGGAAAATTGCCAGAAAGCTGGCAAAGGTCTCAGCTGGAGGGAGCCCACGATCGTCCTATCAATATTCGCCACCCAAACCAAATTTAGGGATTGTCTCCTAAACTCACCAATAACAGAATAGCAGCCTTGGAAGGGACCTTGGAGGTCTTCTAGCCCAACCCTCTGCTCGAGCAGGAGACCCTATACTTGTATACTCTGTTTATGGTGCGTGCAGAACCTCCAGTGATTGACCATCTACAACTTCTGGAGTGAAGCCAATTCCCCCGATTAATACTTCTAATCTCCAACCTCCAACCACTTCTCTCGGCTCCACACCAGAGCTTCCCCGTTGCCTCCAGAAGTCGTGAATGCTCCAAAACAGGGGGACAGGTGTTGAAGTTACAGCTGGTATCATGTTTAGTTGTACGTTTTTTTTCTTTTTAATACAAAGGTGCCTTGCTCCTTTTAAGCTGTGAAAAGGACAATGTCTATGGAGATACTTTGGGTTGTGCCAAAGGTGCTTTGTTCAAGAGGCAACGGGACTTCCTTGGTCTTTCTTTTGAAGCTATTTCGCTTCTTATCCAAAAAGCTTCTTCAGCTTTGACTGGATGATGGTGGGGAATGGAAGGATTGATGCTCCTTGCAGACAGCTGGTCCTTTGCATCCTTTTAGAGGGTCGTTGAGGCCACTTGGAGATTTACCTGTGTCCTCAGGGTCAACTGATTGGTGCAAATGGTTCCTGGAGTCTGCAGTTTTTCCCTCTGGAAATCCATTCCTCCTCCCACATCATTCCAAGAGTCTTCATCCCAAATTGTACAGCTAAACGTCTGTAGAGATTCTCCGTCATCCTGGTCATGGTTGTCCCAAAGGTGCTTTTTTTTTTTTCAGGAGGCAACTGGACTTTCTTGTCTTTTTCTTTGAAAACGTTTCGCTTCTCATCCAAGAAGCTTCCTCAGCTCTGACTGGATGGTGGCCATTCCCTTCTCCACCATCCAGTCAGAACTGAAAAAGCTTCTTGGATGAGAAGCGAGACTGTCTTCAAAGGAAAACCAGAAAGTCCAGTTGTCTCTTGAAAAAAGCACCTTTGGTCCAACATTGGAAGCTTTTAAGAAGAGATTGGACAATGATTTGTCTGAAATGGTATAGGCTTTCCTGCCTGAGCAGGGGGTTGGACTAGAAGACCTCCAAGGTCCCTTCCAACTCTGTTGTTATTATTTTTGTTATTATTAATTCTATTTCTGTTTGAACTCAAAACTGATCCAAAAAAGTCCTCTGTTCCCTCAAAACTGGAGCTCAAGAAGATTGTGAGAGAATCTGCAAACAATTCATGCCAGCAAATAGTTTATGATTAGATTAGATTATGAGAGTTGCAAGGTACCTTATAGGTCATCTAGTCCAACCCCCTCCCCCAAGCAGGAGACACTACACCATTTCTGACAGAGGGCAGTCCAGTCTCTTCTTGAAAGCTTCCAGGGATGAAGCTCTCACAACTTCTGAAGGCAACTTCTGTTCCATGGGTTGATTGTTCTCCCTGACAGAAAATTCCTCCTTATTTCCAGGTTGAATCTCTCCTTGATCAGTTTCCATCCTTGTCTGGCCTTCAGGTGCTTTGGACAATAGCTTGACCTCCTCCTCTCTGGGGCAGCCCCTCAAATATTGGAAGACTGCTCTCCTGTCTCCCCTGGTCCTTCTCTTCACTAGACTAGCCAGTCCCAGTTCCTGCAACCGTTCTTCAGATGTTTTAGTCTCCAGGCCTTTGATCATCTTAAACAGATTCAGATTAATGGAATTGGAAGGGACGTTGGAGGTCATCTAGTCCAACCCCCCGCCCAAGCAGGAGACCCTTCACCATTTCTGACCGATGGCAGTCCAGTCTCTTCTTGAAAGCCTCCAGGGACGAAGCTCCCACAACTTCTGAAGGCAACTTCTGTTCTATGGGTTGGTTGTTCTCACTGTCAGAAAATTCCTCCTTATTTCCAGGTTGAATCTCTCCTTGGTCACTTTCCATCCATTATTCCTTGTCTGGCCTTCGGGTGCTTTGGAAAATAGATAGATGCGTATAGATCAATTTAGTTCTTGCACAGGCTAGAGAGGATCTTGAGAATATTTGAGCCATCAGCTTTCAGTTGTCCCAAGGCAACTTTTCCACTTTTTCCTGGACTCTTTTTTTCTTTTTCTTTCTTTCTTTCTTTCTTCTTTCTTTCTTTCTTTCTTTCTTCTTTCTTTCTTTCTTCTTTCTTTCTTTCTTTCTTCTTTCTTTCTTCTTTCTTTCTTTCTTCTTTCTTTTCTTTCTTTCTTTCTTTTTCTTCCTTTCTTCCTTCCTTTTTGTTTTTCTCTGAAAGCTTCAGTCTCCATGCCAATAGCATCCTTTGCACTCCTGGTCATGTTCACTTCTGTCTTGGATTTCCTTGCTGGGCTGTCTGACCCACCTATGGATGCAGAAGCAGCTCATACCCTGATCTGGATTAAAACAGGGTGGTGGGCTCCTCCTGCCCTCCTCCTTTGTGGCTGACCGAAATGATTTGTCTTTCATTCCCCGAAGGTTTCCCAAATGAAACCTCAGCCTGTTAATTTTGCAGAGTGGCTTGTCAGGATGCTACTTAAGTGCAGAGATCAAGCCCATTCTTTCAGCAGTGTATGGGGGGGGGGGGGAAGTATTTTACTAATCCATATTTATTGGTGTAAGAAAGCAGGGGAGAGGGGGTTTAGCAGGGGGCAAAAGACACGAGGAGCATCTGAAGAATGCTTTCTTACTACGGGGGGTTACACAGGCCACAAAACTTTGCCTTTGTCTCTGGATCAGTTACATTTTGTTCTCCCCCCCCCACTTCTTTCTTTCCCTTCCTTCCTTTTTTTTATTTTTGGGAAGGGGTTCCCTCCACCCATCAGAGGTTGCCAGGCAACAAGAGAAGACTAACCAAGATATTTTCTTTCTTACAAGTGGAGCAGAAAACATTACGGAGGGGAAAGAAAGAAAGAAAGAAAGAAAGAAAGAAAGAAAGAAAGAAAGAAAGAAAGAAAGAAAGAAAGAAAGAAAGAAAGAAGAAAGGAAGAAAAGGAAAGAAAAGGAAAGAAAAGAAAGGAAGAAGATAAGAAAGGAAAAGAAAGAGAGAGAAAGAAAAGGAAGAAAGGAAGAAAGAGAGAGAAGAGAAAGAAAGAGAGAAGGAAAGAGAGAGAAAGAGAAAGAGAGGCTTTAGGCCCAAGAGACAGAGCGAGAAGGACAAGGGAAGGAAGGAAAGAAAGACAGAAAGAGAGGAGAGAGAGAGAAAGAGAGAGACAGAGAGAAAGTGAGAGAGAGAAAGAGAGGCTTTAGGCCCAAGAGACAGAGCGAGAAGGACAAGGGAAGGAAGGAAAGAAAGAAAGAAAGAGAGAGAGGAAAAGAAAGAGAGAAAGAGAAAAGAGAGAAAAAAGAAAGGAGAAGAGCAAGAAAGAAAAAGAGAGAAAACATTGAAAGAAGGTAAGAAATAAAGAGAGAAAGAGGAAGAATGATAAGAAACGGGGAGAGAAAGAAAGAAAGTTAGTTTTGTACTTGTGGACAATAAACCAAATTAGCTTGGTGAATTTTGGGGGGAAATAATTCTGCGTGCCTCACTTTTTTTGAGTCCTATCAACTGCCAAGCGCTAGCTGATTAAAAACTGTGTGGTTTGTGATGTAGCAGCATTATAGGTGACTAGTCCACACCATAATATAAAGATAACTATAAAAGAGCATAAGCTGTCGTTTGGCTGTTGCGTTTGCGTGAAGTGTGGATGGTTGGGGATATAGCAATTGCTTCTTATATTTCTTGACCTGGGTTTAAAACCTGGGGATGCCCCTGAGTTGAGGCCTGTGTATTTCTGTAAGAAGAGACCTGAAGCCAGTTGCATGCTTTGGCACCTATCTCTGGGTAAACCCACTTTCAAAATAGAAAGATGCTGACAACAAACCAGCATTAACCCAAGCGTGTAGCAGAGCCTCCAGGATTAACCAAACAGTTGAACTAGGATGGCGACTTTCTCTTCAGTCCACGATTGCGCCCTGAAGGAAGGCAGTTAGCTTCGATCAAGCCTTAGATCTTGCAAAGCATGGTTAGAAACCCCAAATGCTGGTTGTTGTTGTTGTTTACAGAGCAGAGATCCAACTGGGCCACAAACGCAAGAAACACGAATGTGTGAAGTGTGACCAAGGAGGCTGTGTTGAAAAGCATTGCTAAGAATCAGGAAATCGGGGCCAAGGATGTGATGGGGGGGGGAGTTTTTGCAAAAGCAGTGTTCTTTCTCTCTTGCAAACCCCATCCGTTGTGTGTCTGCCTGTGTGTCCCTTCACACAATCTGTCTTCCTGCAGACCGTCCTGGTCTGAAGAGGGACTTTCCCAGGGTGCTTTTAAAATGAGAGGTCCCTCCTAAAACATACCGTTCAAAAAACGCTCTCCATAAAATCTGCAAATGCATTTTTTGGGCTCCGTCCTGCCCGCGTGGCCCAGGCTAAATTCCCTCCAAGCCAGGCCAGACTTGGGGAGGGGGGAAGAGCCTGTGTCTTTAAGAGACACCCCAGCCTGCAGCTGCCGAGTGAAAGGAGTGGAGATTCATGACCCCTTGAAAATACAATAGACATCTATCACCCTGTGGTTTTATTCATATCCAGTACCAATTGAATCTCATCACGATTCTCTCCTTCCCTTATCCACCGCAACACACGCATTGTTGCCTGCCGTCAGTAAAAACCCTGGCCCTGGACAGAGGCTGCCTTCAGTTCGCTGGCGCTTCGGCGGGGGAGTGTGCCCAGCGGAGAGCGAGGGAAGACAGCGGCGGAGGGAAAGAGAAGAAGAAGAGAGAGAGAGAGAAAGAGAAGAGGAAGAGAAGAAGAGAGAGGAAGAGGCTTTAGGCCCAGGAGGAAAGAATGGAAAGAAAGAAAAGGAATGAGGAAAGAAGGAAGGAAAGAAAGAAGGAGCAGGAGGAAGGAGGAAAGGAAAGGAAAGGAAGGGACGAGGATGTTTTAACAGCTCCTGCCCGCCCATCCCTGCATCCCCGACAGCGAATGAGAAACGGCAAGGATGCTCGCTTAGTCTCCTGCAGCAGGAGATGAAACCCGGGGAAACTGACCGGAGAAGCCCCCAGAAGCAACAAGGAGACCACCACCCCAAGTGACAGGGACCCAGCGGCGCTGAAGGGCAGGGAGAAGAACCCGGGAGCCCAAGAGGAGAAGACCCAGACGGTGGCGGAGGAAGGATGGATGGATGGATGGAGAGGCAGGATTCAGAAGGGCAAAAGCAGCTTTTACCATCACCTCTTCAGCCACATGGTTCTGGGGGGGTGTCTCTCTCTCTCTCTCCCTCTCCCCACTCAATCTTTCTTCCGCCCCCACTCTCTCTTTCCTTCCTCCCTTCACCTTCTCCCCAAAGCCTGCCTGGATCTGGCGGGGGGGGGGACGCTACCGCAAAGCAGGTATTCCCCCAAATCCTTGCCTTGGAAGAAGGCTAGAAGCCCGGGGGAGGGGGGGATGTCAAGAAACAGGTGTATTTGCTGTTGGGGAGAACCCCCAATCGATGGGGCAAGGCAGAGAGAGGGGGGGAGAACCTTTTCTGCGTCCAGGGCTGAGGTTGGGGGGCTGGGAATGGCATCTTCCTCCTCCTCCTTCTTATTATGGATATTCTTTTTTTTAATTGCTTCTCCTTCCATGTTTTTTAGCCTCGCCCTCTGAATGGCTTCCTTTGCAAACTCTCCAGCTGTCCCACTCCAGGTCCAGCTAGCCAGGGCATCCCAGGCTGGGAGGGGCCTTGAATTGGGTGGGTGGGTTTCCCCTTCAAAGGCTCTTTGGAGCCACGCACCGCCAACCAAGCTTGTGCCAACCTGCGTGCCGGCAGATATGATATTTTGTCCCTCTTCTCTGGGGCTTGGGTGGAGGGGAGGGGAGAGGCGAGTGCTGAAGCTTGGCTCCTTAATTTGGGATTTTTTAACACCCCCCCAAAAAAATAATCCCTTCCTTCTTCGCTTTTGCCTGCATCCCTTTTCCAGCCCGTAGTTCTCTCTGGATAATACGACTTTCCCAAGCGGGAAGGGGAAATTTCATGTGTGCGCGCAGGTGGGGACGGGAAGATCTGTGTGGTGTGTAAAGCGTGCGTGCATATACTCACAGACACTTATATACAGAGAGCTGGCAGTTTTCTGGGCACGCTTCCTTTCGCCTTTATGTAAGGGAGCATCCAAACAGATCAACCAAAACCTCTTCTTTTAAAGCAGAATCAAGTGGCTTCCTTATTGATCTCTGGATTTAAGCTTCCTTTTCATAAGGATTCCCTAGGATTGGGGGGGGTCTCAAATTACCCAGGAGCTTCCATTTATTGGGAGTGGGGGGAATGGGAAGAGAAGATGGGCAGAGGGAGAAAGGGGAGGTTTTTATGGGGGGGGAAACAACCGATAAAGAAGGATCGCTGGAAAGCTGTTGCAAACCTGTTCTGCGGATTTCTCCTAAGAGGTCAACAAGCATAGTGGATTTGATCGTGAGCTGGGGAAAGTTTTCAGGTTTTTAGGGAGCTCTCTTCAAAAAATTTTTTTGCCTAGCTGTGCCCCTCAGGCCAAAGGGAAAGGAGGAAGATGTGGATTAAGGGATGGATGGATGGATGGTTGGATGGATGGAAGGAAGGGAAGGAAAATATCTTGGGTGTGAATTAGGGAGGGAAGGAAAGAAAGAAGGGGAAATAAGAGGAAGGAAAGGAAAAATATCTTGGGCGTGAATTAGGGAAGGAAGGGAAGGAAAAATATCCTGGTGTGAATTAGGGAAGGAAGGAAAGAAAGAAGGGGAAATGAGAGGAAGGAAAGGAAAAATATCCTGGTGTGAATTAGGGAAGGAAGGAAAGAAGGGGAAATGAGAGGAAGGAAGGGGAAATGAGAGGAAGGAAAGGGAAAATATCCTGGGTGTGAATTAGGGAAGGAAGGAAGGAAGGAAGGAAGGAAGGAAGGAAGGAAGGAAGGAAGGAAGGGAGGGAGCTTCTTTCTAGAGAGTATGAATTTGGAGAAAAAGCAATCCAGAAAATGGATAATTTTTTCCCCCTCAGTTGGCCTTTGTAGATGGATCCATCTTCCCCAAAAGGGATTCCTTTCAAAAATGTTTAATCGCACCTTCCCTTCCACTACCCTCTTCTTTTCTTTTTTACAATCGTGGGCCTCAGAGTTGGAATAATTAAGATTTCCACCCCACCCCCACCCCACAACCCCCTCTAGAATTCGATCTCCTCCTCAAAAGCAGACTTTTGGCTTTTTTAAAATTTCTCTCCAACAAAAAAGTGGCAAATCCTTGTGGGAAGTGGGGTGGGGAGCCTCTGGGATGATGAACGCTTTGCCCCCTCCCCAAATACAGTGATGGCGAAGCCCCTTTCCCCCTCCCTCCTGTAAAAAAAACACAAGGCCTTTTCATCTTTAAGGTAGCCTCTTCATCGGAAATTAAAACACACCCCGATAATTTCTTGTCTTGTCTTCAGCAGGTTTTTTGGGGGGGGAGGGAGGAAAAAAAACACGTGTGTGTGACAAAGGCCAGATTTTAAAAATGTGTTGTTGTTGCTTTTTAGCATTCTGATTAATTTAATTTGTTTTTTTTTTTAAACGAAGAATCTTTTTTCCTTTTTTTCGGGCATCGGGGAAACCAAACAGGGTGGTGGAGAAATCAGAGAAATAAAAGGCAGGAGAAGTTGCTACTGAATAGTTTGAGTGAAGAGCTTTTTAATTTTAATTTTTTAAAAAAATTCTCTCTCTCTTTATTTTTTGTTTGTTTGGAAAGCCTCACCAAGCCCAAAGCTGGAACCTTTGCTCCTGATTGTCCAAACGCAATTCTTGTCCAGAAAAACATGCAAACCAAGAATTGTGTCTGGACATCGGTGGCTAAGCCTTCAAAATCATCGGTCTCGCCTGCAGATTCAAAGAAAAGAAAAGAAAAGAAAAAGAAAAGGAACGGATTCCCTCCATCCACGGAGGATAGCCAGGTAAATCCCGCCTGTGTTTAGTTACTTTTTGGGGGGGCTCATCTCTGTGTCTTCTCTAAGAATGAAAATGTCTTAAAACTTGAGATGTCTGCTTTAACCCTAAAAAGATAAAAACAATAACAGCAAATTCTTCCTCTTCTTTTTTTAAAGCACCCAAACATTTGCAAGGGTCAAATAAACTATTGTCGTTTACTGCAAGCTATTTTGCTTCCTGGCATCGAAAAGGTAAAGGATGCTTAAAACGTTTATTTTCTACTTCTAAACTATTGTCTTAGGGGTCCATTTTTAACCTATTAATTGGCCTTTGTGTGTCGTGCTTTTGATCAGCTTCTTTCCCACTGAATTGTTTAACCTCGGTTGTTGTTGTTTTTCCGCGAAATGGAAGATTTTTTTTTGTAGGGGATTTATTTCTTTATTTTGTTGGTTTGTTCGGGTTTAGTTCTCCTTATCTGGGAGAATGGGAAGAGTTTTTAAAGAAAGGGAGAGGTGCCTTTTGATAGAAATTCCTTTGCAAGAATCGATCCGAGAAATGTTAAGCATTTGGGCTTCTCATGAGAACTCTTTGCCAGGAATTAAAATGCCCTGATTTTAAGTATGTGAGATATTATATTTTTACACTTCAGGTTAGAAGGAAGGGGGGAATAAGGGAAGGAAACCTTTGAGAAATAGATAGATAGATAGATGATAAATAGATAGATAGATATAGATGGAGGGATGGATGGAGGGATGGAGGGATGGATAGATAGATAGATAAATAGATACAATAATAATAATAATAATAATAATAATAATAATAATAATAATAATAATAATAATAATAATAATAATAATAATATCACACAGTCAGCCAGATGTTCAGTCTGGATTTGGCATTTCGTCTACCTATCGAGTCCTTTCTTTCTTTCTCTTTCTTTCTTTCTTTCTTTTTCTTTCTTTCTTTCTTCCTTCCTTCCTTCCTTCCTTCCTTCCTTCCTTCCTTCTCTTCTTCTTCTTCCTTCTTATTTCTTTTATTCATTAAACATGAAACTCAAGTCAACTGAACATTTAAAGATGTGTCACAAATACCATTGGCTGGTGCTGATGGTTGATACGGGTTGCTGCCAGCATCCTAGGTATCGACCAAGTATTATAATCATCTTCTTTCTTTCTTTCTTTCTTTCTTTCTTTCTTTCTTTCTTTCTTTCTTTCTTTCTTTCTTCTTCTTCTTGCTATTATTACTATTATTATTATTATTATTATTATTATTATTATTATTATTATTCAGACCTTCTCTTCTGTGTCTCCCCCTTTCTTTCTTCGTGGCAAGGGAAGAAAATATCTTTATTTTCTCTTTATTTTATCCCTCTCTGATCCCTTCGGAGTGCTTTTCCTTGGTAAAAAGGGGGTTAAGACTGCAATGCACAGAGAGGTTGGGGGCAGCGGTTCAGAAGGGGGAAAGGTTTTTTTTTTTTTTACTAGGAGCCAAAGTTGACGCTACTCTATTTCAGGTAGGGGGAAGAGAGGTGATGAGGTGCCCTGCCTGCTCCTCATCTCTCTTCTATTTTTTCTTCTCTCCATGATGTAATATCAGTGATGGAAGGAAGAGGAAAAAAAATTGGGAATTTGTAGTCACCACGTGGTTATAAATATCAGAGGCCACGACAGAGGATGGGAGGGAGGGAGGGAAAAGCATTCCTTCTCTTCTCCCCCGCCCCACAGCCCGTTTGCAGAATTTCCCTATCTTCAAACCATTTTTTATGGGCTTCCCCTCACCTTTTAAACCCCTTCTCCTCCAATTCTGCCCCCCAACAATTGTGTGTTTCCCCCCCACTTTCAGTCGTTTATGGTTTAACTATGGATCTTCTTTTCTTCTTTTCTCTCTCTCTCTTTCTTTTAAAGGCACCCCCAAAAATTGTGTGTTCCCCTTTTCTTGGGATCATTTATGGTTTAACTGTAGATCTTCTTCTTCTTCTTTTCTTCTTCTTCTTCTTCTTCTTCTTCTTCTTCTTCTTCTTCTTCTTCTTCTTCTTCTTCTTCTTCTTCCCTTTTTTCTCTCTCTTTCCTTTAAAGGAACCCCCCAAAAATTGTGTGTTCCCCCTTTCTTGGGATCATTTATGGTTTAACTATGCATTCTTCTTCTTCTTCTTCTTCTTCTTCTTCTTCTTCTTCTTCTTCTTCTTCTTCTTCTTCTTCTTCTTCTTCTTCTTCTTCTTCTCCTCCTCCTCCTCCTCCTCCTCCTCCTCCTCCTCCTCCTTCTTTCCGTCTCTTTCTCTTTTTTTAAAAGGCAGCCTCTTTTGCAGCTCCCCCTGCAAACATCCACCTACCCACAAACAGACACACGCAAACTTTACACGCACATCTTAACAATAGCAATTGGGCTGCCCGATTGTCTGTCTGTCCGTCCATCCCATCCGTGGGGGGGGGGGAAACCCTCCTTCGGGGTGTTGTGTGTCTGGGGAAAGGAAGTCAAGCTGAGTTAGGAAATCCAGAGCTTGGCTGAGTGAGGTGGGGGGAAGAGGGGGGAAGAAGAAGAAAACACAAATGATGAAGGTCTGGTTTTTAAAATATAGAATACAGCCTCCCATCCCACCTGTGACCTTCTCCTGCTGCAGTTTTGCACAAGGCTGCCTTCCTATTTTTCCGCTTGCTTTCCAGGAGACCCAAATCCAGCTGGAGGGCTGGGGGGGAATGGCTCATTTGTACATCTTCCCACCCCACCCCCCCCAAAGAGCTAATTCTCAACTGGTCTACTCTGGAGCAAATCCCCCTCCTCAGTGCCCCTGATTGCCAGTCGCAAGTCAAAGAGTTGACTGGATGAAATTCACATTCTGGTGTTTCTTAGGGACGTAACAAGCCTTTAGAAACTGACACGCTGCCAGCTCTCTTTGAGAGTTGAATTCCTCAACTCCGCTCTGGACTTAATCCCCCCTGGCCCAAATCTCCAAGCAAAGAAATGAAATCAATAGCAGAATAAAATAAAGTTCTATGAGGTACCATGTCAGCCAGAGACCAGGATTTTTTTTTTGGGGGGGGGGGGGGAGAGAAAAGAAAATCGAAAACAATTCTGCACTCAGCAGAATAAGAAATAGAGAGAAAAAGGATAGGTTATTTCTGGAAGTCTTAAAAATCCTATGCATCCTTCTCAGGATACAATGCAATAGCAGAGTTGGAAGGGACCTTGGAGGTCTTCTAGTCCAACCCCCTGCCTAGGCAGAAAACCCTATACCGTTCCAGACAAAGGGCTATCCAACATCTTCTTAAAGACTTCCAGTGTTGGGGCATTCACAACTTCTGGAGGCAACCTCTGCTCCACGGATGTATTTTATTATCTTCCAAACGTCCCCAGGGCAAAAAAAGACCACCCCAAAACCTCAGAATACCCATCTATAAAATGGTCCTTTCCATGCTAAGAAGGGGGAGAACAATAGGGCGCATTCCCACGGAGCTGTGTTTCCCCCTCTCCGCAAAATTCTTCTCTTTTTAGAGGGCCAGCCAAAGGGAGAAATACGGGGCCATCCAATTGGGATGGGAAAATGTCTTCCAAAACTCCCCGATCCCCGAAGAGAGAAATCTAGCTTGGGAGGAGTGGGGAGAGAGAAACATGAGCTCTCTGCTGCATAAGGGGTTTGGATCCCCCTTTTGCGTTCTAGCTTCTAACGCCCCAACCAGGAGAGGCACCCCTAGGAGAAAAAGAAGGGTGTGTGTGTGTGAGTGAGTCTTTAGGTGTGTGCCTTGTGTGGGAATCTGAAAACATAAAGAGGATTTGTGCAGTGCGCAGGAGGGCTTCAATTAGAGCCAAATGTGTTGGGAGTACCTGGCCAGTGCCACCTCGTGTTGTTATTATAGTAAGGGCCAGATTCCCACATCTGCCCTTTCTATGCCTTTCTCCAAAAATCACCTGGTGTGCACGCACAGTTTGAGGCCACGACAAGACATCACACAAGGTCTGTGTCAAGATCTCCCATCTCTATCGACTTATATTAGCATTCTGCCTTTTTTTTTTAAAATTGCTGGCTTAAAATCTTTAAAAAAAACAAAATCTCGTTCTTTTTAGGAGTTGCTCCTTGCTTCATCCAGATGGGCTGGACTTCAACTCCCACGATTCCCCTGCCAGCGTGGCGTAGGGAGCTATGGGAGATGAAGTCCAACCAAACTGAAGGGGATTTCAGATTGGGGAAAGGGTGGGTGGGTGGGTGGGGGGAAATGGCTGTAGAGAGGTTATTTATTTAAGCAAAATGCATCGGAAACGTATTCCGCTTGCTAAGACCACGCTTTTCAATGCAGATACGCGGCTGGCCCGTTTTGTGAAATTCTTGTATGTGTTTTCTTGATGGAAATGGGAGGTTTTCGTTTGTGGTGATTGTTCATTTATTCCTTCGTGATGTTTTTACTCTCTTTCCAAACGCATTTAGAATGGTCAAAGGGGTTGAAACACAACAATGCTTAATCCTCCATAACTATTTTACACAATTAATGCAACAAATCTTTTGGCATTATCACTTGGTCGTTTCAGCATCTAATGGCTTTAGGCCCTTCACAGTTTAAGGATTGATATTATATTATAGATATAATATGTATATAATATAATATGTATATAATTTGTATAGAATATGTATATAATATAATATAATATAGTATAGTATATTATAATATATTATATTATATTATGTATTATATATTATATCATATATTATATAGTATATAATATATATTATTATATTTTATTATATTATATTATATATTATTATATTATATACATATTATATTATATATTATTATATTATATTACATTATGCATTATATTATATATTATATCATATATAGTAATTATATTATATTATATTATATTACATTACATTATATTATTATATATTATATTATATCATATCATATATCATATCATATCATAATATTATATTATATTATATTATTAATTATATTATTTATTATATTATATTATATTATATTATATTATATTATATTATATTATATTATATTATATTATATTATATTATATTATATTATATTATATTATATTATTAATTATATTATATTATATTATTATAGTCTAGACAGCTTTGTGTTTTGTTGGTATGCAACCGACCGATTAGATGCCAAGTCATGATTTTAACGTATGTTTCATTTCCTTTATTTATTATTTTATTCTAGAATTTTTAACTGGATATTCCTTGAGTGTGTGTTTTTTTTTTAATTGTTCTTGTCTTTTGACTGTAATAAGCACTGGCTTGGCCTGACAAGGAGTTACTGTATGTTTAACTGGCACTAAGTCAAACATACTGTTCCTAGATGTGCTTACCTTTCTACATGCAGGCCGATTTCATTGGGATCTGCTTATCTGAATTCTCTTTCTTCGCAATTTAAATGCTACAGAGACAATCTAGTTAGCTCAGGGTTACGGGCAAAACTCTAAAATGGAATTGTTTGGTTTGAGGATCAGGATTTAATGAAATTTGGGGATAGTGTGTGTGTGTTTGTGTATGAATATGACTGTATCTCCAAATTTCACTGAATCCTGATGATGATATGATATATAATATGATATGATAATATAATATAAAACACCATGTTAGTGCAGCTATTCAGTAAATTGCTATCTCAAGATAAAATTCTCCTTCAAATCATACCCTTTTGCAGCAAAAGGAGCATTTTCCACTATTTGTGTAACTAAGACGCAATTCCAAAGTGTTCAGAAATCAACAAATCGTCTTATAGGGTAGAAAATGCTTATAAATACAAAGGTGTATTAGAAGAGTAACACTAAGACAGCGTTTCTCAATCTTTTCACCACCACATGCCCTTTTAAGAACCTTTTGTGGCCACGGAATATGTCCACGGACCTGCAAGACTTAACTCTCAAGGTTTAAATCATGACATTTGTTCAAGACTTCACGGATTCCCGTGGGATGACATCGCGCCTCCCCCTCTCCCCCGAGGAGGCAATGGACCACAGGTTGAGAACCACTCATGGTAAGACATGATCAGAGAGAGAAGTGAAGGAAGGATGAATTGCACACACCTTGTGGGGGAGGAGATTTGAGGTGGAAAAATGGCAAGAATCGTGAAAGCAAATTGTTTTTTAGCAAGAGATTTTCTAACTACAGTGAAGAGCCAGAGGTAAGAAGCAACTTAAACATTGCAATGGATAAACATTTGCCTTGTTTTTGTTTAGTTTAGTAATATTAACCAGCTAAATTCAAAATTGACCAGGATTTATTTATTTTTTATTTTTTTAAAAAGAAAACAGGCCTTTTTTAAATGGCCTGGGGATTTCCAGAACTGTTTTGAAGGAATTATTTTCTTTACCTGAACGACAAAACTAGTTGCTGTTAATTGGGAAGCAGGCTGTTGGAAAACCACATATCATTTGCACTGATTTGGCTTCGAAATATGAATGAGTTAATCACTGGCTTATCATCAGTGAGTTTTGCAGTTTTTAAATTTAAAAATGAAGGGTTTTTTTTTTTAAATTTTGAAGAGCAGGGCTTCCAGGCGCTAGAAGCTGGAAACCTGAGTCACACACAGTCTTTATATAGATCTGTATCTCGATTCATCCAGGATTCAGAACATGTTGAGCGCAATTTCCTTCTGTTAAAACGTCTAGATGCCTGACCATCTTACTAACCATCATGTGCTCAATGTATGGCTTAATTACACAAACCTGGTTCATCCCCCCCAGCTAAGATTGGGAGGAATTTTGTTGGTTGCTGTGTTAAGAAAGAAAAATCGACTTTTTCAGACTTTTTAGCTTGCATCGATAACCATTTTAAAATTGAATCAAGTTTATTTGGCTGGCAACAATATTGCTATGAATTAGATAAAGCTGTTTGTTTTCTCCCCAGCACTATTTGAACAAAAAAGCTACATGGTGATTTAGCAAAAATGGCAATCTTTTCCCCAAATGAGATACATAGAAACACAAAATGTACCTGTTTTGTAACTCCTGGGAACCTCCTTCCAATGAGGGAAAGGGGGTGTGGCCATTCAGTGCCCCGCCTGTTTTCCAGGGTCAACTTCCTGCAGACTTTTTTTTTTTGTTTCTTATTTCCCAGGCAATGTTTCCCACGTAAAATGATTGAAAAATTTATTTTATTAAAGGTATTTTGTATCAAACTGTTGTTTAATTGTTCTTCTGGCTTTGCAGACACCTGAATGAGAAAGTTGTGATTGCTGAAAGCTGTATTTGGAGAGGGTTCTTAAAAGTTTTTTAAAATTCTATTAATTTTTTTAAAATTCTATTCAAATTCTATTCAATTCCATTCTGCAATTCTATCCTATCCCCTTCCATTCCATTCTGCTATTCTATTCTTTTCTATTCCATTCCATTCTGCTATTCTATTCTATCCCCTTCCATTCCATTTTACTATTCTATTCTATTCTATTCCATTTTGCAATTCTATTCTATTCCATTCCATTATTCTATTCTTTTCTATTCTATTTTATTTCATTCTGCTATTTTATTCCATCCCATTCTGCTATTCTATTCTATCCTATCTCCTTCCATTCCATTCCATTCTGTTATTCTATTCTTTTCTATTCCATTCCATTCTGCTATTCTATTCTATTCTATTCTATTCTAGTCTAGTCTAAAAAGGTTTTCTTATATATTTGGCTAACTTGTGGGTCCAGAAATATCACTTCGTTTTTAACTGGCTTCCCAAGCCAGTGTGAGTGAGTTCCACTGTTCTGTTTTGATGGAACCAGAGAGCAACGTGCTTTAAAATTGCTGATGATTCATTCATTGCTTTATGCGTTTAATATTAAAAGAGGGGGGGGGGGAAATCAGCCTGTTTGAAGACAGACAGAAAGGAGGAAAATCAGCCACGGATTGCACAGGGGGTTGCAATCAGCCCAGAAGATATGAGAAGACATTTTAAAACAGGGATTTGGGGCCATTGTTTTGTCTTTTCTAGATTTGCTAGGAAAGGAGATTATTTCGGAAGAGAATATTTTGTCCAGTAATTTTTCCCTTGTTCTTATTTGTCTTTTAAATAGCTATCCCAACTTTTTTCCTTGGGTCCAAAGTATTTTAAACATTTCAATTGTCTCTGGAGATTCTGTCATCCAGGTCTCTTGTCTCTTCTATGTTTTTATGTTTGCATGTTTGTAGTCTATTTTATCTATTTCATTTGACTGTACACCGCCCCGAGTCCCTTTGGGGAGAGGGGGCGGTATAAAAATCGAAATAAAGGTAAGGTAAGGTAAGGTAAGGTCATGGTTGTCCCAAAGGTGCTTTTTACCCCCGAGAGGCAACTGGATTTTCTTATGATTCTTTTGAAGACGTCTCGCTTCTCATCCAAGAAGCTTCTTTAGCTCAAAAGAATAAGTTGCCTCTTGAAAAAGCACCTTTTGGGGGCTATCTCCTTACTCCAAGCAATTCTCTTAAAACAGGGGTCTAAATTTCACATCTGAAAGGTTTCTTTAAGCATCAGAAAAAATCTGGTGATACCTTTCCAGGATAACATTTTTAAACTGTTAAGATAAAATAAAAATTATCTCAAGCTGGAGGAAAACATTGAAATCCATTAAGACAGAGAAAATGTAAGTACAGGTAATTATCAACAGGGACGGTGGCTCAGTGGCTAAGATACTGAGCTTGTCGATCAGTAAGGTCGGCAGTTCGAATCCCTAGCGCCGCGTAACGGAGTGAGCTCCCGTGACTTGTCCCAGCTTCTGCCAACCTAGCAGTTCGAAAGCACATTTAAAAATGCAAGTAGAAAAACAGGAACCACCTTTGGTGGGAAGGGAACAGCGTTCCGTGCGCCTTCAGTGTTGAGTCATGCCGGCCACATGACCACGGAGACGTCTTCGGACAGCGCTGGCTCTTCGGCTTTGAAACGGAGATGAGCATCGCCCCCTAGAGTCGGGAACGACTAGCATAGATGTGCGAAGGGAACCTTAGACTAGTTCGCAACACATGTTGGTAATTATTCTGAATGGACCCCAAGACTTCAATCTTCGCCAGATCCTCGTCTCTGCAGAATTGCCTTTATCTTTAACCCAGGTTTTAATGGCGCTTGGATCATTCCCACCCACCACCCACCAAATCTTTACAGCTTTGCTAGATAAAAATGTTCCAGCTCTTCAGATTTTACTAGGCTGATTAAACCGGACACATTTAAATCTGCTGATTCATACAATTGTTTTTCTTTTTAAAAGGATTGACAGCCCTTTAATCATTTTGGGAGTTTCCTTCAGCATGTATACTAAAGAGCATGTATAATTTAGCAGTTCGAAAGCACATAAAAATGCAAGTAGAAAAATAGGAACCCCCTTTGGTGGGAAGGGAACAGCGTTCCGTGCGCCTTCGGAGTTGAGTCATGCTGGCCACATGACCACGGAGACGTCTTCGGGCAGGGCTGGCTCTTCGACTTTGAAACGGAGATGAGCATCGCCCCCTAGAGTTGGGAATTTTTCCTTTCTCGCTTTGGTCAGTCGCTTGGGTGGATCTGATTTTTAACAACTCAAAATAAAATAAAAAGAACCTCACTACGCACGCAGAGAGAGAAATAAAATTCGGCCTCTCACGTTTGCAAAAATGCTCAGCTTTTCGGAGATGGTTTGCATAGTTGACGAGAGGTTTAGAATAGAATAGAATAACACAGTTAGAAGGGACCTTGGAGGTCTTCTAGTCCAACCACATTTAGGTAGGAAATCCTACACCCCTTCAGACAAATGGTTATCCAACATCTTCTTAAAGACTTCCAGTGTTGGAGCATTCACAACATCTGGAGGCAAGCTGTTCCACTGATTAATTGTTCTAACTATCAGGAAATTTCTCCTTAGTTCTAAGTTGCTTCTCTCCTTGATTAGTTTCCACCCATTGCTTCTTGTCCTGCCCTCAGGTGCTTTGGAGAATAGCTTGACTCCCTCTTCTTTGTGGCAACCCCTGAGATATTGGAAGACTGCTATCATGTCTCCCCTAGTCCTTCTTTTCATTCAACTAGACCAAGAATATTCAGTTCTAGGTTGGACGGAATGAAGTTTTCAGTCATATAAACGAATGTCCTGAACATTAGATTGCCTTTCTCCAACCTGATGCCCTCCAGACGACTCGATGTCCAGTTTCTAGAATAGCTAAAGCCTTCTGTTTGGGAAATTTGGAGGATTTGATGGTTGGGCTCTTCCTCAAATGGACAAGCCACACAAGCCCGCCATTTTGCTTAGTTAGTTGGCTTACTTTATTGCCATTGCACATGGTACAATGAAATTAAATGCCGTCTTCAGTGTACAGTATAACTATAAAAATGAAAACACAAACACACATCCTTTGCAATCTATATAATTGAAACAGAAAACCCGATACTGCTCTATACCGTAGAATTCAATATAGTTACTTGCCCTGGGATAGAAGCTGTTTTTCCGACTTGTTTTTATTATCCTGTACCATCTGCCAGATGGTAATAGTTCAAAAAAAGATGCCCAGGATCTTTGAGGATGTTTTGAGCTTTCTTAAGGCAGCGGGAACTATGAAGTCTTCCAAAGAGGGGAGAGGACAACCAATGATCCTTTGGCTAATGGTGTTAACAAAAAATGGAAACAAAAAAACTACACCCTTCCCCCCCCCCCCCCCCCAATGAAATGGTTATTAGGAAGATACTCTTGAAATGGACAGGATGATCATGGAGTTGAAAGAAAGAGAAGATTTGGACTCTTACAAAATTTGGAGTAGACCGTACAAGTGGCTAGAGAAACTATTGATTATAAGAAGAAGAAAAATGTATGCACGCAAAATCTGATTCTATGTATTATACTCTTCTATTACAATATAATTATTACATTAGTATTAGAATCGTTAAAATCTACGAGGAGGCAATAATCGAATCGTAAACCACAAAAGCAGAACATACATGCTGATACGGGAAGCTGTAAAATTATATTGTTAGGTTGTTTGTATGTTTATCTGTTTATGTTTGTTTCTGTATTTTTTTTTTTTTGACTTGTGGTCTTTTAAACTTGAAAATGTTCAATAAAGACTATTTCTTAAAAAATTAAAAAAATACTCTCTATGGTGCAGCGGTAGGAGGAGGTCACCAGCAGTTTTTCATTCACTTGTGGTTTCCTGAGAAGTCTCAGGTCGTATCCTCTCTGCTGGGCACTTTTTGACCAGGGTTGGAACTGGTCTGCTTCTACTCTTCACTTGTGGAAAGCAAGAATTATCCGCGGATAACACAGGAGCAGGGGGTAGCCATTTTATTCGTTGTTACAGAAGGTGGCAACAAGAGCGGGCACATAAACCGTGGTTAGCGGGTGAGTTATTAGCCCAGGACAATATTTATTTAAAATATAGGTACAAAAAAGGCATATAAGCGAATAAGGATAACAAGAGTTGGAGGTCTCTTAGTCCAACCCCCTGTACAAGCAGGAGACGCTCAAACAGTCCAGAGTTTTGCACCACTTTGGTACACCCGTAGCGCACGCCCTAAATTCAAAAGCAAGAATTTGTAGGTGGGCTGCGCACATCCTTTTCAGTTCGGCTAGCGGAATGCCGGTTGGAGGCTTGCGGGTCAAACAGAGGCAAGCCAAGGCAGACTGTGGTCCTAAAGGCCTGGAAGGTTGGATCAGAGGCAGAGAAAGTTCCTGCCCTTGTCTCATCCCAGTCCTGAGATTGTCTTGTCTGGCTGCTAAGGAGGAAAAAAAAAAAGACCGGGGGGGGGGGGGGGTCTTGCTCGCTGCAAACCGCTGTTCCCTCGTCATTTCGCGCAGTCAACGACGTCTCACCTGGCCCACCGACCCGAGAGAAAATTCTCCAGAGTTACATTCTGCCCCTCCAAAGCTGGGATTCAACCCTGCAGGTCCAGGCGCTCCAAAAATGTTGCCTTTCTTACGAAGTTGGCTCAATCCAGGCGGTTTACTTTTCGTCCTTGCTGTTTTGGGACACCCCCTCCCTGGCGGGGGGCGGGCAGGGGGGGGCTAACCCCCGTGTAAGGTGGAGATGAAAACCACGTGATCCCGATCTTCGAGTTGGTAGTCCAGGTTGCCCTGAAGGAAGCAAGGAAGGAAAGAAGAAAGCAAAGGAGAGTCAATGAAGGAGAGGAGCAGACAGAGCTGGAAGGCGGAGTGAAACGCGTCATCAATTTGGCATCCTTGCGTCGCCGCAAGAGATCCAAGTCCAGTAACCACTGAATTCCCCTTATTTGTTTGCACAATTTATTGGCCGCCCATCTTACCCAAGGTAACTCTTTCTGTTGACCCTTCTCTAGTGCTGACCGATAGTTGACCGTATATATCGGCTGAAGCAATACATCTTTACGAATTACCACTCAACCGGTGGCCCCGATCCTTTGCGCCTCACGGTCAAGGGATGGTTTGGAAGTCCACTTTGCTCCTCCTTAACCCAGGTGAAATGCCCCAAAATGGCCAAGGAGGACTGGACACACCAGACAAGGATCAGAGGTGGTATCCTATGGGTTTTGGCCAGTTTGTCCGAATCAGTAGCGGAAATCGCGAGTGGCCCACCCTGCCTTTACGGCACCCCTTTTAGGCCCCTTTTTTTCACCAAAGGCGCATGCGTTCCCATTTGCAAACCGGTAGGGAAGGTAAGTGAATACCCCTGACAGGGATGGTTCATTTCAGTATCCATTAAGAGAAGGGGCTCCCCCAAAACCTGACATCACAATCCCTTTGTCCTCCCTTCTGGCCACCATCGAAAGTAGACACCCTCCCGCATAACTGAAATGAGACGTACCATCAGCTCCCAATCTGTATCATTAATAAGCACCAGGATTCCTGGGCGCCTACGGGGAAAACAGAGACGCTGTTAAAAGAGAACAGTTTGTGGGTCTAGGAACCTGTTCGGCAGTGGCAGGATTTGTTGGGAGCGCCCTTAAACCACGTCCCGTTGCCGATTTATTTCCGCTCTCCGAAAAAGTTTCTCCCGAGGTTCAGCCAAGATCCATTTCCCGCAGGCGAATTAAATTAGGGTTTTAAGAACTCCTGTTGTCCTGCCAGGCCTTTTAAAATGTTGCCGTACGCTGGAACTATGACCCTTCCTGCTTTTAATCGTCTTCCAGGGAGAACGACCCCTGCAATTTTCACAGCTTCCTCGCCGCCTTTACTCTGCCCTCTCTAACCAAGCGACATCCATCAAGGAGATCGGCGAGCTGCAAATTTAAGACCAGCCTCCTTAGCTTCTTACGGGCTGTGACAGTCGCTTGCAAATCCGCTTCCAACAACTGACGTTCGCATCCGTTAAGGACTAAAGCGGGGTGGTTTTTCTCCCCCCCCCGGCGGGTTTTCAGATTCGCCCACCTTAAAAAGGTTTTTGGGGTGGCCTCGTTTGGAAGGTCCTTGGAGACCAGGGCCCAAAGGCTGAGTGGCAGGCGGCCTTGAGGCCGAACAACGCTGGTTAGCATCAGGATAGGCTGTGACTGATAGAGAGATATCCGTCCTAAACCGCTCCGAGGCAACACGTCATCACCGGCTTGGTACAATCCTGTTCATGCCTGTAATTTAAATCTGCCCTGCGGACCGAGCACGGATGCGGTGGGGGGGAAAAAAAGCGAAACAGCAGCTAAGATCCCAGAGAAAGCCTGAGGGATCGTGATCGACAGGAATCCCCCCCACCCCTCCCCATCTATCTTCGGCTTCCTAGCCATTGTATTTCCCAGGCGTTGGAGGGGAGGGAAAGAACTGGCGCCCCACGCTGCCCTCCCACACCGAATGGAGGGGATGACAGGGCGAATGCTAACCAGGCCATCCTGGTCTCACTGCAGAGAGGAAATTTAGGAAGGGGTGGGAGGGGAGAGGACTTGAAAAAGGGGGAGGATTTCCACAAAGGCTGCGTGAAGCGACCGTCTCCGTTCTTCCAGGATGCTAATGGCGGGAGGCGGATGGCGTGAAGACGCCCTCGAAGACATCAGCTACGGGAGAGCGAGGCGCTCCCACGGACAGGGGCAGTGTGGCGTGGAGGATTAGGAAGACAGGCCCAGCTGAGGGAGAGATAATTGTTTCTCTTCTCCGCTAAGGGCTGAACGCGGAGGGTTAAGCCTCTACAATCGGAGGGCGGTTGGCGGGGAACAGCCAGAGGAAAAAAAACCACCGTATCGTCAAGTAGGCGCCGAATCGATGCAACCCCATCCTACGACGGGCACTAGCCGGGTTTAGTTTTGAAAGGGGAGCAAAATGGCCCCAAAATTGGGCCTTGCGAGGGAATTTCCTAGAAGGCGTGCCCTCGTTTGCAAACGATAAAAGCTGTGAGCCTCTCTGCTGGGTGTGCGCGTGTGGGGGCTGCGTACTCACACTGAGTCTCCTTGCACAAATAATTCAGGCCTCTCTTTCAGGAGGTTCTCTTTGATCCACGTCAGTAAATGTCGGAGCGTCCCTACAAAAATAATAATGAGTAAATAAATTTTAAAAATGACCTCGCTGGGAGCGTATTGCAAGCCGCAAGCTTGGCTTTTCTCCCCCCCCCCCCCAATTCCTTAATTCGGCAAAATCTTCCATTTCTCCCCTACTTCCCTTCCTCTCCTGCAGGGAGAAGCGTGGGGCGATATTCCCCCTCCCCATTTTTCTTGTTTTTAGTATCAATTTAGCCGACAAAAGGCCGAAAACAATTTTCCTTTTTCGGGGTGGGGGACGATAACATCGGCTCACTTCTTCCTGGGGAGATGAGAAGAGGGCTGGGGTGGGAGGTGCAGAGGGAATTAATTGGTTAATAGGATCTTTTAAAAAAAGGAAGCAGGCTGGTTCATACTTCATGTGGGGGGGGGGGTTTCCCTCCCCCCCCACAGTGTTTCTGCTCTTTGTCTTTTCCGCAGCGCTTAATAGTTCTTAAAAATCACCCAGCTGGACTCCCCCGGTGTCTGTTAAGGACACTGCATCAACCCCTCTGCGTGTAAAGTAGGTGTTAATACTTACGCCGTTAAAATAATAAACATTTAGCCCCGGGACTCCTATAATTCAGCCCGCTCCATCTTCAAATTATCTTGAAATCCTAATGCCAAACCGCCCTTCTTATGGTCAGACATAAGCCGTTAATGTAATACGGGTGTCCCTCTTACCGCAAGACAGGGATTCAGATCAGGGTCCCTTAACAAGTATCTTCTTGATTTTATTCACCTTGGGAGGGGGGGAGTTTCCCACCCCCCCCACCCCAATCGTCAACAAAGGCGCTCAGTAGGTGTTTAGGAGAGAGTCGTTTTGTAAAGAAATAAAATACTCCCCCCCCCCTTATTCCCCCTCCCGGAGTAAAATATAATCGCTGCGTCATTCCCACGCACAAATTCTATTTCTTATCCGTGATGCCTTTGAAGGAAACTTAAGGAAGGGCCACCTGCCCCTCCCCTTTAATACGAGGGGATCCTGCCTTTATGTTTGTTTGTTTATACAATACAATACAATAGTAGAGTTGGAAGGGACCTTGGAGGTCTTCTAGTCCAACCCCCTGCCTAGGCAGGAAACCCTATACCGTTTCAGACAGTATGTTTGTTTTATTGGATTTATATGCCGCCCTTCTCCCAAAGGACACAGGGCGGCGTGCAACATTAAAAAAACACACATCCCGAAAGTTAAAAAGAAAGTTAAAAAGAAATTATATACATCTCCCAAAAAACCAAACCCAATTTATAGGACAATACATTTGAAAATAAGATAAAATTAATTAAATTGCTGGAAAAGCCAACTTTTTAGGGCGAAGATAGATAGGGATGAGCAGAGGATCCCTTTACAGGGATGAGCAGAGGATTGGGAGAAGAAGAGGGGTTTCCCCCACCCCTCACACGCAGGGGGGGGGGGTCATTAAAGCAATTGAGAAGTCCAACCTACAACAGTTGGCGGAGCAGAAAGGAAGCTGTAAAGCAAGGCTTTACTCGGTGGGAGACCTTGGTACCATTGCTGGGGACCCAGATTGTTGGGTATGGGGGGGGGGGAAAGAGGCCAACTCTGTACACTGCTTAGAGGGGTCCGTGAAGCCCTGTGAAGCGGTATATAAGTCTAAGCGCTATGGCTGTCTATGTCGCGATCTCTATCCTATTCTATCCATCCTATATGTATCTAAGAGGCGTGGTGGTGCAGTGGTTAGAGTGCAGGGTGGCAGGCTAACTCTGCCCACTGCTGGGAGTTAGATCCTGACCTTCCAAGGTTGGTCAAATCAGGAGCCAGGTTGTTGGGGGGCAAGAGGCTGACTCTGTAAAACCACTTAGAGGGCTGTGAAGCTCTGTGAAGTGGTATATAAGTCTAAGGGCTACTGCTATCTATCTCATTTTTTATGTCTGTCTATTCTATTCCACTCCACTCGTCCCTCTCTCCCTCTCTCCCTCCCTCTACCAAGGAGTGGAAAGAGGAGAGAGGAGAAGGAGAGAGGAAGGGGAAGTAGAGAAGAGAAGGATGTCAGAGGGAAGAAAGGAGGTAGGGAGGAGGAGGAGAGAGGGAGAAAAAAGTGATGGATAAAGTACCAATATGGTGCCTGGAGAGCAAAAAAGCCAATAATTGTTTTGGGGAGTTGTTGTTAAGATGAATTGATGTAAACATTTAACACTACAATACGATGCTGGCTATGCAATAGAATCTCAGAGACTCTGTGCCCAGCCTATCCTCGCACAGCATCACATTTGGGAAATATTTACATGGCAGCTTTCCAAGCTAGATAAGGTCGGTGGTCATAAATACTCCTTTGAAAGGCTGTTTGCCAGGCCTTGGCTGAGTGCGAATGAGAGGAATTCACGTTCATTTAACAAAAGGTTTTTTTTTGTCGGGACCGGGATTCTGCCCCGTGCTTTTGGGGGAAGCCTAGTTCGGAACAGCTGCGTTTCCACCTTGTCCAGAATGTCTTGGGCACAAGGCTGAGGCCAGGGAGAAGAAGTGAGATGTACCACCAAGCCAGTCAACCGGGCATCGGGGCGTCAACGCTTCCATCAAGTCTTGAATGGGCTTCACTGAGGGGGGGGGGACGAGGACCCGGAGCCCTCCCCTAGGCCTTTCACCCCGTCCCCCAGGAGAAGGGGGATCATTTATCACAGTGAACCACAGTCAAGCTTCAATTTGCTTAGAGGTCACTACCTCCGACCAATTGTCATCCCGTCGCCATGACAAAGCACGCCTGAATGCGGTAGGAACCTCTTTGGATTGATAGATGACTTATTCTTCACGTTTAAAAAACAATAATGAAGTGGGGGGGGGGAGGAGGAGGAGGAGGAGGAGGGACCCCACTCGGTCTGGGAGAAGCGAAAGGTGGCATGGCTGAATGAAGAGGAAGGCAGAAGGACGGGCTCCGGGAAGGTCACAAGCTGAGTTTAGAAGGCACCAGGGACCCCTCAGGTCCACCCTGAGCTACAAACATTCTCAGAATCGGGAATGCTTCGGCTGGAGAAGGAAAAGACGGCAATGAAGCCGATTTAATCGAAGCTAATAAAACTTTTGAGTCATTTCATTCAAGAAATCTTAGTGTGTTGATAGTGTATCTGTCCCTCCCTCTATCTCTCCATCCATCCATCTATTGATCAATCTACCTATCTATATCTATCCCCCTCTCTCTCTATTTCTATCTATCAATCATCTCTCTCTCTCTCCATCCATCCATCTATTGATCAATCTACCTATCTATATCTATCCCCCTCTCTCTCTATTTCTATCTATCTACCATCTCTCTCTCTCTCCATCTATCTATTGATCAATCTACCTATCTATATCTATCCCTCTCTCTCCATCTATCTATTGATCAATCTACCTATCTATATCTATCCCTCTCTCTATTTCTATCTATCTATCTATCATCTCTCTCTCTCTCCATCCATCTATCTATTGATCAATCTACCTATCTCTCTCTATCCCCCCCATCTCCCTATCCATCCATCCATCGATTTACCTATCTCTCTCCCTCCCTCCCTTCATCTATCAAATCTATTGGTCAATCTACCTATCTCTATCTATCCCTATCTTTATCTATCTCTCTACCTCTCTTTCTCTCTACCTATCTATCTATCCCCCCTCTCTCTTTCTATATCTATCTATCTATCTATCTATCATCTATCTATCAATCATCTATCTCTCCATCCATCCATCCATCCATCTATTGATCGATCTACCTATCTACATCTATCTATCCCTCTATCTATTTCTATCCCTATCTCTCTTTCTCTCTCTCCATCCATCCATCCATTGATCAATCTATATCTATCCCTCTCTCTCTCTCTATTTCTCTCTCTCTCTCCATCCATCTATCTATTGATTGATCTACCTATCTATCTCTATCTATCCCTCCCTCTCTCTCCCTATCCATCCATATATTTACCTATCTCTCTCTCCCTCCCTCCCTCCATCTATCTAATGTATTGATCAATCTACCTATCTCTATCTATTCCTATCTTTATCTACCTCTCTTTCTCTATACCTATCCCTCTATCTATCCCCCCTCTCTCTTTCTATATATTTCTCTGTCTCTCTCTCTCTCTCTCTCCATCCATCCATCTTCACCCCCCCCCCCTTTTGGCTTTGTCTGTAAAGAGAGTCCTTTTCCCTAGAGGCATTAATGCAGCAACCTCTCTCCTGCTTCAGAGATCTAGCAGTGATGAGTGCCTTGAAATAAGATTTAGGCTGATTAATCTAAGAGAGCAGTTGGTCAGTTCCAAACCCAATGGAGCCCAGATTAAAGTCCCTCTTGATTTTTATCCAGTGGAGCAGGGAGGCGGGAAAAGGGGGGCGGATTTTGTGCTGTTCAGGAGAAGCCCCTCCAAAAACGCAATTCCGTCTCATCCCAAGTTTGCAAGGGGTCAAATTTAAACCCTTGACCATCCCAGAGGTTTCTACCCCCCCCTCTCTCACCCCTCCCTTCTGCCCCCATCTTCAAGAAAAGACAAACAGAGGGCCTTTAAGGCAAACAGCTTCAATCTCAAACTATTATCCCACCCCTCCCCAATTTTATTTATTTATTTTTTAAAAAATCAGGACAATATCACCCAGTTTCTCAGCCTTCATCTGAAAGGGGAGAGAAAGGCAAGGAGAGGACTGGTGAGAGAGGAAAGGGGGGTGGGGGTGGGTGGGAAAGAGATTTACAAATGAAAAGAATCAAGAATGGAGCAGTTTGTGGGATAAAGTTGGAGGGGATAAAGCAGAGGGGGGCCCTTTTACAGATGTGTGTGGGGAAGGGGCGGCCCATTGTTTAATTAAGCAGAAAGTAGCTCTTTTCAAAAGCAATTTTGCACAGGACACACACACACACACACACACACAGACACCCTCCTCCCCCAAGCTTCTGCAAACAAATCCCCTTGCCAGAGAGGGAGGGAGGGCTGCCAGAGGAGAAAAGAACAGCTGGCAGCGTGAACTGTGCAAAGCAATGACTGCACAGTTTAAAGGTCTACAGATGCCTCTCCTTCCCTCCCCACACCCTCACCTTTTTCCGGGGGTGCAGATTGGGGAAGGGGTCAAGGAAGGGGCTGGGGGGTGGGTGGCAGAGGACTTTAATGGTTGGTTCCTTCTTTCTGCTTTGCGTTCTCCAAACAGACGGTGAATCTGTTTTCTTTTTCCTCTCTTAAGAGATGAGAATCCTTAAAAGGAACTTCCCAAGTTTGGGGTGTGTGTGTGTGTTGGGGGGGGGGGTGTTTCCTCCATCCCCACCCCCTCCTCTCTTTTCCTGGGCTCGGCTCCCCTCTCTATGCGGGACACCTGCCTCTTTCATTCGATACACCTCTGCTGCTGGGCAACTCCGGCAAGGCAACCCCAGCTTAGGAAAACCTTGCAGGAAAAGGCTTGGGTTTAAAAAAAAAACTGGATTAAAAAACAGGATCCCAAAGGGGGGGCACATGATCTCATTCTCCACCAGCTAACATGATCCTTGACTGCTGCAAAACCGTGGTTTACAACTCCCAAGCCTTCACATGTTAACGGAAGGGGAAAGTGGAGGAGCGTCGGTGGCCCAGGTTTCGCTCCGCCTGGGAAAGCTGGACGGATCTGAATTCCAGCCGAAAACAATCCGAAATAAATCCGGTTCCATTTTTGCCACCAAAGAGGAGGGGGGGGGGAAGAGTGAAAACTATTCTCTAAATACAATGAGGAACAAATCTCTTTAGGTCAACTTTACTTCCTCTCCCAAGGTTCCTCTGTGAAGAAAAAAAAACAAACCCAAATATTCTCCCCAGCAACCTCAAAAATCATCTTTGGGCATCAGAGGAAGGTTTCTGCAGCGTCTCAAGAATCCCTTGGGCATCTTAGAATCGTAGTATTTTTTTCAAAAATCATTTTACTTTGTGAGGGATTGCAATGAAAGATATGCAGCTCCTAGGGATGGTACCTCTTCTGACCTGCGCTTCACCAAATCCCGACAAAACCCCTTTTTTATGAAGCGAAGGTGAATTCCTCTCATTCGCAACCAGCAAAGTCCCGGCAAACAGCCTTTCAAGGGTGAATGTGCAACCACAGACCTTATCAGGCTTGGAGAGCTGCCAGGTCGATATCATTCAAACGCCAAGCTGTAGCAGCAATCACTTGGCAAGAAGTCAGGAACAGATCTTCACCCGAATGAATTGAAACTAATTGTCTCCTGCAAACTTCACTCCCCTTTTGCTCCTCTTTATTCCCTATCGTTCACCATCCACCTGTGCCTTTACTCCCGAGTCGGCCCTTGTTCCTTAGCTGTTCCCTTCTCCTGGCAGCTCTGCGCAGGCGCACATTGGGAACAGGCTCCAGCTGTTCTTCTGCCCCACTGATCTCTGACTCTGAAGGCAGCTGATAACTGTCAGACGACCCTGGCCCCCTCTCTGCCTCCGACACAGAGCCCTCATCCGAGCCTTCCCCAGACTCCAGGACTGGCCCAGGTTCCTCCCCAACCTCCTCACTGTCTGAGTCTTCCACCAGCTGGCGGGCCACAATAATACCTTCCGTGACGGTTTCTGTGTGGTCTCTAAAGACGGCTTTTGTGCTGCTTTTCCAAGAAGTTTGGCTTACGTTTATGTGTTAAGGCTGCCGAGAGAGGTTGTTATTTAAATAAAATAAGCACCTGCAAGGACTTATTACCAGTCAGTCAATACTCACAAGGTTCAGACTGGTGGGGCAAATTCACCTGATGTTTTCGTACCCCATCAAACAGGAGTTCTGCTCCGCCTCTGAAATTCAAAGGGGGGGGGGGAGGAGGAAAGAGAAATATTTTAAAGCTAAAAGTACAGCAAGAAAAAACAATTGCATATAGGGAGTCTAGAAAACTGAAAGGAGAATTCACTGAGGCCCAGAAACTTTTGGTCCTTTCCTAGACCCTTTTGCAACGGCTTGGACTCAAAACCACGGATGAGCATGCATGTTTAAAATTCCATTTTTCTCCATTCCGCCTTTAAAGAGTTTTGCCTTGGCGTCTCAGAAAAACCTTGAGCCTGGTTCAGCCTCGGATTTGGGGTTTAGCTGTCAAAAATATCCCACTTCACATAGACAAGGATAATGGCCAGGCTTGAAAATATTGTCAATCCTATTTCAAACATATTCCTTTAGCCAAGATTAACAGAAAGTAGGCATCAACCAAAAGTGAGAATAAGTTTCAAAGATGTCATTTCTTTTTCCTTGAAGTCGGGGTTGGACTAGAGGACCTCCAAGGTCCCTTCCCACTCTTGTGATTCTTTGCACCCAAGCTTTTAGCTTCAACTTTTGCAAGAGACCCAGCTCAGGAATATGAAAATTTTAAAAAAAGTGGAATATTCTCTGTATCTTTTAAATCCAGGGATGCAAAGGAAGAATTTTGGCTGTATTTTTTTCTGAGAACACAGCACTTCCTTTGTAAGGCTATGGTTTCTGGGTAGTTGCTCTCCTCGAAGAAAGCTTTTGGCCTTGTCTTCATTTTTCTCCCTCCCCATTCCCTCCCCAAATTGTTATCTGAAAACTGAAAATAGCAATTATTACATGTTGGAGGGAGCTAGAATTCATGCCAAAGGCGCAGCTTGAGCAGGGGCTGCTGGCTTGCCGTGAAAACAAGCTCACACTTTGTGCGTTCCCAAAGACAGCGAGATGGCTGATAAGGTCCTTTCTGTAGCATGCTAGCGGGGAGCAGCTCAGCTGCAACCCTCACACATAGAGAGGCCATTTAGGCGTTTCCAGGAAAGGGGAAGAATGACTACACACAGGCCATTCTGGAGGGTAAGAAGGGTATCAGTGTCTCTAGGGGGACAGTGCAGGTGGATTTTATCTCAAAAGGATTCCCTCTTCTCGGTCTTCCCTACCATTGTATAAGACTTAGGGCCTAAGGCATCTAGAGCAGAGGTCCCCAACCTTTCGGACCTCGTGGACCACTAAATTCATAATTTTAAATCCCGCGGACCCCTAATAGGATCTGCCTAATGACCGGCTGGGTGGGCGTGGCAAGGTGGTTGTGTGACTGGATGGGCATGGCCAAGTCGATGTCACTCACGTCAAAACCTGTGGGAGTGCAAGGCCAGGTGCCGGCACCTGGAGGCTCAGCGGGCTGAGATGGTCAGCCAGTTTCAGGCCATGATGCCGTCCCACTGGAACGAGGCCCTCCGCCAGCGAGCTTCCCTCCAGCCTTCACCCAAAGCCCCCCACCAGGAGGCCGAAGCAGACCCCAAGTCGGAATTTCTGCCCCCCTCCGACCCCCACAAAAAGACCCCAAAGGGGGAGACTCTCTGCAGCAACACAAGCGTCCATTGCACGTATCCGTCCCAGGGGCTCATATATTGAGGACCCCTGATTTAGTGCAATATAAAAAACGCAAATAATTTTTCTGCGGAACACCCAAATTTTCTCGCGGATCACCCGTCTAGAGCAGGGGTCCCCAATCCTGATCTGTGGACTGGCACCGATCCGCAGGATGCCAGAAACTGGTCCACTCAAACAAGGAAAGGCCCATCCGTAGGATACAGGCAGCACGCGAAACCTCGCCCCTCCTCCAGTCCATGGAAAAAAACTTTTCTCCACGGGTTCCGTCAATCCCTTTTGGGCACCACTGATTTAGAGTGCATAAGCCTGAGTTTATTATGAGACAAACATAGAAATGTCGGATTTCAACTCACACCAGACCTAGCTTGGCCCCTAGGCAGGGATGATGGGACGTGTAATTCCACAGTCCCCGGAGGACTGCTTTTACAAAAGGTGAATCCGATTAACCCTACTTTATGACTGAGAAGGTTAAACTCTTATCCAGAATCACTTAAAAAACCCCATTCCACATTTATATTATATATATATATTTCAAATATGCCTCTTTATACAATAATAGTTTAAGATGTGCACAGCTCGTATTTAATGAATTCTGTACAGTAGAAGCAAAAGAAGCCGTACTAACCAATTGGGTGATTTAGAAAGAGCATTTATAAGAGAAATAGTACCGAAGGGCTAATCCTGATATATACTGGCCCGTTTTATATGAGATAATTCTATCTTCTGTGAAAGTCTGGAGGTCTAAATCTTTTAAATTATGCATTCTTCTTTAAATGCGTATAATACTTCTCGTTGCTGCCCATATATGTTTCAAATACATAAAATGCACATTGAATTTTTGTGCTTGTTGGTGACTGCTATAAATTGCTGTTATTCTGAGAAAGCACTGCATCTCACAAAAACTCAGTCAAAAAACGTTTGATTCAATTCATTTGCAGTTTAACACAGTGGCTCTTTCTCTATTTAATATGAAGGAATCCCCCACACACAAACACACCGTCTTCATAATGGAAAGACTGACTGCTAAATACGAGTAGCATTTTTTTAAGCCTAGTTTTTTTTTTTTAAGTATATCTATATCTCAGAGGAAAGAACTTCCAATGTGGGTCAACCACATATTATTGGTAATATGTACTATGGTGTTGGAATTTCTATTATTATATGAAAAGTTTTGAATGTTAAACCACATATAAAGGAACCAATTATATGAGAATAATGAGAAAACATCACTCTGCATGTTCATATTTATTCTTTATGGCTACTTCAAATTCAAATGTCCTACTACTCATTTAAAAAACCCTGAATTCTTGGGGCATAGACTAACTTTCAAGACAGAAAGTAAATAAATACATACGATGGCCCATGTTTCTTAAGTTTACCAGATTCTCTAAGACTGTAGGCAAAAATTCTTATCTTATCAAACCTTCCTATAAAGACCGTAGAAAAATCTGACATTTCCAACCCACAGCCATTAAAATATATATGCCATTTGGATCTGTTAACCTTGTCCTTGCTTTTTTTTTTTAAATGGCATTTTATACATTATTTTATACAAAGCCTCTTTCCAGACTCAATTTAAATCTGAATGCAAATTAACCTCTCTTGCTCATTTTCCATTTTGCCTTCATCTTTAAAAGTTTTGCAGCTGGAAGGGAATCGCTTCTCTAATGCCGAGGATGAAAAGTATAAAATGGCTTGCAATGGGAGGGCAGTGGGTGTTTTATTTTATTCTTATTCTTTTATTTTATTTATTTTTGCCTGGGTGGGACGCAGGCAGAATAACCTTCATATCACAGATCCCCACCCGCCCCGGGTCTCCTATATCTTGTCGTCCCCCCCCCCCCAAAAAGAAAGGCACCAACAGGAAAAGTCGGCTCACCATCCCCCACCCACCCACAAACAGGACCCCTTTCTGATATTCTCCAGGGCTTGAAGGGAGGAAACAACCCCCCAAAAGATGCTTTAAATATGGGGGGGGGGAGAAGGAACCCCCAGGAATATTGAAAGAAGTAGAATTATTCCTGTAAATAAAAGAGCCGTAGTAACTCCATATTTAAACTGTATAACCTAACCATCTGTGAGACATTAAGATAAGGAGTTGTGTACGAAACTTTTTTTTTTGGGGGGGGGGAGAAACAAGGTTATAAATTGATTAGTACATTAATACATACATGTATTTTATTGACTATATCTCTATGCTAGAGTTCTATGGTGACTCAATAATAATAATAATAATAATAATAATAATAATAATAATAATAGTTATAACTTTATCACTTTTGAGGGGGGGGGGACGTCCACCCCCAATGAAAACGTTAGCCAGGCCTGTGGAGTTCTGGCTTGGCCTGGCTGGGGAGGATGGGAGTTATAGTCCAAGACAGCCAAGAGGCCTTGAAGAAGCCCAATTGTGGGGGAGGGGAGATTAAAGGGGGGTTATTTTATTTCAGGGGTCCCCCTCAATCCCCCCTCCCCACTTTCTTGGGTAATAAGAGGCCCCCAACCTCACCCTCGCCCCTTTCCCAAGCCCCTCCCTCGCCCTCCAAGCCCCCCCCGGCCAATCCCCCCCTTCTCAATCCCACGAGCGATCCCCACCCCAAATGCCCCCTCCCCACCCCCCCACCCCAGTTGTTTTGTCCCCCCCCCACCTCCCTTCCCTCACCCGAACTCCAGCTGGAGAGACAAGGGCGCCGCCATCTTGTCTCCGGGAGCCACGCTGCCCATACCGGAAGCGCCCCTGCGCATCCGGGTTAAGGCGCGTGGTTGCCCGGCAACGCGGACGAGAGGCGCGTGGTGCGGGGAAAAAAAAACATAGAGAGGCCAAGGCGGCGCTCGGTCTCTATGATCGACTCTTTTTTCTCTCTCTCCCTCTCTCCCTCCCCCCGGAGAGGTGATGGATTGCAGCTCCCATGTTGCTGGGCAGGCTGTGGGTGCATGATGGGGGTCTTAGTCCAGCGCTTCTGGAAGGGAGAGGAGTTTTAGTCGGCCAATGTGTTTCCCCCCCCCCCCTCTTGCAAGTGTTTAATGAGAAAAAGAGCAACTCACAATAACCCCAATGGTGTTAAACTGGGACACACACACAATACACAAATCTTTGATAAATGAGGTTAAACAATGAAAAATGCATCACTTTTCACCTTGGTGTATGTGGATTAAATTGATCTCCTGGTTTAGTTTCTGTAAGCCACGACTGGTGGCTCATTCTGGGTAAAAACCCAAGAAAGAGAAGGAGAGAGAGAGATGGAGGAGGGAAGGGAAGGAAGAAGAAAGAGGGAAGGCAGGAGCGGAAATGAAAGGAAGAAAAAGGAGAAAGGAAGAAAGGGAGCGAAGGAAGGAAGGAGGGGTGGGGAAAGGATAAGAAAGGAAGATAAAAAAGAAGAAAGGGAGTGAAGGAAGGAAGGAGGGGCGGGGAAAGGAAAGGAAGAAGAAAAAGGAGGAAAGGGAGTGAAGGAAGGAAGGAGGAGCGGGGAAAGGAAAGGAAGAAGAAAAAGGAGACGGAAGAGAGAAGGAAGGGAGGAGAGGAAAGGAAACGGAGGAGGAGAAAGAAGGGAAAGGGAAGGAAGGAGGGGAAAGGGAAGGAAGAAGAAAAAGAAGGAAAGGAAGAAAGGGAGGGAAGGAAGGAGGGGAGGGGAAGGAAAGGAAGAATAAAAAGGAGAAGGAAGAGGGAAGGAAGGAAGGAGGGAAAAGGAAAGGGAGGAGGAGAAAGAAGGGAAAGGAAGAAGAAAAAGGAGAAGGAAAGTAGAAAGAGGGAAGGAAGAAGGGGAAGGAGGAAAGGACGAAGAGAAAGGAGAAGGAAGAGGGAAGGAAGGAGGGGAAAGGAAATGGAGAAGGAGAAAGAAGGGAAAGGAAAGGAAGAAAAAGGAGAAGGAGAAGGAAGGGAAGAAGAAAAGGGGGAAGGAGGGGAGGAAAAGGAACTGAAGAGAATAGAAGGGGGGGGGAAGAAGGAAGGAAAAGGGAAGGAAGTGAGAAAACAGCGAAGCCCAGAGTGTTGACAAGGAAGCCCCCTCAGAAAACACCCAATTAATTTCCAATCAAGCCTTGGGTGGGGGTGGGGATGACTCTGCCCACAGCTGCCAGGGCCCTTCACCCCGACAAGCCAGCCCACCAAGTACCATGGGGCAGGAGCGGGAGGCCCCCAGAGTCGTTGCAAGAGCAACCAAGACAATGGGGGTTTCCTGGCCCAGGGCGGGGGCGGGATGGGGGGGCGCTTTGTTTGCTTTCGCCAGCCTCGGTAGATCGGCACTCCCCTCTGCAGCCCAGAACAAGGGGTGAAGGGGGGGAGAACCAGCCCAGCCGCTGCCCCCCACCCTCCCCCGGGGAGGAGAAAGGTCAGAGGGAGTGAAGCTTTCTTCTCCCCATTCATGTGGTAATGGGGTGTCACGCACAGATCAGGGAGGCTCGGAGCTGGGGTTAAACTGCCACCGAGAAAGAATGCAAGCGAAGAGACCCCTGTCTGTCACCCCTCTGGCTTGCTTAAAAAAAAAAAAAACCCTTCCAGCTGCATTGGAGCTCCCTTGGCCTGGAAGGAGAGGAGACCGCACTGCACACACACAACAACACACACACACACTGGCAGCGTCCTCAGAAAGCCGCCGAACAAAGAGCAGAGGGTGTTCAAACAATGCCAGACCCCTGCCTCCGCCTTCAATGGGCCCCTCTAAGCAGGCGTTTAACCTTTGGAGTCCCTGAAAATGATCTTCAAAAGACGTTGGCCTCCCTCATTATCCGTCTCGGCAAAGGCCATTTGGCTGGCTGCGAACGCCCGAGGGAAACACACCCCGGCGGCTCAAAAGCCGCCTTCCCGATCCGAGGTGGCGCCTTGGCACCAAGAGCACTGGGAAATGACGAGGGTGTCAGGCCTGCTGCGGCCATCTTTTCTTGGGGGTCTTTGGCCTGCCACGCTTTCTATTACCCTACTAGACATTTTCTATGGTGGGAAAATGGGATTGTATGGAGTTAGATGATATGTAGCCATAACAACATTCTTTCCAGAAAGCCAAGGTCATCCTTTGTCTCTGCACCTGATCGGAACTGGATGGGTAGAACTGCCAGCGTGGCAGTGGGAGATTGGACCATGGGATAGACTTGTGGGTGTGGGGGGCAAGATCTTGAACTTTCAACTGGGTGGGGGAAACCGGGAAGCTTTCAGATTCGGGTTTTCCCAGATGTGCCAACCTGGCTCTCTTAATAAATTGGAACTTTGAGAAATACTTTGCCTCGGATTCTGATTTACTTTTGGATGCTATTTGGAACCCCGACAGAGGGAGAGTTCAAGCATTTTAGGGGTTCCCCTTCCCCCCCAAAACCAAAGCCCATCTATTAAAAAATCCTGATGGTGAGAAAAATTAACAACTGGGATGGTTTCCCTCCAGTTATGGGTGCTCCATCAACGGGAGGTTTTGAAGAAGAGACTAGACAGCCATTTGAAATGGTGTGGGGTTGGACTAGAAGACCTCCAAGGTCCCTCCCAACTCTTTATTCTGTTATTCCGTTTATTTTCAAAGATGCCAGAGCTGGTTTGAAAAGGCCAGGGGCTTCATTAATGATCTTCCGAGGCAAAGAAGAGCAACAAAGATGATTAAGGGACTGGAGGCTACAATAAATGAAGGATTGGCTGCAGGAATTGGGTATGTCCAGTCTAGTGAAAAGAAGCAGTTGTCCAATGTTTGAGGGGCTGCGAGAAAGAAGAGGGGGTCAACCTATTCTCCAAAGCACACGAAGGCAGGACAAGAAGCAATGGGTGGAAACTCATCCAAGAGAGAAGCATCCTGGAATGGAGGAAAAATTCCCTTTCAGTGAGACCAATGAATCCACGGAATGGCTTGCCTTCAGAAGCTGTGACTGCTCCATCACGAGGTTTTTAAAGAAGAGACTGGAGAGCCGCTTATCCAGAATGGTATAAGGTTGAGAAGGGTGTTGGATTAGAAGACCTCCAAGGTCCCTTCTGTTGTGGTCCACCAGTGGTCAGAGGAACTGGCAGCAGATTCGGACAGTGAGTAGGTTGGGGAGGAACCTGCGCCAGTCCTGGAGTCTGGGGAAGGCTCAAATGAGGACTCTGTGTTGGAGGCAGAGAGTGAACCAAGGCTATATGACAGTTATCAGCTGCCTTCGGAGTTGGACATCGGTGAGGCAGACAGACAGCTGGAGCCTGTTCCCAGTGTGCACATGCGCAGAGCTGCCAGACGAAGGGAACAGCTAAAGAACAGGGGTCCACTTGGGAGTAAGGCCACAGGTGGACGATGAATGGCCCCTCCCAGAGGGAATAAAAGAGGAGCGGAAGGGGAGTGGAGTTTGCAGGAGGCCATTAGTTCACTTCATTGATTCATGACTCTCTGAGACTCCTGGCCAAGTTCTGCAGATCTCAGCCTGCCAGCTCTCCAAGCCAGATAAGGTCTGTGACCGTAAATCCTCCCTCGAAAGACTTCGCTGGAGGTGAAGGAGCAGAATTCACACTCAATTAATAAAAGGGTGTTTTTTTTTTGTCAGGACCAGGAGTTTGCTTCACGCTCTCCGTCAGAACATCTTCCAGTTCTGTTATTCTGCATTTTGTAGGGTTACAATTTTTTTTCCCTTTGCAGAATGCCACTGCATGCTTGGCTGGTTCCTTCCTCGGTGTACATGCCCAATTTTTCCTGCCTTGCCTTTTTAGGATGATGTCACACCATTTCTAAGCGAACTGCAGGCAGGGAGTCACACGAGAGTTCTCCCAGTACATCTCAATCAGGGTGGGACGAGCTTGCGCCCCCCCTCCCCTCCCATCCTGATTTATTCGCAGCTTCGGGAGCTGCGTTGAGCCAAGGCCACGATCCTCAACCGAGGGTAAAACGGCACGAAATCCATCGCAGAAGGAAGCGCTCGTGTTTATTAGACATTATCAGCCAGTGGCACGTTCCCCCACCCCCTCTCAATTCTTCTGCAGATGCCCCAAATATTTCCAGCTGCAGGTCGTAATCCACACACCGAAAGGAGACAGACACACTCAAAAACACAGGAAATAAAAGTCGGGGAGGGAGGGAAGGAATTGTGCAAGCAATGCACAGACATCAGGATCGAGGAAAGGACATCTAAACGCCAGTTTGGCCCCTTGCGAAATTGCCCCAAAATAAAAGCTGGGATAGATTGCAAGCAGGGCTCCCCTCTATAGTTAGGGGGGAATTTAACCCCTGAAAGACCCCCCTTTGGAGCAGTGCCAGTAAAAGCAGAATCAACATCTTCTTTTATTGGACAGGAAGATTCCACGCAATCTGTCGTGCCTTCCATGCAGAACAGAATGAAGATGAGTCTTGGAGGGGAGGGGGAGGTTGCATATGCCTCTTTTCCAGACACCTCCCTCCTTAGCCTCCCCCTCCCCTCATTCCCTGAGTCGGTGCTGCACCAGCACCTTTTAAAAAAACAACAACGACAATGCAAAATCATTCGGCCGACAGGGAGAACACCGATCGATGTAGAAAGACCAATCGGGGCCATTGGCCCAAAGCCAGGCCCTCCAAAATAATTATTGCTTGGGTTTTTTGAGGGGGGGGGGAGTGAGTGAGTTTGGAAATGACCCACGGAGGGGGATTTCCATATGCATCGCACAGCCCGCAAAGCTATCCTCAGCATCCTTTCAAACCTCCCATCTAAGCATTGTGGGAAAGAAATTCAGTTGGTGGGATGCTTTCGAAGAAGCTGGGGAAGGATCTACCCACCGGAAACAAATTCCTTGCGTGTCTAATCACACTTGGCCAAGAAATAATACAATACAATACAATAGCAGAGTTGGAAGGGACCTTGGAGGTCTTCTAGTCCAACCCCCTGCCTAGGCAGGAAACCCTATCCCGTTTCAGACACATGGCTATCCAACATCTTCTTAAAGACTTCCAGTATCTGTCTGTCCTATTCTATTGGCAAGGTTCCTGCTGACCGAAAAGACACACTTCCAGGAAGACCGTAAGATGGTGTTAAACACCCTGTTCTGGAAACAGAATGCTGCCTGCATTTTAAAACAACAACAACTATAGAAATTAGTTTGGCCAGTCTAATTCTCTCCGTTCCCACATTGCAAAATATCAGGAGGGGGGCCTGTTTAATGTCAGTTTCTCAGGGATTCGACTAGAGACCCTGGAGTTGTTTCCCAGCACATCGGAGATCTGTGGAGAGTGCTGCTCTGTCCATTTGCTGACGCTCGGAGTCTCCCTCGTGTAAGCAAGAGAGAGATCTCATCGCATTAAAAAAAAAATAAAAAATACGGCAGGATCCTTCTCCAAAAGCTACCGGTCTCAAAAAGTTTTTGGAAACGTCCGTTGGAATATACAGTACTTCCAGTTTGAGTTTTTACAGCATCCAAGGGGAGAAAGTTAATTTGAGCAGGTCGTTTGAGAGCAATACAGATGATCAGATGACGGATCTCAAACTTCTGAAAACCAGCCAGGTCTAAATGCCCTCTAGGGACATTTCAAACGGGCCAAACTGGACAGGCGAGCAAACGCTCGGGGCACGATTAAGCCTGTCACTGCATTTTGCTCCTGGTTGTTGTTATTTTTATTTATTTATTTATTTTAAAAGCCCTTTTGGTTCAAAAGAATAGAATAAGCCTGGGGTGTGCGTTAGAAACAAACCATAATCCAACTCGATACATGTATGCAGCTTTGGGTATATTGCATTATTAGGCTGGGGGGGTGGGGGGGTGGGGGAAGCAATGTTTTCTGTTTGCTCTTTCAGCAAGACTCACCCCGCACCTCCCCAAGTGTGCGAAGGTCTGACTTTGGAAGGCAAAAAAACCACCACCAGTTTGAAAAACACCCCCAGAGTTGATTAAAAGATAGATAAAGCAAGTCCAAAATAATAATAATTATCATGATCCTGAAAAAAAAAAGAGGAGAGTTTGGGATAGAATAAGCACCTTCCTCGTCCAGGCTGGCTTTTTTGTGCTTTGCAAATAGCAACCCGTAAAAAAAAAAAAAAATTAAAAGTAGAGTTAACCCCCCCCTTAAAATAAATATAATGACTGATCAGCCGAGAATGACAGTGCAATGTCGCCCCCTGGAGGTCATTCCCAACACTGCAGCTGTTGGTGGTTTTACCCCAACCATCCTCCTCCTTCAACAGGGAGGGGGATGATGAGCTTTGGAGTCCCAGCTAAGGAACAAAGAAAGAGAGTCCTTGCGAGATCCACTAGAGATCCACCCTTCCCCAACAGGAGAAAAGAAAGCAGTAAGATCATCTGTGCTTTGGTAAAGCCAGCGCTACGTAAAATTATCCACGCTGCTGGAAATCACACGTTGTTGTTTTTTTTAAGTTAAAAAATGAATGAATTTTTGCAGTGGCTTTTTCGGGAAACGTTTCCAGTTTTCCAACCCCATCGTAATCCCAGTCCTCGGACCAAAGGATGTGATGAGAGTTTTCGAGGAGGTGGGGAAAATGTCCTTTTGATTTCACACGCACGTCCCGTTTCTTTACAGCTTGATCTGTCCCGACTGGATCTTTCCGAAGGCTTCTTCCTCCAATGGCTTATAGCGGCATTCGCGAGGGTCCAAGTAGAATAATTTATCTTTTACCACCGTAGGATCATATCCTTCTTTCCGCAGATCGACTTTCTGGAACTTGAAGGTGCCTAAGGGGAAAACGGCAGGGGAGGGAGGAGGGGGGGAAAAGAAGGAGCCACAGACACATTAAGGGATGTCGTCCTTTTGGTAGTTTCTTTCTGCTTTTGGCCATGCAGAGAAACTAAAGTGAATAAACTTTCCCCTGCTCATGATATTGTTTTTTTTAAACGAAATTTTGTGGCCCGCAAGGGAGCTGGCAGCAGATTCAGACAGTGAGGAGGCTGGGGAGGAACCTGGGCCACTCCTGGAATCTGGGGAAGGCTCGGATGAGGGCTCTGTGTCGGAGGCAGAGAGGGGGCCAGGGCCTTATGCCAGTTATCAGCTGCCTTCGGAGTCAGAGATCACTGAGGCAGAGAAACAGCTGGAGCCTCTTACTCTACTCTACTTCTAATCCATTCCTATTCTATTCTGTTCTGTTCTATTCTACTCTTATTTTATTCTATTCTGTTCTACTCTTATTCTATTCTACTCTACTCTACTCTTATTTTATTCTATTCCTATTTCTATTATTTCTAATTCTATTCTATTCTACTCAACTCTTATTCTATTCTATTCCTATTCCTATTATTTCTAATTCTATTCTATTCTTTCTATTTCTATTATTTTTAATTCTATTCCATTCTACTCTTATTCTATCCTATTGTATTTTACTCTTATTCTATTCTATTCTACTCTACTCTTATTCTATTCTATTCCTATTTCTATTATTTCTAATTCTATTCTATTCTTTCTATTTCTATTATTTTTAATTCTATTCCATTCTACTCTTATTCTATTCTATTCTACTCTTATTCTATCCTATTCTATTTTACTCTTATTCTATTCTATTCTATTCTACTCTACTCTTATTCTATTCTATTCCTATTTCTATTATTTCTAATTCTATTCTATTCTTTCTATTTCTATTATTTTTAATTCTATTCTATTGTACTCGTATTCTATTCTATTCCTATTTCTATTATTTCTAACTCTATTCTATTCTTTTCTATTTCTATTATGTCTAATTCTATTCTATTCTATTCTTTTCTATTTCTACTTCTATTATTTCTAATTATATTCCATTCTTTTCTATTTCTATTATTTCTAATTCTATTCTATTCTTTCTATTTCTATTATTTTTAATTCTATTCTATTCTACTCTTATTCTATTCTATTCCTATTTCTATTGTTTCTAATTCTATTCTATTCTATTCTATTCTATTCTATTTCTATTTCTATTTCTATTATTTCTAATTATATTCTATCCTGTGCTGTTCTATTCTTTATCCTACCCTATAAGAAGAGGTTGGATAACCATTTCTCTGAAATGATACAGGGTCCCCAGCTTCAGCGGGGCGGGGGGCTGGACTAGAGGACCTCCAAGGTCCCTTCCAACTCCACTATTCTGACGTTCTGGCCCCGAGGATGAAACTAACCGTCTCGAGGCTGCAATTTTCCAAAGGTGTAACCCTGCGCCTGACGCAAAGCGACATGGCGCTTGTTTCAACTGCCCAGGGACTCACTTGTCTGGTGCACTTCCTTCAGCAACCGCAGGAAGACGGGGCGGGCATAGGCAGGTAGCGATTTCTTCATTTCTGCAGCAAACCTCTCCAAGTCGCACGAGTCCTCCTTATCTACCACGGCAGCCATTCCGGCTTTCCCTTCCGTGCCTAAAAATAAAATAAAATAAAATTCCAGGCAGTCAAAACTCTCTTTGATTGAGTAGGACCTTTGATGCGCGTGTCAGAGGTGGCACCCAGCGGCCTCTCTGATGGCACGCAAGCCGGCGCCCCAGTTCAGCTGTCCCCCACTGACCTGGCACGGCCACGCCGTACACCACCACATCGGCCATGCTGAGGATGCGGCTGAGGGTGCCCTCCACCTCCGTGGTGGAGACGTTCTCACCCTTCCAGCGGAAAGTGTCACCGGTGCGGTCTCGGAAGTAGAGGTAGCCCAGTTCGTCCATCACCAGGACGTCCCCTGAGGGAGAAGAGCACGAGGGTTGCGCGGAAAGTTCGCAGCAGGCCCCTCCCCATCTTTATGAACCGGGGGGGGGGGGGAGGTCCTCAGCTTACGGCCACAACGGAGCCCGACTGTTGCTAAGCGGGCTGGTCGTGAAGTGAGTCTTGCTCCACTTTGCGACCTTTGGCCGCCGTTGTTAAGCAAATCGCGAATATGACCGTCATAAAGCTGAGTCAGTTGCCGAGCATCTGAATTCTGATCGGGTGATACAAGCGCTGTAAGTCTGAAAAACGGCCCAAAGTCCATATTTTTCAGGGCCGCTGTGAATTTGAACGGTCGCTAAATGAACCGTTGGAAGACAATTCCAAAATTCTGCTTCACCCCATCAAGAAGAAGAGACTACTAGGCAGTCACTTGTTTGAGATGGGATAGGTGCTCTTGCTTGAGCAGGGGGCTGGACTAGAAGACCTCCAAGATCCCTTCCAGTTTTGTTTTCCTTTCATTCTTTCTTCCTCCCCTTCTTCCATCTACCTTCTTTCCTTCCTTCCTTCCTTCCCTTCTCCCATCTTCCTTCCTTCTTTCCTTCCATCCCTCCCACCTTCCTTTCCTTCCTTTCTTCCCTCCCTCCCATCTTCCTTGCTTCCTTCCCTTCTCCCTCTTTCCATCTGCCTTCCTTCCCTTCTCCCTTCCTTCCTTCCATCCCTCCCATCTTCCTTTCTTCCTTCCTATCTTCCTTTCTTCTTTCCTTTCCTCCCTCCCATCTTCCTTCCTTCCTTCCTTCCTTCCTTCCTTCCTTCCTTCCTTCCTTCCTTCCGTCCTTCCTTCCTTCCTGAAATGATGTAGGCTCTCCTATTTGAGCAGGGGGTTGCACTAGAATATTTCCAAGGTCCCTTCCAACTCACTCCCTTCCTTCCTTCCTTCCTTCCTTCCTTCCTTCCTTCCTTCCTTCCTTCCTTCCTCCCTTCCTGAAATGGTATAGGATCTCCTGTTTGAGCAGGGGGTTGGACTAGAAGACCTTCAAGGTCACTTCCAACTTCCTTCCTTCCTTCCTTCCTTCCTTCCTTCCTTCCTTCCTTCCTCCCTCCCTCCCTCCCTCCCTTCCTGAAATGGTATAGGATCTCCTGTTTGAGCAGGGGGTTGGACTAGAAGACCTTCAAGGTCATTTCCAACTTCCCTCCTTCCTTCCTTCCTTCCTTCCTTCCTTCCTTCCTTCCTTCCTTCCTTCCTTCCTTCCTTCCTGAAATGGTATAGTGTCTCCTGCTTGAGCAGAGGGTTGGACTAGAAGGCCTCTAAAGTCCCTTCCAGCTTCTATTTTATTCTATGATATATCCTAATTTTTCCGCATGTTTCCGACTAAACAGCCTTTGGCCTTTTTTTTTCCCCTACAGGTGAGAATCATTATACTCCCAAAAGACGAATGGAGGAAGGTTCACCTGAGAGGTAGGCGGAGTCGCCTTTGGTGAAGACATCTCGGGTGATCTTCTTGTCGTTGGCCTCGCGGTTGAGGTAGCCATCAAAACGCTGCAAGGGGTCACTTTGAACGATGCGCCCCACCAGTTGTCCCGGTTCTCCTGGGGACGAAGAGGAAGGAAGAGGCTGGATTGGAGGTTTTTCAGGATTATGAGGTCCAACCAGGTTCTCAAACGCCAAAGGTCTTCTGATGCCTTCAGCAGAACGTGGCTTGAAGGCATCTAAGGAGCTTCCACCACCAGCCAGAGAGAGAACACCCAATGGAATGGATGGGGGGGAAATCTCCTTCTGCTATCTTCTCTAGGGCCTTCCTTCTTTCCTTCCATCCCTCCCATCTTCCTTTCCTTCCTTTCTTCCCTCCCTCCCATCTTCCTTCCTTCCTTCCCTTCTCCCTCCTTCCATCTGCCTTCCTTCCCTTCTCCCATCTTCCTTCTTTTCTTCCATCCCTCCCATCTTCCTTTCTATCTTCCTTTCTTTCCTTTCCTCCCTCCCATCTTCCTTCCTTCCTTCCTTCTGATGCCTTCAGCAGAACGTGGCTTGAAGGCATCTAAGGAGCTTCCACCACCAGCCAGAGAGAGAACACCCAATGGAACGGATGGGGGGAAATCTCCTTCTGCTATCTTCTCTAGGGCCCATCCGTGTCTCCACCTTCTCTCCACCCATCACCACCTGGCCTCACCTGGCTCACACCTCATGCAGAGCCCATCCGGTCTCCGGATCAGCTCCATGGTGTCTTCGTTGACTCGGACGAGCTTGATGGGGTAAACGTGGGGGAAGATTCTGCTGTTGAAGCCACAGGCCCCCAGCTGCAAAGGGGAGGAATTTAGAGGGCTGGGCTCAGAAGAAGAGCAAGGAGGTCTCGTTTTGTTCCCCTCCGGACCTTGAGCTTCTCAGGATGGGCTCTGAGCTGGGTGGCTGGCATGTCCTGACCCAACGAGGGAACATCCCACTTGACCATCAAGGACATTGGATGCTTCCCCTTCCTTCTCCACTCCACAAACCCCACTTCTTTCTAGCACTGATGACGTTCCCTAGTTGGGTCATGAAACGTCTGCAGGAAAGACGCCAGGCTCAGAGAGCACCAAGGACCCCACAGTCCTCCTCCTCCTCTTCCTCCTTCCTCCTCACAGCAAACCCCTAGCACTGATGATGTTCTCTAGTTGGGTCATGAAACGTCGGCAAAAAAAAAATCACCCAGCTCAAGAGAGCATTAAGGACCCCAGTCGCCGTCTTCCTCCTCCTCCCCCTTTTCTCCTCCTCCTCCCTTCCTCCTCCTCTTCCTTTTCTCCTCCTCTTTCGTTCTGCAAACGCCCATTCCTTTTTAGGACTGATGATGTTCCCTAGTCGGGTCATGAAATGTCTCAAGAAAACCACCCAGCTCAAGAGAGCATCAAGGACCCCAGTCGTCGTCCTACTCCCCCTTTTCTCCTCCTCCTCCCTTTCTCCTCCTCCTCCACCGCTCTGCAAACCCAACTCCCTTCTAGCACTGATGATGTTCCCTAGTTGGGTCATGAAACGTCTGCAAGAAAACCATCAGGCTCAGATAGCATCAAGGACCCCAGACTCCTCTCCTCTTTTTTCTCCTCCTCCTCCTCCTCCTCTTCTTCTTTCTCCTCCTCTCTGCAAACCCAACTCCCTTCTAGCACTGACAATGTTCCCTAGTTCGGTCACGAAACGTCTGCAAGAAAACTTCCAAGCTCAGAAAACACCAAGAACCCCACCATCTTCCTCCTCCTCCTCCTCCTCCTCCTCCTCGTTCTGACCCAGGATTCCTTAAAAAGCAAGAAGCAAAGTCTGGGTCCCAACAAAACTCCTTTTATTTGCACGACTGTGAATTCCTTTCATTCACAGTCCGCAAAGCTTTAGCAAACAGACTTTCAGAGGAATGTTTATGCACACGCACCTTATCTCGTTCGGAGAGCTGCCAAATAACTCGTTTCTAAACACAGGGCAAGGCGAAACCTGGCACACTTATAGTCACAAACAGTGACTGTTTGTTTCCTATGGGAGGGGCCAATCACCTCCAAGGTGTGGCTTTACTCTTAAGCTGACCCTGCTTTCTTAGTTGTTCTTGTCTTCTGGCAGCTCTGCGCATGCGCACACTGGGAACAGGCTCCAGCTGCTCCTCTGCCTCGCTGCTGTCTAGCTCCCTCTCTGCCCTCGTCTGAGCTTTCCTCAGCCCCCAGGACTGGCCCATGTTCCTCCCCGACCTCCTCGCTGTCCGACTCTCTGCCTGTTTTGCTGGCTGCCGTCAGGCCACAATAGTAAGAGGGTGGGGAATGTTGACTACGAATGGGTCAATTTGAAGAAATGAAACTCCTGCAATTCCACGGGAGCTTGGGAGAGCCTGGAAACTTTTCAAGGTCCGATCAACAGGTGTGCAGAAGAAGGCAGATGGTTCCCATCAGAAAGAAAAACTTTTTTTATACGGTGGGAAATTCATTAATCCTTTGAAATTCACAGTTTTTATCTCACCGTTCCTACGCTAGGTATTCAATAAACAGCAAGCTTTTCAGAAATGAAATGATCCTGGATTTTTATTTCGATACTCAAGTTGGATGTTGACAGACAGGACTGGCCCATGTTCCTCCCCGACCTCCTCGCTGCCCGACTCCGCTGCCAGCTCCGCAGGCCACCACGCTCCTCTCTGCAAACCCCGCTCCCTTCTAGCCCTGATGATGTTACTCAGCCGGGTCGCGAAACGTCCGCGAGAGAATAATTCCGCTCAGAGAGCCCACCAACTCAAAGGTTTTTCTCTCCTCTTTCCTTCCTTCGGCCTACCTTGTTGTCAAAATTCCCCACGCTGCAATTGCACTCGGTGGAGCCGTAAAACTCGGCAATCTGAGGGATGCCGAAACGTTCGCTGAACTCCTTCCAGATGGAGGCCCGCAGGCCGTTCCCCAGCGCCATTCGAACCCGGTGCTGACGCTCCACCGCTTTCGAGGGCTGGTTCAGCAAGTAACGGCAGATCTCCCCGATGTACTGTACAATCTGAAAGCCACAAGAGGAATAATGATGATAAAATAATAATAATAATAATAATAATAATAATAATAATAATAATAATAATAATAATAATGCAATAATAATAATAATGCAATAATAATAAATTGCATAAATAATAACAATAAAAATAAATTGCATTAATAATAACAATAAATTGCATAAGTGATAGTAATAACAACAATAAATTGCATAATAAGTAATCATAATAACAATAATGCATTGCATAATAAATAATAATCATATAATATATAATAATAATAAATAATAATAACCAATTGCAGCTTCCTGCAATAACACCAGCGGAAGTGCAAAAAACTGCGCTACTCGGAACATCGTATATTTTAAGAAGGTCCTTGGTTGATACCTAGGATGCTGGCAGCAAACCATATCAACCATTAGCACCAGTCACTGGTATTTGTGATGCATTTTTTTTAAATGTTCAGTTGATTGAGTTTTATGTTCAATGAATAAAGTATAATAAATAAATAAATAAATAAATAAATAAATAAATAAATAAATAAATAATGCCAGTCAATGGTATTTGTGACACATTTTAAAATGTTCAGTTAACTGATTTTCATGTTTAATGAATAATAATAATAATAATAATAATAATAATAATATGCTATATCTTTTATAGCAAATATATTTTATATAGCAAAAAACTCCTTCATTTTTATTTTACTGAGTTTGAGTAAAATAAAATAAAAATGAAGGAGTTTTGGAGGGTTTTAGGGAAGAGAGGCAGGGAATACATATAGTCCACGCCTTACGATCCGCAATTGTGACCAGAATTGTCTACGACGTAACACAGCTGCCACATCTGTAAATCCAACTGTTATGCACGCAGTCCCTGGACTTATAACGATTTGCTTAATCGCCGTTACTAGTTACGAAGGCCCTGAAAAAAAGCGACCATCCACCAGTCCTCGGACGTACAATGGTTGCAAGAAAGGTCATAGAATGGGGTCGAAAACTCACTTAACAACAGTCTCGCTCAGCCACAGAAATTTTGTGGCTCAATTGTGGTCGTATGTTAAGGACTAGCTGTGGTTTCTTTTCAGATTAGCCTAGACTGGCCTTGTTGAGGTACGTCGGATTATAATGTGTGGTTTTTTAAAAAATCAGAGACATTTGTCTTTTAAGATTGCATCGAGATTTATGGCTTAAGTTTGCGTTTAGAAACCGCAAGCCACATCTAAACCTTTGCATAAAATTTGGGAGATCAGAGTCGGAGTCTTCCTTCAACTCATTTGAATCTTGCGTAAAAGAGATTAATTTTTTTCCCCCTCCTCTGCCTTATTGGTTCTAGAAACCTCCGTCTGATCAGCTGCCAACATAAAAAACTTTTTAAAAATCCAAGCCGGGTGAGAATTTCCCATGAATGAATGATTCAAGGGGCCAATTCTACACTCGTTCAGTTCCGTCTGCTTTTTATTAAAAAAATAAAATAAAGACCAAAGGGGGGGAAAAAAACAACTTGGGCCATTTATTAAATATTTACCCTCCTTTGGGTGCGAACATCACGGGGATATTTTAAAAATCTGAACGGGAAGAGGATTAAGCTGGAAGGCAAACACGGGTCTAATGTGGCATTTGACGAGCTAAGCTGCTCTTTTATACGGCTATTAAACAGAATCTCTCTCTCTCTCTCTCTCTCCCCCTCTCTGAGTTTTCTGTCTTTCTCTTTCTTCTCTCTCTCTCCCCCCCTCTTTCTCCTCTCTCTGTTTTCTGTCTTTCTCTTTCTTTCCTCTCTCTCCCCCTCTCTTTCTCCTCTCTGTTTTCTTTCTCTCTCTTTCCCCTTTCTCTTTCTTTTCTCGTTTCTCTCTTTCTTTCATCTCCCCCCCACTTTCTTCTCCCACTCTCTCCCCTTCTCCCCCTCCTTCCCTCTCTCTTTCCTCTCTCCCTCCCTCTCCCTCTTTCTCTCCCCCTCGCTTCTCTCTTTCTTCTCTCAGCCTCCCTCCCTCTCCTCTTCCTTTCTGTCTCTCTCCCCCTCTCTTCTCTCTTTCTTCTCTCTCCCTCCCTCTCTCTCTCTCTTTCTTCTCTCTCTCTCTCAACAGACTTGTGATCCCTCTTCCCTCCCTTCCGCCAAGAGTCCTCCCCCCCTTGCCTCACCGTGCAGTTGTACTTGACACAATCGTCCCAAAAGTGAGAGGCCGAAAACTTCCTTCTGATCACCACCGTCATTCCATGCAGGAGACACTGCCCGACACCGACAATATTCCCTAAGGGCGGCATGAAAGGGGATAAAAATAAATAGTAAGGGAAAGGGGAAGAAGGCAGGAAGGGAGGGAGGGAGGGAGGAAGAAAGGAAGGAGAAATAGGAAAAGGAAGGGAGGGAGGAAAGAAGGAGAAATAGGAAAAGGGAGGGAGGGAGGAAGGAAGGAAGGAGAAATAGGAAAAGAGAGGGAGGGAGGGAGGAAGGAGAAATAGGAAAAGGGAGGGAGGGAGGAAGGGAGGAGACAGAAGAGGAAGAAAAGGAAGGAAAGAGAAAGAGGGAAAGGGAGGAAGGAAGAAAGGAAGGAAGGAAGGTAAGAAGGAAGGAAGGAAGGAAGGAAGGAAGGAAGGAAGGAAGGAAGGAAGGAAGGAAGGAAGACTTTGGTCGACTTTCCCCCTTTTTTGATACCTTACCTGGGGAGGACTATTTCAGGAAGAAGGGGAGCAAAGAGAAGAAGCGACCCCAGGGGGTGAAAAATAAATGTGTGAGGGTCGCGAAGCCCAGAGCGTTGGTGTTACCTGCCGCGTGGTACAGAGGGAGGCTGTCATAAACCACGTCGTCGGGCGTCATACGAAAGCCCCCGTAGACCAGGGTCGCCATCCGGAAATACCTGCTCCGAGAGAGGAGAGCCCTGAGTCAGCTTGGGTGGGTCAGCCCGTGCAGAGGGGGCTCTTGAGGAAACGGGGAGCAGCAGAACAGACCTGAACCGCAGGGAAATCCCCCCCTCTATCTCTTTCCACTGACCTGCTGTGGACAATGATGGCTGCCTTGGGCAAACCGGTCGTTCCAGACGTGTAAATGTAGAAGAGTTTATCTGGGGGGAAAGAACGGCATGGAAACTTTCAGGGAGGCCGCCAGACTTGGCAAGAATGCAGGAAGGAACTGATTGCCTCCTGCAAACTCCAGTCCCCTGTTGCTCCTCTTTTATTCCCTCTGGGAGGGGACATTCATCGTCCACCTGTGGCCTTACTCCCAAGTCGACCCCTTGTTCTTTAGCTCTTCCCTTCGTCTGGCAACTCTGTGCATGCGCACACTGGGAACAGGCTCCAGCTGTTCTTCTGCCTCACTGATGTCTGACTCCAAAGGCAGCTGATAACTGTCAGACGGCCTCGACCTCCTCTCTGCGTCCGACACAGAGCCCTCATCCGAGCCTTCCCCAGACTCCAGGACTGGCCCATCTTCCTCCCCAACTCCTCACTGTCTGAATCTGTTGCCACTGGTGGGCCACCACACCTTCATCCTCCTTTGGGGAGGGAGGACCATGGGGGGATCAACCACCTCTCCTCCCCCTGAAATCTAGGCTGAAGGGTGCCAAGTTAAACCCTGGCAGTGGGACAGAGCCATCTCTGGGAGGTGGGCACAGAGAGGGACCACTTCTTTGTGGGTTTGAGCACATACCTAGGAATCCCTTGTCTGGTGGGTTGGGCGGCTGGCGGTGGGCTTTCTCAACCAGAGAGTCAAGATCTTCCACGCCAGGCAAAGAGTTGGCGGCCTGCCGATCTCCGGAGCAGAAGAGATGGATGGACTTCTCCAAGGAGGGCTGGACTTCCCGCAAGGCTAGAAGAAGAGGAAAGAAAAAAAAAGAGAATTGTGGTCAGCTTGTGTGGTTACATTTGGGAGCTCGTGGGGGGGGGGGGGCATCTCGGGAGGTTTCTTCTCCGAACAACGACCCTGTGAGGTAGGCTGGGGGAAGGAGGAGCAGCTGATCCCCAAGGAGCTGAGCCATTGTAGATTGCCCTTTTAAACTGAAGGTTTCTGTTTTGGTGATTGCGGCCATCCTAGTTAAGGAAACAGACTCTAAATAAAACAAACCAGAGCTTAGCGCAAATCACCATCATTGTGGTTCCTTCAGGAGGCCTGGATTGAAGACAACCATGGCCGAGTCCTTGTAAAAGATAAGAGTTGGAAGGGACCTTGTAGGTCATCTAGTCCAACCCCCCACTCCCGCCCAAGCAGGAGACCTTGCACCATTCCCGACAGAGGGCAGTCCAGTCTCTTCTTGAAAGCCTCCAGGGATGAAACTCCCACAACTTCCAAAGACAACTTCTGTTCCATGGATTGATTGCTCTCACTGTCAGGAAATTCCTCCTTATTTCCAGGTTGAATCTCTCCTTGGTCAGTTTCCATCCATTATTCCTTGTCTGGCCTTCTGGTCCTTTAGAAAATAGCTTGACCCCCTTCCTCCTCTCTGTAGCAGCCCCTCAAATATTGGAAGACTTCTCTCCTGTCTCCCCTGGTCCTTCTCTTCCCTAGACTAGCCATGCCCAGTTCCTGCAACTGTTCTTCATTTTATCCTCCAGTCCCTTAATTATCTTGGTTGCTCTTCTCTGCACTCTTTCCAGAGTCTCAACCTCTTTTTTATAGCGTGGTGACCAAAACTGGATGCAGTACTCTAAGGTGTGGCCTTACTAAGGCTTAATAGAGTGGGATTAGTACCTCCCTTGATCTTGATTGCGTCCCTCTGTTAATGCAACTTAGGATTGTGTTGGCTTTTTTGACTGCCGCTGCACACGGCTGGCTCCTATTTAGCTGGTTGTCCACTAAGCCTCCAAGATCCCTCTCAGAGTCACTGCTATTAACCCTGGTTTCACCGGGTTTAAATGTGTCCTTTGAGTTTTTCTTGCCTACGTGTAAGACTTGACTTTCTCTACAAGAAAAGGGTCCACTAATTCTGGTTGACCATTCTTGACTGATCCAGCCCCTTGATCTCCCCTCCTTTTTCCTCTTCCCCACCCTGCGGTCACCTCACCTTCAGCCAGCTCGCCTCCAAAGATGACCGCCTTGGCGTGGGAGATTTTGACGCAGTGGACCAAGGACTCTTGCCGCACGTTGGAGTTCAGGAGGGCCACCTCTACCCCGATCTTGGCCAGTCCGAGCCAGAGGCCCACGTACTGGTTGCAGGACTCCATGAAGAGGGCCACGGCGTCCCCTGAGCGGTATCCCTGCTTGTAGAAGAAGTTGGCCACCTGGTTCGAGTAGTCATCCAGCTGCCTGAAGGTCCACGTTTCTCCCGTGGCTTGGAAGATGAGGGCCGCCTTCTCCGGGTGTCTGCGCACCGTCTGCTGGAAGAGCTTGGGGATGGTGGCCCCGCGTTTCACGTACCACCAGATCTTCAGCCGGGTTGACAGGACGGTCCTGGCAGTCCTACCAAGCACAGGGCGAAATGCAGAAGCGTCAAAGTATCAACGCATCAAAGGTTCAACGCCTGGAATGCTCTACCTGAACTCCATTGTTGCAGCCTCAAATGCCCCACAGCTTCAACTTCAAACTGTCCACCGTGGACCTCACCCCATTCCTAAGAGGTCTGTAAAGGGGACGTGCCTTCCGTCCCTGTCCTATTGTCCCCATTTATTTGTACACATTTCCTCTGTTCAGAATAGAATAGAAGAGAAGAGAAGATGGAATGTAATAGAAGATGGAATGGAGGTAAGATAGAATAGAATAGAATAGAATAGAAGAGAAGAGAAGAGAAGAGAAGAAAAGAAAAGAGAAGATGGAATGTAATAGAAGATGGAATGGAGGTAAGATAGAAGAGAAGAGAATACAATAGAAGAGAAGAGAAGAGAAGAAAAGAAAAGAGAAGATGGAATGTAATAGAAGATGGAATGGAGGTAAGATAGAAGAGAAGAGAAGAGAAGATAGAATTTCCCCCAAACCCCCTTCCCTTCTAACCCTTCAACCCTATCTCGAAATGAAGGAAGGGTCAAGAACTTTCAACGGGGCCAAAAAGAGCCTCATTCTGGATTTCTCGCCTTAGGCGGGGGGGGGTGAGTCTAGACAGCCTCAAAGGAGCCCCTCCTCCAGCATCTGGAGTTCAACGAAAACTACTTTGAATTGTCAAACTTTGGAGAAGATTGTCCCCAGATGCTGGACACTCTGCAGAGGAAATCGCTCATCGTCAATACCCCCAAACGTGCACCTCCAGCCACAGCTCAGCCATTGTGCAGTGTGCTGTACAATCACACACACACAGACACACAAACCCACACCTCCAGTTCCATGTCGAAAGCTGGTGGAACGGAGGAGCTGTGGCGCACGCAATCGTCGATTGCTGATGAGCTTAAAAAACACCTTGCACAACCCTGCCCGGCCTACACAAGTGGATTGCGATTGTCAGCTTCCCTTGGCCTCCGTACGACAAGAATCAGCACGCCTTTTGCGACGTCTGCCGGTTCCCAGGTTCAAACCACTGCAGCGTTGCACATTCTCGGCTTTTATTATTTCTATTAGCCGGAAAAACTGGTCGGGCCAGAAGGATGCGAGACTCCTTGGCATCGGCTTTTCAGGGGGCGGGTGGTGGTGGAAATCGGGCACGTCAGGAAGAAAGATGGCCTGGGGGTGGGGGGTTTGGGGGGCTTTAATGCCTTGGAAGGGTAAGAGTGACGCAGAACGGGTCTTCCGGGAAGATTTGGTTGCTCTCTCGAGAACCAATCGCGAGCCACATTTTAAAAAAACGTTTAGCCCAAAGAGATAAAGCCGTCAGCTCTTTTAGCGTCCGTCCCCTATTCGGTTTTCTGCCAAGTCTACTTTTGCATGTCAAGGGGGTTTTGTTCGTGTCTGTGAACCCGCGGAACTCCCTGCCTCATGAAATCAGGTCGGCCACCTTTTCCTGACGTGTTTTGCCAACCGGTTAAGACATTCCTAACCGGAGAAGGCGTTTGATGCACAAGCAGCCCACGGTGAACTGATGTAATCGGGCAGCGTTTCCTGAACCTTGGGTGCCTTCTGTTTTTCCTTTTGTGCCCTTTCAATTTTGCATGTGTGTGTGTGTGTGTGTGTGTGTGTGTGTGTGTGTATGTGTGTGTGTTACAACCCCTGGTATGCCCAAATCCCAGTAAGGATATGGCTAGCTGATGAGAGCTAAATAGCTTGAAATAGATCTATACTAATCTCCCTTTATTTATTTATCAGCACAAATACAACATGTATGTATGTATGTATGTATGTATGTATGTATGTATGTATGTATGTATTTGGGCACACCAGGGGTTGTAACACAAATACATATGTGTGTGTGTGTGTGTGTGTGTGTATTTCTCCCTCCCAAATCGGAGAGTCGCTTTGCAGGGGGAGAGTTAATCAATAAACGCAATAACCCCCGGAAAAGCAGGACGCTGTGCCGAAGGTTAAGCGGACGCCAAAAATAAATAACATTTCAAGCTCATTTTCTCCTGTTTTGCTCTTTTCCAGCAGCTGGTTGGCAAAACAAAAATAAAGTGAGAAATGAGACCAAACCAGGGAAAGGAATTCCCCAAACTTTAGCAGCTCGATTTGTTTTTCAAAGTTAAATCAAGATGATGATGATGATGATGATTAACTTTTATTCACCAAACATAAAACTCAGTCAACTGAACATTCAAAAATGTACTACAAATAATAATAATAATAATAATAATAATAATAATAATAATAATAATAATAATAATAATAATAATAATAATCTTATATCCTCCAGCGTTACCTTAACAGTTCCTAGGTCCTTGGTTAGGACTCGAGCTGTTGAGCTACCAACCAGCCCCAAAGGCTGTGAATCTCACCAAATAATAATATCATCATCAACCATAATAATATCATAATATTATCAACCATTAGCACCAATCAATGGTATTTGTGATGAATTTTTGAATGTTCAGTTGACTGTTTCATGTTTAATGAAATAATAACAATTAATAATAATAATAATAATAATAATATCAACCATAATAATATCATAATAGTATCAACCATTAGCACCAGGCAATGGTATTTGTGATGAATTTTTGAATGTTCAGTTGACTGTTTCATGTTTAATGAAATAATAACAATTAATAATAATAATAATAATAATAATAATAATAATAATAATAATAATATCAACCATAATAATATCATAATAGTATCAACCATTAGCACCAGGCAATGGTATTTGTGATGAATTTTTGAATGTTCAGTTGACTGTTTCATGTTTAATGAAATAATAATAATAATAATAATAATAATAATAATAATAATATCAACCATAATAATATCATAATAGTATCAACCATTAGCACCAGGCAATGGTATTTGTGATGAATTTTTGAATGTTCTGTTGACTGAGTTTCATGTTTAATGAATTAATAATAATAATAATAATAATAATAATAATAATAATAATAATATAGATTTGACTTACAGATAGTCCTAGACTTATAACAGTTTGTTTAATGACTGTTCAAAATTACAACAGCACCCAAAAAAAAGGTGACTTATGACCATTTTTCACACTTACGACTGCTGCAGCATCCCCTTGGTCAGATGTTTGGCAACTGGCTCGTATTTATGACGGTCGCCATGCCCCAAGGTTACGTGATCCCCCTTTGCGGCCTTCTGACAAGCGAAGTCCACGGGGAAGCTAAATTCACTTAATGACCGTGGGACGAGCTGAACAAGTGCAGGGATTCCCCTTAACAACGGTGGCAAGGAAGGCCGTAGAACGGGGCAAAGCTCACTTAACGGCCTCCCTCAGCAACCGAAATTTTGAAGTCAGTTGCGGTCGTAAGTCAGGGACTATTCAGAGGGAAAGGAAGGAAGGAAGAAGCGCCACAACTTACATAGCATCCCGCTTGATGGTCTTGGCGAAAATGCGGACGAACTTCCATCCACCGGAGCCCAAGTAGAATATGAAAAGGGCCGGCACAATTTGAACCCAGGGCAGGTCAAAAAACAGCCGGAAAATGACGGAGAATGAAAGGAGGCCCACCCAACGCATCATTTTGGCCTGAAAGAAAAAGGAAGGGAAAAAAGAAAACAGAAAAAAAAAAAGAAAATTTCCCATTTTAAATTGTCAAGAAGAAACTGCTGTTTATCCAGAACTCTTTCTTGGGTTGGACTAGAAGGCCTCTGAGGTCCCCTTTCCAACTCTTGTTATTCTCTGTTCTAAGTAAGGCACCAAAGCGATGCCGAATAGAATAAATCCTGCGCACATATTTCTTTAAGCTGAGATGTCCGCTTTTCTTCGCTAAATTTGCTCCTTCAATTAATTTTGGGGAAAAAAAACCCCACACGTATTTAATCGGAGGCAACGTACTGTGAGAAAAACAGGCTCCCGGTCGTAGTTAATCCTCCGATTATTACAATTTTTCCACCGCTGCTTCCTCGGCGACACTTTTCCCAAATGGAGAGGACGCTGTAGGGATCATCACCTGAAAAAAAAAAAAGAGTTTAAAAAAGTTCAACAATTTAGGCCAAAAGTCCAAAGGGATTCCCAGCTGCGATTACAATAATTACAACCGTTTAATTACGACTCTTCTTTGATGATGGGTGAGATTCTATGCAAGATAAGATCCCTCTTGAGTTTGCTCATCTCTGAGATAGTCACGTTTTTCTTTAATCTTTATGCTGGTTATGACCGCAATAAAGATTGATTCGAATCGATCGCTCCAACCCAAGAGCTTCGGAAAATAGCACCGGTAAAACCTTTGCTCCTAAGCTGAGCTCGCTTCGATTTTCTGAACGGTAGAGACTCACAAATCTATTATTGACTTAGTCAAGTCCAAAAGAATCTTACTTTAAATAAAGCATACAATTCTACTTTTCCCACCTAAACATCAGCACCAAATCCAGCAAGTCAAAAGTTATTAAGACAGCCAGGAAGTTTTAAAATGGAGCAGGCAGCAGAAGAAAACGCGAAGAAACTTTAATTAAAACTGTTCGGTTAATGAAGTGAAATGAAGAATAGGTATTCATTCGAGTATTAATAATAGTAAAAAAAACATTTCACTGCATTTTACCGGCAGTTCATTTCACTGTAAATCGTACTTAACGCATTTCAGCGCCATCCGGAAGAAATAGAGCTGCAGGAAACCAGCTTTGAGTGGAAATTTTCAAATAATGAGTCTTCATGTGCGGTTTGCGTTTAAGACATTTTTTCCTTGCTGGCAACTAATTAAAAAAATCCAAACAGAACAGAATAGAATAGAATAGCAGAGTTGGAAGGGACCTTGGAGGTCTTCTAGCCCAACCCCCGTTATTTTGTAAGACCTTTATATTAAAAAAAATATTAGGGAAAGGCTTCATTCATGCCACACGGCAACTGTTCATGTGAAATCGTTAACTGTGGGCTGGCTTTTACAATAAACCATCCTTAAACTTGTCATTTTCCAGCTCCTGAACAAATAATGTTTACTCTTGTACATACTCGAAACAAGCCTATTATTAACCATTGTTTGAAGCTGGCTCGTTTCAGTAACCGTCCGTTAAAATGAAAGGCAATGTTTGCAATCAAAGTTAAACGGGGCGTCTTGGGGCAACAGGGAGAAAGATTTTGCAAACCCCAAGAGTGATGACCGACTTCAGCCGAAGATGTCTGCTAGAATTAAGAGAGAGAAAAGGGGTGTCCTACCAAAAGTGGACTTTCTGATCTCCTTTGGTTTCACATCTCACCACAAAAGTTTCCAGGCTGATAAATTATTGGAGATAAAGAAAGAAAGAAATGTTCTGTGCGCCATGACCTTCCAAAACCAATGTTTGGGGAAATGCTTCCTCTTCTGATGCCAATCCAAGCTTGAAGTTCTATGGAGATTCTCAGTCATCCAGTTCATGGTTGGCCCGAAGGTACTTTTTTTTTTTAACCCAAAAGGCAACTGGACTTTGTTTTTCCCTGAAGAGGTTTCGCTTCTCACCCAAGAAGCTTCTTCAGTTCTTCAGGAGGCAACTGGGCTTTGTTTTTCCTTGAAGAGGTTTCGCTTCTCACCCAAGAAGCTTCTTCAGTTCTTCGGAAGGCAACTGGACTTGGTTTTTCCTTGAAGAGGTTTCACTTCTCGTCCAAGAAGCTTCTTCAGTTCTTCGGAAGGCAACTGGACTTGGTTTTTCCTTGAAGAGGTTTCGCTTCTCATCCAAGAAGCTTCTTCAGTTCTTCGGAAGGCAACTGGACTTGGTTTTTCCTTGAAGAGGTTTCGCTTCTCACCCGAGAAGCTTCTTCAGTTCTTCAGAAGGGCAACTAGGCTTTGCTTTCCCTTGAAGACCTTTCGCTTCTCATCCAAGAAGCTTCATCGGTTCTGAAGACGAGAAACATCTTCACGGAAGAACCAAGTCCAGTTACCTTCTGAAGAAGCTTCTTGGATGAGAAGCGAAACCTCTTCAAGGAAAACCAAAGTCCAGTTTGCCCTTTGAAAAAGCACCCGAACGTGAGGATGGCTGTTAGAAACCGTTCCCTCCCCATTCCCCGAAAGAGAAACCTCAAGATGGTTTTTTCCTCATCCCAAACCTTCATTCTTCCTCTAATCTCTACCTTCCTCCCGTCTCTGTGGTTCCCACCATAGAGTTTTGGGCTCTCTCTTTCTTACCTGCTTGCCTGGCGTCTTAGCTTTGCTGATGATTTCCAGCTGATGATGCCCAGAACTTCCTTCTGGAGGCCAACTCAGGATCAAATCCGTGGCCACGTCCTCACCTCTGCTGCTACCTTCTTGAATGCCCTCAAGGATTGTGAGCAGTTCCTCCCTCCCTTCCTTCCTTTGCATATGCTAACCAGGCATCTCGTTTCCAGCTGAAGCATCCTTTTAATATATATATATATGTATATATATTTTCCCAGGGATGCTTTTGATACGGGGCCGTGCCCTTCTCTCTCCAGATTAGATGCTCAGCCTTCCCATCACGCCACGTTTCGTTCTTGGGCAAGCTTACCCTGTAGGCCCTTCCATAAAGCTCCCTACTTGGCTAAGCAGAAAATTATGCCCTCAACGTGGTTTGCCAACTGCTCCCCGCCACTCATTTCGATGGCACAATAACTCCCACGGAGACAAGTGCATTCAGGTGATTTCCTCTCTTCTGACCGAGGCTTCAGAAAACTCCTGGTCCCGACCCAAAAAAAAAAAAAACCTTTTAAAAATGGACTGCGAATTCTGCTCCTTCACCTCCAGCAAAGTCTTTCGAGGGAGGATTTACGGTCACAGACCTTATCTGGCTTGGAGAGCTGCCAGGCCGATCTCTCCAAAACTTGGCAAGGAGTCTGGGAGAGTCACGAAACAATGAAGCGAACTAATGGCCTCCTGCAAACTCCACTCCCCTTTCTCCCCTCTTTTATTTCCTCTGGGAGGGGCCATTCATCGTCCACCTGTGGCCTTCCTCCCAAGTCGACCCCTGTTCTTTAGCTGTTCCCTTCATCTGGCAACTCACACTGGGAACAGGCTCCAGCTGTTCTTCTGCCTCACTTATCTCTGACTCGGAAGGCAGCTGGCATGCGCACACTGGGAACAGGCTCCAGCTGTTCTTCTGCCTCACTTATCTCTGACTCCGAAGGCAGCTGGTAACTGTCAGACGGCCCTGGCCCCCTCTCTGCCTCCGACACAGAGCCCTCATCCGAGCCTTCCCCAGACTCCAGGACTGGCCCAGGTTCCTCCCCAACCTCCCCACTGTCCGAATCTGCAACCAGCTCTGCTGGTGGGCCACAACATTTTCCCTGCTGCAAACTAATTTTAAAACATGGCTCTACCTGTCTCATTTGCCCCTCTTCTATCTTCATACCTATGACTTCTTGAACGGCTGTATTTTTTGCATGTCCAAGGCCGCTTTCCCCCTTTCAAAATGCTTTATCAATGCGTTCTCTTTGAAAAATGGCAAGTGGGTGTAATTGCACTTCCTTTCCTTCCCCCCCTTCTGGATCGCTGCTTTACTATCAGCTGCGTTCACACAACCTCCTAACCCCATGATGTCAAACCTATGGCAAGCACGCCGAGCACTCTCCGCGGGAACCCGAGCCGTCACCCAGCTCAGCTCCGCCATGCATGCGCCTCCCTCCAACCAGCTGTTTTTCAGGTCTGTGCTATCCATGTGCGGGAGGCAGGACACAAGTGCAGCCGTTGCCCACGCATGAAAGGAGCGGTCAGGCGGTGCATTGGGGTTGGCAGGCGGGGAAGTATGGGAGCGCACATGGGGGGTCTCACACCCATGCGCGAAGGGTTGGAGTGTGCAGGGCACCTCCCGACCATTGTATTATGGGTGTGCGCCCACTTTGGGCGCACGGCAACAAAAAGTTTAGCCATCAGTGTCCTAACCCCTTTAGCGGGGCTAAAGTCTTCTGAATTCACTCAACTGCTTCTTTCCCCACTGTACACAACGAAGCGTACATTCATCGCACAGGCAGGGTTACCCCAAAACGTTTGAAATCCCCCGGGGCAGAGTCAACTTTGATGCCGATTCAAACGGAATCCAAAAGTTGCAGACCTCAAATAATAATAATACAATACAATACAATACAATAGTAGAGTTGGAAGGGACCTTGGAGGTCTTCTAGTCCAACCCCCTGCCTAGGCAGGAAACCCTACACCGTTTCAGGCAAATGGCTATCCAACTGGCTAATAATAATAATAATGTTGACTTTATCCATGGATTTCCCGGGAAAATCTACCCTTCATTCCATTTCATGTACCCGGAGATCACATTCTGCCCCAAAGACAAATTTCTTGTGTTTTCCAATCCCCCTTGGCCAACGAAAGAATCTCTATTCTGTTTTTACGGGTTATCATTTTACCTGCCAAACAAGGAGGAAACAAACCCAACCCAACCCCTCTCTGTGACCTTGCAAAAGCCGGAGAAAAGTTTCAGCTTCCAACGAGCGGAAATCAAGAACCACGAGAGGTGGAATGGCTCAGAAAACTTGTAAAACGTGATTTGAAATATGGAAGTGCGTTGGCTAAGACCTTCCCACTCCTTTGCCCTGTGCCAATTTATGATGATGATTATTATTTTAAAGAAAACGTCGTTGTTGGGGTTTTAAGTTGCCGGAGGAGACACTGAACAGCCGTTTATCCGGATTGGTTTGGGAGAGGGTCTCCTGCTTGAGCAGGGGGGGGGTGGACTAGAAGGCCTCTGAGGTCCCCCTTTCCAACCCTGTTATGCCACCTTCTAAGCAAGGCACCAAAACGATGCGGGTAGATTAAATCCAGCCCAAGTGTTTTATAACCACGAGCGTTCTCGTACTGACCTCTCTCTCTCTCTCCCGATCTGATCTCCCAGCAGACTGGCTGGATGGGCTTTGTAGTACCAGGCTGCTGGGGCGTAAAAGCTGGCAAGACCGGGGGGAAAAAGGGGATATTTTGCAACCTCACTCCGCATTTTCTACCGCAGGGGCAGAGAAGAGCTTCCCAGCTTCGTCCAGTTGTTTGATTGTGCATGTTTGATGCCCGGGGTGGGTGGAGGCTTAAAGATGATTTAAACCCATTGGGGGGGGGAGGGGAGGTCCCCCCCCCCCCGTTCCTCATCCTTTCCGCCCCTTTCTCCTTCCCCTTTTGCCGATATTGTGGAGTTGTTGGCAAAAGCTCAACGCATGGCACTTTCGGCAGGGCATTGACTACCCGCAAACCAGACCCACGCACTATTGCCTTGGCAGTGCCAACTCAAGCACATCATGAGAGGGCTGGAAGAGTCACCCCCAATTGGGGAAGGGGGTTACGTCTGAGTGAAGCATTGACGGGCCCAACGGGCAAGGATTTTGCTGCAATGCTTGGAAAGAGAGAGGGGGGGGGAAGGTTGTTGCATTCTACACTTGACACCTCCCCCCCACTGGCTGTGGCAGAGCCCCCCCTCCCTGGCCCACATTGGGGAGGAGGGGGGGCTGATGGGGAAGACAGTCCCCACCCACCCAGGAAATTGCAGAGTCTCGTTTCTTTTGGGGTGGGGGGTTGAAGAACCAAGCTGGAAGGGCGGAGGGGGGGGAGAACCATTTGATTATTTCTCCCTCCTCCCCAATTCAAAACAGGGTGGGATGGGGAGGTTTCTTCTCCTCCGCCTCCCCGTCTTGGCTCCTATTCCCAGATCTTGCATTGAATTTGGGGGAGCAGGAGAGAAGATGGGATGGAATTGGGTGGGGGGGTCTTGCAAGCGGGGGAGCGCCCCCTTTTGTTCCCCATTGTCATCAAATCCCTCCAGACCCCCCCTCCCTTTGCCCTGGCCCGCCACCCACCTGCAGCCAGGCACGGGCGTTCCCCGCATCCCTTTGGAGGGGAAGGGGCTGCTTCAAGCCCTGCGCGGCAGCCCCCCAAGCGCAGGATCGGGCGCTGCTGCTGCTGCTGCTTCTTCCTCCTCCTCCTCCTCCACCAGCTGCCGGCAAAGCCCAAATCTGCTGAGCCACCGGCGTTTTCCTTCCCGTCCCGGCTTGCACCTGCCTGGCCCAGCCTTCCCCATGCGAAGGGCAGCGGCGGCGGGAGGAGGAGGAGGAGGAGGCATAATTCCAAAGCAGCCTCCGAAAGGGATGCTTCGCAGCGGCTGGGGCGCTTGCAGAGCCAAAGGGAGCCTCCAGGGGGCGCGCTCGCCCGCAGCTGCTTTCCCGCAAGGCAGGACGGGTGTTGTAGTTTCCTCCCGCCTTCCCAGTCATGGGACCCTAGGGAAAGGGGATGGGGGGGTCTTGGAGCGGGGGGGTCGGACCGCTCCGTTTCTTCTTCTTCTTCTTCTTCTTCTTCTTCTTCTTCTTCTTCTTCTTCTTCTTCTTCTTCTTCTTCTTCTTCTTCTTCTTCTCTCCCTTTCTTTTATCTCTCTCTCCTTTCTTTCTCTCCCTCCCTCCTTTTTCTTTCATTCTCCTCCCTCCCTCCCTCTTCCCTCTCCTTCCTTCCTTTCTTTCATTCCTCTCCCTCCCTCTCTTTCTCTCCCTCTTTCTTTTTTCCTCTCCATCCCTCTTTCTCTCACCTCTCTCACCCTCTCCTTTTTCTTTCTTTCTTTCTTCTCCCTACCTCTTTCTCCCCTCTCTCACCCTCTCTTCTCTCTCTCTCTCTTTCCTCTCCCTCCCTTTCTCCTCTCATCCACTCTCCTTTTTCTTTCTCTCCCTTCCTCTTTCTCTCTCTCCTCTTTTTTTCTTTCTCTCCTCTCTCTCTCTTCTCTCCCCCCTTTCCTCTTTCTTTCTTTCGTTCTTTCTCTCTCTCTCTCTCTCCTCTCTCTTCTTTCTTTCTTTCTCTCTGTCTCTCCTCTCTCTCCCCCCTTTCCTCTTTCTTTCTTTCTTTCTTTCTTTCTTTCTTTCTTTCTTTCTTTCTTTCTTTCTCTCTCTCTCTCTCTCCTCTCTCTCTCTCTCTTTCTGCACATTGTCCCGGAGTTGGAGGGGCGCTGCAGAATTGCACGGGGGGGGGGGGAGAAACAAGACCCCCTCCCAGGGTTTTGCACCCATGCAACTCACACCATGCACCAAGTTGCACGAGAAAAGCAACGCAGGGGAGGGCGGGGGTGGGCAGGCATTTGGGATCGGGTGGAGGGGAGAGAGACCCTCCTTCTGCAAATGGGGAGGGGGGCGCGGGTGGCCCCCATCGTTCCCCCCCACTCTCCAGCGAGGCCAATGCAACGCAAAGGGCGGCTGGGAAAGCAGCTCCGCCGTGGCTTATGGGCCGGAGCAGAGGGCGGGCGGGCGGCGCTGCGAAAACGCGTGGGGCTCTGTGGCGCAATGGATAGCGCATTGGACTTCTAGATCAATGACGGGACGGAGTCATTCAAAGGTTGTGGGTTCGAGTCCCACCAGAGTCGCATTTTTTCCCCCCAGCGTTAAAAAAAGAGAGAAAGAGAGAAAGAAGCCAGAAAAAGAAAAAGCGCCGCTTTTTTGGAAAGAACTTTTTGGGGAGGAGGAAAAAAAAAGAAATAAAAGTTTTGGAAAAGTTTTGCACGCTTTCTCACGGGACGGAGAAGGGAGGGGAGGGGGGAAGTCGAGTCCTTCTGACCTCTCCCCCACCCTTGTTTGCTTCGTTCCTCTTCCTCCTGCCCTGCACTCCCCACCCCCACCCCGAGAAAGACGAGGTGGGTGGCTTGCATAACGCCAGCAGGGCGCACGTGGGCGCACAGGGGCAGCGCCAACGCCAGCGCTAAAAAGAACAAATCAGAAACAGAATCAGAATCGAGCTGGAAGGGACCCTGGAGGTCCTCTAGTCCAGCCCCCCTGCTCAAGCAGGAGACCTATAACATTTCAGGACAGAAGGAAGGAAGCTGGAAGGGACCTGGAGGTCTTCTAGTCCAGCCCCCTGCTCAAGGAGGAAGCCCAATAACATTCCAGGACAGAAGGAAGGAATACTGGAAGACTGCTATCATGAGCCGAGGTGCCGCAATGGTTAGAATGCAGTATTGCAGGTTAATTCTTCCCACTGCCAGCAGTTCGAATCTCACCAGGCTTTATTCCTTCCTTCCTTCCTTCCTTCCTTCCTTCCTCCCTCCCTCCCTCCCTCCCTTCCATGAGCCGTTGTGGCCCAGTGGTTAGAATGCAGTATTGCAGGCTACTTCTTCCCACTGCCAGCAGTTCGATCCTGACCAGCCACAGTTGACTCAGCCTTCCGTCCTTCCGAGGTGGGTCAAATGAGGACCCAGATTGTTTGGGGGCAAGTGGCCGACTCTGTAAACCGCTTAGAGAGGGCTGTCAAAGCACTTTGAAGCGGTATGTCAGCCTAAGTGCTATTGCTATTCCTTTCTCCCTTCCTTCCATGAGCCATTGCGGTGCAGTGGTTAGAATGCAGTATTGCAGGCTAATTCTTCCCACTGCCGGCAGTTCGAATCTCATCAGGCTCCAGGTTGACTCAGCCTTCCGTCCTTCCGAGGTGGGTCAAATGTGAGGACCCAGATTGTTTGGGGGCAAGAGACCGACTCTGTAAACCGCTTAGAGAGGGCTGTGAAAATACTGTAAAGCGGAATATAAGTCTCACTGCTGTTGCTCCCACGGAGGGGAAGAAGAGCCCCAAGGGGCCCTGAAAAGCCCCCAAATGGAATTTGGGGGGTGGGTGGGAGGAAAATCGGAAGGATGGGCATTGAGGTGGTGGAGAATGGTGGGCAGTCAACCTGCGTGGCAGCTGGGCATCGTGAAGTACAGGGCATCAAGATGCTTCTTTTGCACGCTGGCTGGGTTAAAAAAAATAACTACGGGAAGCCCTGGACTTACAACGGTTCATTTAATGACCAATACAATACAATACAATAGTAGAGTTGGAAGGGACCTTGGAGGTCTTCTAGTCCAACCCCCTGCCTAGGCAGGAAACCCTATACCGTCTCAGACCATTCAAAGTTAGAACGGCACTGGGGAAAAAAAGGGACTGTTGCATGTCGACGTGATTTTCCTTTGGATCCCCCGACAACTGCTTCACATTTATGACGGTGTCACGCCGTCCCCTTTCGCGACCTTCGGACCCGCAAAGAAACCAGGAAGCCTGCTTCTCTTACCGACCGGGCGAACTAACAATCCGCAGTGATTCACTGAACAAACAGGCAAGAAACGTCGTAAAAGGGGGGCAAGGCTCATTTCACGGATTCCCTCACTTAGCCGCCTAAATTCTAGGCTCAACTGCGGTCGTATGTTGAGGACGACCTGCCTGGTTTTTGCTCTAAGGAAGAGGAAACTCTTTTCACAGCAACCAGCCTACTACCTCCATGTAATTATGGCCCTTCTGTATAAGTAATTTCGCATCGTTGTTTTTTTAACCTTATCTAAGATATGAACATATAATTGGAATCCTCCCTGACTGGAATACCCGACGTTGCATTTGTTCTCCCAAGGAAAAATGTGCTTCCCTCACACTCACCAAAATATTTATTACCATAAAGTTGTCAGATATCTGACATGATAAAAGTTCCCTTCGCACGTTCGAATTTAGATGATTTTTAACGTCTGTCACTACTCTTTCTGTCCTTCGGCTCATCACAGAAGACCATGCAGGCAGAAAACCATTTTTTTTATTTTTAATGTTGCCTTTTTATATTTGTGTTGTATTTGTACTGATAAATAAAGGGAGACTAGTATAGATCTATTTCGAGCTAATTAGCTCTCATCAGCTAGCCATACCCTTACTGGGATTCAAATCCAGGTTCAAATCCCAGTAAGGGTATGGCTAGCTGATGAGAGCTAATTAGCTCGAAATAGATCTATACTAGTCTCCCTTTATTTATTTATCAGTACAAATACAACATATATATATATATATATATGTATGTATGTATGTATGTATGTATGTATGTATGTATGTATGTATGTATGTATATTTCCTGTGAATAAAAACTATTGACCGCAAGTTCATTCATAACAAAACAGACCTTGCGCTCGCAGAGGTTAGCCCATTATTTATGAAAACACGGTTTGTTGAACAAGCACCAATGGCTCGATCCCCAACAAACAAGCCAGGTTGGCTTCAGTACGGTTGTGTGAACATGGCATGGATAAACCATAGTTTACAAACACAGAATTGTGACTTTTCTCTTTCCCAAAGGAAGCAGAACTGAGAAGTGCAACAGGAATCATTCTGCAAACTTTATTTAAAAACTGGGATGAGAAACTATATATATATATATATATATAAAGATATTGAAGGTTTGGGTCACAGGGTATTTTAAGGAAGCAGAAACCTTGGGATGTAAGATAAAATCTGCAAAGTATCATCGCCCTATCGGGAATAGAGAGAGAAAATACGCCCCGTTTTAGATTAGCTCTGCATATTTCGTACCTGCCCTATAACACAAGGACTTGCCTAATCCAATTTATCACTTCAATCTGCTTTACGGAGGGGATTTCTACGTAAACAACTCAAGGCAGAAATTAAGATGCCTTCCGTCCTTTTCTAGGCTGGGCATCAACAAATCATCTTCGCAAGGGGTTTGAGCGACAGGAAGGGATGGAAATTATTGGAAAAAGATTCGGGATCGAGGGAGATGACGCTTTTGAGGGGCATCCTACACATTAAAGGAATCTCCGATCCAAACTCACAAAAATGTGCTTTGGCGAGAATGAAACTGTGCTAAGAGGCACGATCCATTTTGGGCATGTAAAAGAAAACTGAGCCATACAAAACTCTTAGGAGCTGAGAACGAATTTCGACAGCTGTTTTCGTCCTTCCATCTTCCCCGCAAGGGTACCAGCAATATCTTCTCCGTTTTTATCTTGTCAAGGTTGCGATATTTAATACAATACAATAGTAGAGTTGGAAGGGACCTTGGAGGTCTTCTAGTCCAACCCCCTGCCTAGGCAGGAAACCCTATACCGTTTCAGACAGATGGCTATCTATTTCTAGGTTCTTAAACTTTCTTTTTAACAGTTCGGGCGGAAGAAGGAGAAGTTGGGGACGGGAGGGGCCTGCTGATGGAGAAGACAGGGGTCCCAAACACCCTGAGCTTTGCCGGAGAGCAGTGGTGAAATTCAAATTTTGTTGCTACCGGTTCGATGGGCGTGGCTTGGTGGGCATGGGCGTGGCTTGGTGGGCGTGGCAGGGGAAGGATGCTTCAAAATCTCCATTCCCACCCCACTCTGGGGCCAGCCAGACGTGGCATTTGCCGGTTCTCCGAACTACTCAAAGTTTCCGCTACCAGTTCTCCGAACTATTCAAAATTTCCACTACCGGTTCTCCAGAACCTGTCAGAACCTGATGGATTTCACCCCTGGCCGGAGAGGGTTTAATTTCCAGAGTTTAATTTCCTGAAAGCAGTTTGGCCTCCGTTCAGGGGTTTCCCTCTCTTTCAGCCTGTGGAAGCTCAAACCTGAATCCCCGGAGGTGGCAGAATGCCGATTTCATGGCGAAGAGATTCTACCGTTTGCTCCCAGCGTTTCTCGTAATAAAAATTCAAGATGCAGGTCGCGTTTTGTCCGCTCTCGACAGCCCACGGGATGAGGTCCGTGGTCAAAAGTTGCCACTTTCTGGGGAAAGGAAGGAAATAAAAACGGGGAAAGGATTGATTTTATTTATTTAAAACTAGCCCGGTTATTCATTTATCCCAAACCCACCTTCCGCGAACGACGCCACCATTTCTAATGTTGGATTTTCCCCCTTACCAGAGGGAGCCCCCTTGTGGAGTACTGTGAAGCCGTTACCATGGCAACTCCACAGAACTGTACAGTAGAAGCCATTTTACGGCAGTTCGGTAGAAGCCGTTTTAAGGCACAACAGGCTGTATCTTAACAGAACACACACCCTGAGGGGGTGTTAGGGGTGTCTTACCCCCACAGTATTTGTTTCCAGAGAGTAAGTCATCTGTCTACCAAGTTTGGCTTAAATTGTTTGAGGCGTTCCAGAATTATGCAGGCCATTTATATATATATATAAGAAGACGATAGAAGATGGGGGAGAAGTAGAAAATAGAAAGATTAAAAAGCTGCTGCACTTGAGACTCGAAAGGTCTCCTTCACTCCCCAAGAGCCGACCTCTATAAAATCTTCTTAACAGGTGGTGCCGTCTTTAATCCAATTTAATCCCAGTGATTTAACTGAGCCCTGCATTAAAATGAAGGAATCGGATGAAGGTTGCATTTGTCTAGTCTGTTTCCCCAGATTGTTTTTAGGCCTGGATAGTTTAAAAAAAAAAAAGAAAAAAGTCAGACAAACCGCTCAAATATTTTTTCCTCCGTTTAACTGACTTTTCCCATGGATCGCATAGCTGCTACGATCTTACAAAGAGTTTTGTAAGCAGTGCCCGATATATCCTTATGCTCTTTGTATGAATCGTACAGCTGGCAGAAACTCCTCATATATTTGGGGACATTCCTTATTAAGGATGCTTTTGGACCAAAACAAGATCTTCGCAAGGCTTTTGCAAACCCCACCTTTTCGTGCCACCTTCAATCTTCTCGGATTCTTGTTTTAAACAGCCAGCCAAAAATGATAATTAGAGGTTATGGCAGCTGCTGACACTTTGAGAAAGGCAAGGCAATAATTTTCAAGGATCAATGAGCAAATCCAATCGATCCATCAAGGATAAAAGTTTCACCCAAGGGCCACAATGCAATGTTTCGTTCTGGCCGAGGCTTCCCAAGAGCCTGAAGCCAACTCCTGGTCCCGACAAAAAAAAACCTTTTATTAATTAATTCTGCTCGTTCACCTTCAGCAAAGTCTTTCGAGGGAGGATTTATGGTCACAGACCTTATCTGGCTTGGAGAGCTGCCAGGCCGGTATCTTCAAAACTTGGCAAGGAGTCTCGGAGAGTCATGAACCAATTAAGTGAACTGATTGTCTCCTGCAAACTCCACTCCCCTTTCGCTCCTCTTTTATTTCCTCTGGGAGGGGCTGTTCATCCTCCACCTGTGGCCTTACTCCCAAGTCGACCCCTGTTCTTTAGCTGCTCCCTTCATCTGGCAACTCACACTGGGAACAGGCTCCAGCTGTTCTTCTGCCCCACTGATGTCTGACTCCAAAGGCAGCTGATAACTGTCAGACGGCCTCGACCCCCTCTCTGCCTCCAACACAGAGCCCTCGTCCGAGCCTTCCCCAGACTCCAGGACTGGCCCAGGTTCCTCCTCAACCCTCCCCACTGCCAGCTCTGCTGGAGAGCCATAACATGGGTGTGTGCATCAATGGATATCAACGCCATGATTTCAATCGGACGATATGCCAGCCAGCAAGCTTGCATTCACAAAATTCTCAACTGACCTGGTATTTAAGCGTAAAGGACCGAAGAGGGCTCCCAGAATGCACATGGGCAAGCCAGTCTGGACCGCTTCAAACCACTTGACCACCACTTCCCCTACGAAAGAGCATCAAAGAAGCATGGAACGATCATTCAGAGAAACGTGGTTTACGCCCAGCACAGGGAGAAAACATCAGAAGGAAACATTTAAGCCTTCGCCTTATCTCTCTTTTTAGGGAGAAGAAGGAAAGAAAACGCTTTTGAGATTTGGGTTCTATGGCCTGGATCGGCAAAGAAGAGAGACGCACAGGAGATCCTCACCTTACAACAGCTTGTTTAGTGACCGTTTAAAGTTACAACGACGCTATTGGAGGTAATCACCCAATATATCAGACAGATGAGTAAAATAAGAGGGTTAAAATGGTGAAACTCAAATGAAACATATTAGAAGGGGAAGGAGAGTTGTACCGATTTGAAACTGCTATTAGAAGGAACATGAAGTTCCAAAAGTAGTGTGTAAATGTAGTTTACGTCTAAGTTCTGCGTGTGTGTCTATTTTGTATGTTTGTACATAAAAAAAAAACAATAATAAAAAGTTACAATGGTGCTGAAAAAAAATGGACTAAGGACCGTTTCCCCAGCCAGCTGGGAATTCTGGGAGTTGAAATCCGCAAGTCTTAAAAGCAAAGCTGGCTGAGGAATTCTGGGAGTTGGAGTCCACAAGTCTTAAAGTTGCTAAGGTTGGAGACCCCTGCCTTAGAAGATTAGTGTCTGAGTCCCTGAATTTTTTTGACCCAGGGAGAAATGAAACTGGGGTGGGGTGGGGCAGAGAAAATGCCCACGTAATGGAAAGAGGAAAGGAATGTGTGTAGAAGGGCAAAGTTCTCAACCCCTCTTGATCTAAAAATAAGGCATATTGGAGTCCCTCGGCCAGGCTGCTGAGAGAGAGAGAGAGAGAGAGAGAGAGAGAGAGAGAGAGAGAGAGAGAGAGAGAGAAGAGAGAGAGAGAGAGAGAGAGAGAGAAAGAAGGAGGGAGGGAGGGAGAGAGAGAGAAATAATAATAATAATAATAAATTTAAATTTATTAGCCGCTCCCTTTCCAGACAGGACTCGGGGCGGCGTACAATGGAGTATATAAAACATAAAACATGTATACAAACACATAAACATACATATATACAGGACATACATGCACGGAGGAGGTAACAAATTACATCACATTGGACAATTAAAAGTCACCATTAAAATACCCCAATTGTAAAAACACAATTTAAAATTTAAAAATTTAAAAAAACTGTCAGGAGGAGTAAGAAAAATTTACGGTTGAGCCAGGCCAGATAGTTGAAAGAGAGAAAGAAAGAAAGAAAGAGGGAGGGAGGGAGAGAGAGAGAGAGGGAGAGAGACAGAGAAAGAGAGAGAAAGAGAGAGGGAGGGAGAGAGTGAAAGAGAAAGAGAGAGGGAGGGAGAGAGAGAGAGAGAAAGAGAGAGGGAGGGAGGGAGAAAGAAAGAGAGAGGGAGGGAGGGAGGGAGAGAGACAGAGAGAGAGAAGGAGGGAGGGAGGGAGAGAGAGAGAGAAAGTGAAAGAGAAAGAGAGAGAGGGAGGGAGAAAGAGAGAGAGAGACCCAGGGGTGATTCATCCTTTCCACCACTTTAAAAATGCAAAGCTTTCTTGCTTTGGCCTCAGCATGTGTTGCTCAAAAGTGTTTTGGAAAAGAAACTCCGGCCTCTTTTTGCTCTGAAAATCCCAGTGAATCACAGCCCTTGGGCAGAGCCCGAAAGTAGGCTAAAGGTGGCCGTGCCCGAATTTCAACACCCTGGGCCCCGATTATCTGCGGTCCATCAGCAGTTTTTCTTTTCTTCTTTTTTTCCCAAAGGGAAGGGCAAACAGCTCCCGTGGTTAGAGCAATTACGAAGCACACATCCTTTCAATGGGAATTTAAGAAGGAGGCCATTGAATCACCTGTTGGGTGGCATGGAGGCCGGGTGTTTCAGGAAGAAATGAAGTGGAGGAGGAGAGGAGGAGGAGAGGAAAGGAAAAAGGGGAAAGGAAGAAAAAGGGGGAAAAAAGGGAAGGGAGGAATGAGTTGGAAACCAGAGAAAGGAAGGGGAAAAGGAAAGGGGAAAAATGAAGGAGTTGAAAAGGAAACAAAAAATGAAGGAAGGAAGGAAGGAAGGAAGGGGTTGGAAATGAGACAGAGGAAAGGAAAAACTGAAGGGAGGGAGGGAGGGAGGAAGGAAGGAGTTGGAAACAAGAGAAAGGAAAGGAAAAAGGGACAGGGGAAGGGGGAAAGGGAAGGAAAAAATGAAGGAAGGGAGGAAGCAGTTGGAAATGAGACAGAGGAAAGGAAAAAATGAAGGAAGGAAGAGAGGGAGGGAGGGAGGGAGGAAGGAAGGAAGGAGTTGGAAACAAGAGAAAGGAAAGGAAAAAAGAAAGGAAAGGAAAAAAAATGAAAGAAGGGGTTGGGAAAAAAAGAAAAAATGAAGGAAGGAGTTGAAAATGAGACAGAGGAAAGGAAAAAATGAAGGAAGGGAGGGAGGAATTGGATACAAGAGAAAGGAAAGGGAAAAGGGATAAGGGAAGGGGGAAAGGGAAGGAAAAAATGAAGGAAGGAGTTGGAAAGGAAAAAGGAAGGAAGGAAGGAAGGAGTTGGAAACAAGAGAAAGGAAAGGAAAAAAGAAAGGAAAGGGGAAAAAAATGAAAGAAGGAGTTGGGGAAAAAAAGAAAAAGGGAAGGAAGGAAGAAGTTGGGAACAAGAGAAAGGAAAGGAAAAAGCAAAGGAAAAAAGTGAAGGAAGGAAAGAAGGAATTGGAAACGAGAGGAAGGAAAAGAAAGGGAAGAGGGGGAAAAAATGGGAAGAGCCAAAGATTTGGATAAGAATTGGGAAAAGCAGAGCCTCCCAGGTGTTTAGAGGAGGGACGAGTGACGTTTCCAGGGCAGTCACACCATAAAACCCCCGTAGGTGAAAAAGCCCTCCCTGCTCGTGCAAATGAAAATCACCACCACCAGGCTGAGTATTTCGATCGAGCCCTGAAGCCGAACTTACTCCCCATCTCAAGCGGGAAGGTGGCCCTTCTCATCTCCTGCCCCTCGTGCCCTGTGGCTCAGGCCTCACCAATCCCACCCCCCCACCCCACCCCCGCATGGCGTGGAGACTGCAAGACGTAAACTGGCCGTTAAGACAACTCACCAAGCATGTTGGTGGGCATGCCGAGGAGGGTGTGTAGGAGATCGTGGACCTCTCTGTAGCGCTGGATGACGTAGGCCAGGTCTTTGTCGTCTATGAACCGAGCGGGCATCCTTGTGTCTGGAGAAACTCTCTGCCCGCCAGGAAATTTGCAAAAATGAAAAGCAAAGATTAACCAAGCTCAGAGAGGACCAAGGACTCCTCCTCCTTCCTTCTAGCACTGATAATGCACCCTAGTTGGGTCATGAGATGCCTGTAAGAAACCAACCAAGCTCAGAGAGGACCAAGGACCACGCAGTCCTCCTCCTCGCTTCTAGCACTGATGATGTTCCCTAGTTGGGTCACAAAACGTCTGCAGGAAAACCACCAACCTCAGAGGGGACCAAAGACCCCTCCTTCTCCTCCCTTCTAGCACTGATAATGCACCCTAGTTGGGTCAGGAAACGTCTGCCGGAAAACCACCAAGCTCAGAGGGGACCAAGGACCCCACAGTCCTCCTCCTCCCTTCTAGCACTGATGATGTTCCCTAGTTGGGTCACGAAACGTCTGCTGGAAAACCCACCAAGCTCAGAGGGGACCAAAGATAACCCCTCCATTTGCTTTGCAAACAAAAACAAGGAATTCACCATGCATCGTAGGGGCCGAACGCTCTTTGAAACAATTAATTGGTTCGGTACCCACATTGCTATCCAAAAAACGCATGTATTCTCGGCCGAAGGTCCCGTCGGGAAGCCCCCGAAGTCCAGCTACGTCCAGGGTGGAAAGGCGGATGCGAGGCCGTTCTCTGCAAAGGAAACCAACGGAATTGGAAGGCAGCCGCTGGGCTCGTGAAGATCACTAAATCATTTCCTTGGCTCAGCTGATAAGGGAGGAGAGCTTGTGGCTTAGAGGCTAATACAACTGCCTAACATGTAAAAACAGCCCAGGTTTGAATCCCAGCAAGGGTATATGGCTAGCTGATGTGAGCTAAATAGCTTGAAATAGATCTATACTAGTCTCCCTTCATTTATTTATCAGCACAAATGCAATATATATATATGTGTGTGTGTGTATGTGTATGAATATACATACATACATACATACACCCCCAAGAGTACAGGTAGTCCTCGACGTACGACCACAACTGAACCTAACGTTTCTAATTCAGAGATTTGTTAAGTAAGCTTTGCCCCGTTTTGCAACCTTTCTCTCCACAGTTGTTAAGTGAATCAGGGCTGTTGCTAAGTTAGTAACCCAGTCGTTAAGTGAATCTAGACTTCCCCATGGACTTGGCTCATCAGAAAGTCACCAAGGTGGACCACATGACCGCCCAGGACTGTCATAAGTAGGAGTCAGTTGCCAAACGTCTGAATTTTGAGGCCGCGTCAGTTGTTAAATGTGAAGTCACTTTTTTCCCCCAGTGCCGTTGTTAACGTTGAACGGTCGCTAAACGGAGTGTTGTACGCCAAGGACTACCTGTTAGGCCAGAAACCTTCGCTAGCATTCTTTTTTTGTGCCGTAAAATGAGCTCGCTCAATAACCAGGTTAAAGCAAAAAGTGACTACCGGTAGTGAAAATATATTCACTAATTCACCCAAGGGGTTTTTAGATTTATCTCCTCTAAATTATCCGTTCGTCCAGGCTGCAAGCTAAAAGAAAGGGGAGGTGGGGGGGAGGTCCATTTACTGTAGGATCTGTCTTCCTTCTGGGTCCCTCTTCATCTGTTCCCAGAGATTCTGCAACGCTATCGAACCCGTTGTCTCTCCAAGGACAGCTATCATATCTGGAAGAAAGAGAGGAAAAGGAAAGAAAAAGGAGAATGATACAATGCAGCCATAATAGCAACAGCAATTGCTGGAACTGGAGCTGAGGGGGCAGCTTGGTTGGCTCGGGAGGAAAAGTGGGGTGGAGCAGGATTGCTCCTGCTTTCAGGATTGGGATGGCTTGTAGGCAGGGAGGAAGGTGGGCAGGATGACCAAGAAAGGCTAAGCAGCGAACAGGAGAGACAAAGCTCAGCGATGAGCAAGGACCACCTGCTCCTGATCCTTGAGCCCGGAGAGTGGAGAGAAGGCAAAAACAGCACAGTAAAATCAGCCCCGACTTGCTTTAGCTCTCTTGCTTAGCATTTTGTGATTGTAAACGGAGGGCTACCTGTACAGAATTTGCAATATAACTAGACCAGGCTGTAAACCATCAGGGCAGGTAGCCGGGAGGAGCGGGGGGGAGGGATGTTCATGTCCCCGGCTCACCGTGGCGATAAGGGTTGTAGAGAGACATGAAGGCCGATCCAGCGGTCAGCAAGCATTTTTGCACGAGGCTGGTGGGGATGTGGTTCGGATAGAGGGGGAAACTGTTCACTTCTTCCAGGGGGCTTAGGAGAGCCGAGAGGGGGCTGGTGTGGCAAATTGGGCGTCCTGTACGGGGAAGACAAAGGGTTAAAGTTTAGAGAATCAGAACTACGTCAATACAATGGCTTGCCTTCCGAGGTTATGAGAGCTTCATCCCTGGAGGCTTTCAAGAAAAGACTGGGCGGCCATTTGTCAGAAGTGGTGTAGGGTCTCCTGCTTGGGCTGGGGGTTGGACTGGATGACCCACAAGGTCCCTTCCAGTTCTGTTCTGATTGATTGGTTCAACCTAGAAATAAGGAGGAATTTTCTGGCAGTGAGAACAATCAACCCATGGAACATAAGCTTATATGTTTATATTAGAATAGAATAACAAGAGTTGGAAGGGACCTTGGAGGTCTTCTAGTCCAGCCCGCTGCTCGAGCAGCAGACCCAATACCATTCCAGACATTTTCTTCTTGAAAACTTCCAGTGATAACTTAGCGTTGGGGTAAATTGCTACCCACCAACCAAGGTTCCAGGGATGAAGCTCCCACAACTTTCTCCCACAACGAAGGCAACTTCTGTTCCATTAGCTGACTGCTTGCCTTGCTCTCCTGAATTCTAGGTTGGATCGCTCCATGATTAGTTGCTCTAATTAGTTGCTCTATGATTAGAGCGGGACAAGTTCCATGACTGCATATAAATGTCTTTTTTTTTTTTAAGGTCAGAAAGTGAGGAGTTTGGGAAGGAGATCTGGAAGACTTGCCTGGGATCCAGCTGGGCTCTAAAACGTTTCCCACATTCCTTATCCAAGGGAGGAATCTCAGAGGGCCTCTGGAAAGCAGCCTGTGCATGGCTGGGATTTTCCCCTGCAAAATTATGCAAAAAGAAGATTTTAAATGCATTTTTTTTTAAAATTAAGAGCAGGGAACGATAGGGCTAACGCAGGCATTATTGCAAGACGGTGGTGCAGCGCTACCCTCTGGCCACAAGTCGCAGCGGAGCCAAAGAAAAAGTGGAGGAGTGCGCCCTCTAGTGGCGACCCCAAGGCTACTGACTACCAAAGGAATCCGGATGCAAAGCAGGGAGGGAAGGGATTAAATGAAGGAATCCTGCGAAACGGATGCGGATTTTGCAGGAGAGCGAAGCAGTGCAATTTCCCCCCGTTTTGCAAAGCAAGCGAGTGTGAAAGGGGAGGGGGACACACGCATATCAGGACCCCAGACCCCTTGATCGGCTGTAATGTCCACTGCCCTTCCCATTATTTGATGATGATGATTATTTATTTCGCCAAGCATGTATTAGACAACATATCAGGGGTGGGTTCCTGCCAGTTCTAAGCTCTTCTATAGAAGAGGTTCCACAAATCTACAATTTAGAACTGGTTCCAGCTCCCTCTTCCCCCACATCATCAAGATGAAGAACGAGAGGAGGAATTCTGGGAGTTGAAGTCCACCAGTCTTAAAGCTGTCAAGTTTGAACACCCCTGGGTTTTTTTTGGTAAAGGGTTAGGGGTGCCAGGGTCTTGTAACTTGACAACTTTAAGACTTGCATGCTTCAATGCCAGAGTTCCTGAGCCAACATGACTGGAGGAGGAATTCTGGGAGTTGAAGTCCACCAGTCTTAAAGCTGTCAAGTTTGAACACCCCTGGGTTTTTTTTGCTAAAGGGTTAGGGGTGCCAGGGTCTTGTAACTTGACAACTTTAAGACTTGCATGCTTCAATGCCAGAGTTCCTGAGCCAACATGACTGGAGGAGGAATTCTGGGAGTTGAAGTCCACCAGTCTTAAAGCTGTCAAGTTTGAACACCCCTGAGGGTTTTTTTCGCTAAAGGGTTAGGGGTGCAAGGGTCTTTTAACTTGTGTGTGTGCCTTGCCTGTTGACCTGTGTTGTGTGTTTGTGTGTTGTGTCTCTTGCAAAGACCCTCCAACCGCGGAGTATTCTGGATGTAGGGACGTGTGTGTGTGTGTGTGTGCGTGCGTGCCTTGCCTGTTGACCTGTGTTGTGTGTTTGTGTGTTGTGTCTCTTGCAAAGACCCTCCAACCGCGGAGTAGTCTGGATCAAGGCACACACACACACACACACACACACACACACACACACGTCCCTACATCCAGACTACTCCGCAGTTGGAGGGTCTTTGCAACAGGCAAGATACACACGGAGACACAACACACAAACACACACACAGAACACAGGCAAGATACACACGGAGACACAACGCGCACACACACACGCCCCTACATCCAGACTACTCCGCGGTTGGAGGGTCTTTGCAAGAGACCCAACACACAAACACACAACGCAGGTCAACAGGCAAGGCACACACAAACACACACACCCCTATATCCAGACTACTCCGCGGTTGGAGGGTCTTTGCAAGAGACCCAACACACAAACACACAACACAGGTCAACAGGCAAGGCACGCCTTGTGTTGTGTGTTTGTGTGTTGTTGTGTCTCTCTGTGGGTGCCTTACCTGTCGACCTGCCGCAGAGACTCCCCCTCCCCAGCCCGGCTCTTCCAAGCAGCCCCTCGAGCTCCCGACCGTTGCGCGCAGCCGCTTCGGGGCGCTCGGGGAAGCCGGGCGGAGAGCTCGCTCGCTGCTGCAGCGCTCGCTCGCTCGCTGGGGCTCGTGTTCCGGCCGGGACTCTATTCCCAGCAGGGCTGAACCCGGCAGTGCAAAGGCGGGGAGCGGAGAGGCGGTTGCGCCGCGGCCGAGGGAGGACGGGCACCATGCGGGCGGCGGCGGCGGCCGGCACGGCTTTGCAAGGGCTCTTCGCCGTCTACAAGCCGCCGGGGATGCACTGGAGGGCGGTGAAGGAGACGGTGCGGATGCATCTGCTCAAGGGTGAGTGGCTTCCTCTCCTTCCCCCTCCCCCGCTCGCCTCCCTCTCCCCGCCACCGGAGGCGGCTGCCACCCCCGGGAGGCCTCAGCTGGGTGGCTTTCTTGCAGACGTTTCGTGACCTAGCTAGGGAACATCATCGGTGCTAGAAGGGAGTGGGGTGCGGGGAGGAGGAGGAGGGATGAAGGAGGAAGGAGAAAGGGGGGAGGAGGAGGACTATGGGATCCTCCTTCCTCTCTGAGCTGGGTGGTTTTCTTGCAAACCTTTCATGACCCAACTAGGGAACTTCATCAGTGCTACAAGGGAGTGGGGGTTGCTGGGAGGAGGAGGAGGAAGAGGAGGAGGAGGAAGAAGAGGAGGAGGAGGACTGCGCGGTCCTTGGTGCTCTCTGAGTTAGGTAGTGTTTTTACAGACGTTTCATGACCCAACTAGGGAACATCATCAGTACTAGAAGGGAGTGGGGTGTTGGGAGGAGGAGGAAGAGGAAGAGGAGGAGGACGACCATGGGATCCTTGTTCCTCCCTGAGCTAGGTAGTTTTCTTACAGACGTTTCATGACCCAACTAGGGAACATCATCAGTGCTAGAAGGGAGTGGGGTGTTGGGAGGAGGAGGAAGAGGAAGAGGAGGAGGACGACCATGGGATCCTTGTTCCTCCCTGAGCTAGGTAGTTTTCTTACAGACGTTTCATGACCCAACTAGGGAACATCATCAGTGCTAGAAGGGAGTGGGGTGTTGGGAGGAAGAGGGGGGATGAAGGAGGAAGGAGAAAGTGGGGAGGACGACGACTATGGGATCCTCGTTCCTCTCTAAGCTTGATGGTTTCTTGCAGGCCTTTCATGACCCAACTAGGGAACATCATCAGTGCTATTAACTGATGGTGTTATTTTGGGCAATGAACGGTTTGCAAGAAAACAGGCACGCTCAGAGGGCAACCGGGACCCCTCAGATACATAATACGCCCTTTCCCAGGTGTTGAGAACATCTGGAGGGCTTCAAAGAAGCAGAACGGATGGCTTTAATCTTTATCAGGGAAGCTTTTATCCCAACCAGATGTCCAGCCCCTTCCTTCCTAAGAGGCATTTAGCAACAAAAAAATGGGATGCGTTGCCAGAAAAAAATAAACAAGAGTTTGAAGAATCCTTAAAGGTCTTGTAAGTCCAACCTTCCGCTCACATGCTGAAGTTGAAAGTTCGGAACAATTCAGATCTTGCCGTTTGGGAAGAGGGGATAAGAGAGAAAATAAAAACAAAACCTGGTTTTGTTTTCTGCTTTTCAGACTTAAACGCCTTAAAGCGCCCGGAACCCCGTCAACAAATATGCTTTCAACCCACCATGTCCGAAAAGGAGGAGGAGGAGGAGGAGACCGGGAAGGAACTGACCCTGAAGGTCAGCCAGGTTCCTATGTTGGCTGACCATCCTTTAGGTAAGATGACGTGAAGAGGATTTGTGGAAATCGGGAACAAAACCGGATCGGGAATGCCACCCGCCCGAAGGAGATAAACGTTGTTGTAATTTGTCAAGTCACTTTGGCTGAATGTTTTTAGGATGTGAAATCAATCTAGCCAAACGTTTGCAAAGTTTTTGGCTGGTTGAGGCTATTTGGCACCTTTAGAAATACTTGGGCACTTCAAGGGGGAGAAAAAAAATTAAATAAGGTAATTTTTATTTTCTTTCTTTTTGCTTTGCACAATGCAAGCATCCTTCCACCGTTAAAATCCGTGTTGGTTTTTTTTACAATGCAAGCATCCTTCCACCGTTAAAATCCGTGTTGGTTTTTTTTACAATGCAAGCATCCTTCCACCGTTAAAATCCGTGTTGGTTTTTTTACAATGCAAGCATCCTTCCACCGTTAAAATCCGTGTTGGTTTTTTTACAATGCAAGCATCCCTCCACCGTTAAAATCCGTGTTGGTTTTTTTTACAATGCAAGCATCCTTCCACCGTTAAAATCCGTGTTGGTTTTTTTACAATGCAAGCATCCTTCCACCGTTAAAATCCGTGTTGGTTTTTTTGCACAGTTTCAGGACCAGTTTTCACGCAATTAAGTGTTGGAGTGGGCAGTCATCTGGATATGAAATCCTCGGGAGTTTTGGGTAAGTAAAAGAAACTCTAGGTATTACAATTCCTCGGGAGGATGGGCTTGATCAAACTTAGTAGCCAGCTTTTAACTGGGATATCAGTAGAAGAACAATCTTCATCCTTTAACCATTCCTTGCGGGGTGGAGTGGGCAACTGAATGGAGCTATCAAGAGTGCTTAGTGGCCGGACGCTCTTCCTGTTGCCAATGTGGAGTTTTGTCTGGCAGATGTATTCCCATTGTGAATATACAGAGAGAGAAATACCTGCCTCTACCTAGGATCGAACGCGCGGTGAGGCGAGAGCTCCACCACTCTATCGTCAGAGATACAATATTCTCCTGCAATTCATCCGGCTTTTAGACACTTTTTCCGTTAACCGGTTAGGAAGGGTTTACTCAGCTTCGTTGGATTGTTAGTTTAGCTTCTCCCATCGGGGGCTTATCCAGAATTTTTCTAGGATGGGGAAATTGCAGTTTTGCACATTTTCGTGTGTTTGTGTGTTGCACACTTTGATGTGTTTGTGTGTCTCCACTTGGACTGTCCAGTGTTCTGTGCGATTCTTTCTGCCCAGATTAATTTGAAGCCAATTTGATCTAGAGCCCATTGAGAGGGAAGCAATGGGAGTGTTTTAATTCTCCGTTGTTTTGCCTTCTGCGTTTTACTCCATCAGTGCTCGGCGTCGGTTGGGGCAACAGGCTGCTCAAAAACTGGCACAACGCACATCTCACCAAGGTAAGCCGTCCCTTCCATTTCAGATGCTTAGGGTTAAGGGGAGGATATGAGCTGTGGTGGAGCAGTGGTTAGAATGCAGTTTCGGCTGCTAGCGGTTTGGTAGTTCGATCCTGACCGGCTCAAGGTTGATTCATCCTTCCATCCTTCCAAGGTGGGTCAAATGAGGAGCCAGATTGTTGGGGGCAAGAGGCTGACTCTGTAAACCGCTTAGAGAGGGCTGGAAAGCACTGTGAAGCGGTATATAAGTCTAAATGCTATTGCTGTCTATCTCTATGCCTGCCTGCCTCTATCTGTCTGCCTGTCTGTCTGCCTGCCTGCCTGCCCCTCGGGGAGAGGGAGCGGTTTATAAATTTAATAAACTGAAACTGAACTGCCTGCCTACCTACCTACCTACCTATCTATCTCTATGTCCATCCATCCACCCACTCACCCACCCACCCATCCATCCATCCATCTCTATGTCCATCCATTATAACCGATTAAACGAAATAACAAATGTATAAGAATGACAAATGTAAAGAAGAATAGCAACCGTGTGAATGTACACTTAAAATGGTATGTAAGAGAATTAAAAAAATAATAATTGAAAGGGGAAAAAAAAAAGGATGCTTTCCTTTTCGAAGGCCTACACCGTGAACGGCTCCTTCGGCAAAGCCACCGATGACTTCTCGGACACAGGCAAACTGATTGAGAAGAGCACCTTTGGTAAGTGGGCTTGTCCAGAGGAGCGAAAGGGACACGCGTTACAGTTGGCGATTTTTCCATATTGGGACTTTTGGAATTGCTTTGGGAAAAGACGGTGGCGCGTGTGTGTGTGTGTGAAACCAGAGGAAGGGAAACTTAACCCTGCTTGTCTCCCTTCTTCTTCTTCTTCCTCGGAGATCACGTAACGCGGGAGAAACTGGAGCGGATGGTTTCGGTGATCCAGGGATCCAACCACAAGGCTCTGCTGCAGTGAGTGTCCAGATTGCAGGGACCGTGTTTGAAAAGGGGCGTGGGGTGTGGAAGGGGACTGCCCGAAGTTAGGGATGTTCCAGAAGAGAAAGGATCTTAAAAAAAAAAGGAGAATATTTGTAGCTCAGTGTTAAAACAAGGGGTCCTTGGTGCTCAAAGAGCTTGGGGGGTTTTCTTGCAGACGTTTCATGACCCATCTGTTGTGGCCTGCAGCAAATTCGGAGAGTGAGGAGGTTGGGGAGGAAGATGGGCCAGTCCTGGAGGCTGGGGAAGGCTCTACGTTGGAGGCAGAGAAGGGGTCGAGGCCGTCTGGCAGTTATCAGCTGCCTTCGGAGTCAGACATCAGTGAGGCAGAAGAACAGCTGGAGCCTGTTCCCAGTGTGCGCATGCGCAGAGTTGCCAGACGAAGGAAACAGTTAAAGAACAGGGGTCCACTTGGGAGTAAAGCCACAGGGGGACGATGAACGGCCCCTCCCAGAGGAAATAAAAGAGGAGCGAAGGGGGAGTGGAGTTTGCAGGAGACAATTAGTTCGCTTCATTGGTTCGTGACTCTCTGAGACTCCTTGCCAAGTTCTGCAGATATGTCCTGGCAGCTCTCCAAGCCAGAGAAGGTCTGTGACCATAAATCCTCCCTCGAAAGACTTTGCTGGATGTGAAGGAGCAGAATTCACAGCCAATTGATAAAAGGGGTTTTTGTCGGGACCAGGAGTTTGCTTCAGGCTCTTGGGAAGCCTCTAAGTAACATCATCAGTGCTAGAAGGGAGTGGGGTGTGGGGAGAAGAGGAGACATTTCATCACCCACCTACAGAACAGCATCAGTGCTGGAGGGGAGTTGGGTTTGCAGAGAGGAGGAGGAGGCGAAAGAGGAGGGGGAAGAGGACTGTGGGGTCCTTGGTGCTCTCTGAGCTTGGTGGATTTCTTGCAGACGTTTCGTGACCCATCTAGGGAACATCATCAGTGCTAATGATGATATTACCTAGTTAGGGTAATGAAGTGTTTGCAAGAAAACAAACTAACTCAGAAAGGATTTAGATGGCCCGGGGGAGGAGGGGGCATCCTTTAAAATCTCCTTTCCGCTCGAGGATTGATAAAACAAACTCAGCCCACTGAGAGCAATTTCCCAAACTGAAGCCCTGAGGTGTGGTGGACTTCTGGGAGAATTTCTTAGCCAAAGAATCTATACGGTGCACGGACGTTTTAGACCGCTTCAATTTCCCGCTGCCAGCCGCTTGGTAGTTCTTAGTTTAGGAACCGTAACCGATCCAGGAGTTCACGGCGGCAAGTCCCTGCAGCCGTACGACCACGGCCTCGCGGGACCGGATGGGAAGCCCCCGCTGTTTTGTTTACAACGGTCGTTAAGTTGAACGAACGCAACCGTCGTAGAGCGAAGGCGTTTCTGGGCCCGGAAATAAAGGAACGAAACACCCAAAACGGACAAAAAAAACCTGGCTCAAAATGGCCGCTCACTTGCCCGCAGGATGGCGCAAACGGGCGCATCCAGGCCAGCCGTTTGCCAAGGGCCCAAAATGCGTAGCTGGGACCGAGGCTGTGTACCGCGCAGAGATTGTAACTCTGAAAACGGGTCGTAAGCAGCTCTTTGAATGTCCGTTAAGCGACCGGTCCGTAAGTCGAGGACTCGCTATCTAAAACCCACAGAAACGGGCTGGAAGGCGCGAAGAAGGTTGGCCCCCTCACCAACCTCCTTCTGTTTTCTTCGCAGGCCGCCTCTGTCCCTCGGCTTCCTCCCGCGCCGTCTCTACAGCCGGCCCAAAGAGAGCGAGAAGCCCGAAAACCCTGAGCCGCTGTGCTTCACCAAGAGCCCTGCCAATCCTCGACGGTGGAGTACGCGGCAATCCATGGGCAGCGACCAGCAGCAGCCCCTCTGGCGGGCTATGCTGATCAACTTGAGCATCGCGCTGCTCCTCCTCTGGTGCATTTTGCGTCCCGAGACGGAGGCCGACCGGCGGGCCGAAGAATTCTTGCAGTTCCTGCAGATTATCCCGCAACAGGAGCAGCCCCCTCCCGACCCTTCGGGAGAGGATGAGAAGAAGCCGTAACTCGGACATGAGGAGGATCAGGAAGCCTGCACCCGGGCAGGGATGGGCAAGGCTTCCCATCCTTCCTGGCCCAGCTGCTTGCCCGGGGGAAGAGGAAAATGATCGATGGCGGTTGATAAGAGAGAAGGCCGAGCTCAGGAAATGGCTCTTAATCTAAAATTAAATATAACTATACCCAACTTGGGCGAATTGTGAATTGAAGTGGACTATTTTTGCGCCCCGAGGTGGACCGGCGGGCCGAAGAATTCTTGCATGGCCCCCCAGTTTATTTAAAAAAACAAACAGTAAAAAGGAGATTGACTTCCCCCAAATTTTTCTCAGTTGGGGGATGAAGCTGAAGGGGGGCAAAACACCATATATATTTTTTTTGGGGGGGAAGGGTGTTTTTAATGAGGTTTTTAGAACAGGAGTGACTTTCGCAGCATGTAGCATAAATAAAATATTCCTATGTTCGAACCGAGTGTGGACTGCGGGGTGGGTCAGTGGCTAAGGCTGAGCTTGTCGATCAGAAAGGTCGGTTCGAATCCCGAGTGCCGTGTAACGGAGTGAGCTCCCGTGACTCGTCCCAGCTTCTGCCAACCTAGCCGTTCGAAAGCACGTAAAAAAATGCAAGGAGAAAAATAGGAGCCACCTTTGGTGGGAAGGGAACCTGCGTTCCGTGCACCTTCGGGCGTTGAGTCACGCCAGCCACATGACCACGGAGACGTCTTCGGACAGCGCTGGCTCTTCGGCTTTGTAACGGAGATGAGCACCGCCCCCTAGAGTCGGGAACGACTGGCACAGGTGTGCGAGGGGAACCTTTCCCTTTTGACAATCGCCTTTCCAGCAAAATGTGCACACGGGAAAAACAGAAGCCCAACACACCTGGGGCCCACCAGTTAGGGAAAGCATGCTTCTCCCAACATATACACACCCTCGTTGCAACCCTTAGGCTCTTGGCTCTCCTCCAGAAAATTCCAGAAGGAGCTCGTTCCAATGTTAATGCGGCTTTGTGTTGCACTCAAATTTGGCACGATAAATAAGGAGAATCACGAGTCTTCAGCGTTATTTGGTTAAGTTAAGCAGAGTTTTCTGCCGTTTCTGGACAGGGAATCCAGGATCTGGGACGGGGGATGGGAATACACACAATTATTTTTGGGATATCTATGTCACCAATGCGGATAGTCCTTGATTTGGGACAGAATTTCCGTCGGTAAAATAAGATGGCTAAGAATCGCGCCCACGCTTACGTCCTTTCAGCCAGGGTTGTTAAGCGGAACCACTGCAGCTGTTAACTGTAGTCATTCGCTTAACGACTCTGGCTAAAAGGACGTTAAAATGGGCATGATTCTTAGCCGTCTTATTTTACCGACGGCTGCAATTGTTAACCGCAACCCTCTTTCAATCCAGAGGTTTGGAAAGAAAAAAAAATGCAGAGAAGTATACTCAAATCCGGCAACCGTTCTTTGTATGTTTGAGTCCCGGAGACTAAAACATAGGAAGGACGGTTTCAGGATTTGGGCATGGCTAGTCTAGAGAAAAGAAGGACTAGGTTACGATACGATAGCAGTCTTCCAATGTTTGAGGGGATGCCCCCGAGAGGAAGGGGTCAAACCATTGGCCAAAGCACCAGAAGGCAAGACAAGAAACAACGGATGGAAACTTATCAAGGAGGGAAGCAACCTAGTAGTAAGGAGAAACTTCCTAACAGAGAGAACTATTAACCAGTGGAACGGCTGGTTGTTAAGAGATTAGACAACTGTTTTGTCTGAAATGATATAGAGTCTCCTGCTTGAGCAGGGGGTTGGACTAGAAGACCTCCAAGCTCCCTTCCAGCTCTATTCTGATTGATTGATTGATTGAAATGATTGATTGAAATGGTCTAAGGTCTCCTGCTTGAGCAGGGGGCTGGACTAGAAGACCTCCAAGGTCCCTTCCAGCTCTATTCTGATTCTGGAAATGACACCGGACTCTCAGCGGCGCTGGGCAGCTCACCCCAATTATAAAAAGACATCATAATAAAAATTAACAAAGCATAAAAAGATATTTTCTGGTCCTAGCCAAAACTCAGGGCCCTATTTGACCGGTGATCGGTGATGAGGCGATAATGTTGATAGGAACATGAGTTAAAGCAAATACGGGTAGTCCTCGATTTACGACAGTTTAGAGACCGTTCAAAGTTACAACGGCATCAGAAAAAGCAACTTATGACCATTTTCACACTTACGACCGTTGCAACATCCCTAGGCGTCACGCCATTGACATTTGGATGCTTGACAACTGGTTCATATTTACGACTGCCGCAGCGTCCCGAGGTCACGTGACACCTCCCTCCCCTTTTTGTCCACCTTCGGACGAGCAAAAGCCAGGTTCAATTAACGACGGTGTTACTAACTGAACCGTTGTGGCGATTCACTGAACGAATGTGGCAGGGAAAGTCGTAGAACGGGGGCAAAACGCGCTGGACACGTTTCTCTTAGCAACGTAACATTTGGGGCTCCGTTGGGGGGAGGTCGTACGTCGAGGACTTCTCGCAAGCCTTGATCCCGGACTGACTTTTTTTGCCAACTAATTATGCTTCTGTTTTTGTTTTTTATTCTCATCCCTTCCCAGATGGGCTAACTTGGACCTGAAAACGCAAGAATCTTATGAGCTGGCGGTCAAGGGTTTAATTCGCCCCATGGTTAAAAGCCCCCCTTTGATCACGGCAGTGCGATGCCTCCGTTTTGAGCCGCCTGAATTCCAGCTGGGTACGAATCCTCCTCTCTTAGTGGCCTAGAGGTGGTAGTGGCCAAAAGTTTGGGAAAAAGTGTATTATTGAGGTTGGATGGCAAGTTGCCGTACCGTGGTACCGTACAATTACATATCAATGGAATAACTTTTATGAAGGATTGGCTGTTAGGATAGCAGTGCTAAAGAAACAAAAGTGAAACACGCAGAAAAAAAATGAGGTATACAAAAATTAAAATGAGATATACAGTACCAAAATGATCACCACGTCAGTTAATACCGTGTTTCCCCGAAAATAAGATGAGATCTTATTTTCTTTTGACCTCCAAAATAAGCGCTTTGGGGGGGAGGACTTATTATTTTGGAGGGGTGCAGGAGGCGGCGAACGTGGTCACCTCATGGCTGCTGCCGCTGAGTTGCAATATTTGGGGGGAGAGCTTATTTTAGCGCATGTGCTCAAAAGCCCAGTTTTGGGGAGGTCTTATTTTCGGGGGAAAAAGGGTACTTAGTTGGGTAACCTTTAGCATGAATTATGGCCTTACAATATCTTCCCGTGGAGTGAACCGAGACTTAGTTCTGGATCTGTTATAATGTCAAACCAAGATTGAATGATTGCTTCTGTTAACTTGGTTTTATTAATGGGTCGCTTCTGATTTAACAAGTTTCTTTAGCCAGCTCCATATATTTTCAATTGGGTTAAAGTCAGGGCTATTTGGCTATTGCCAAAACAAGATGACACCTGATTGGCTCTCTAAACACTGGTGCTTGTTGGCTACAATCAGGTGAAGTAAAGCTACCTGATATCAACCTAAGCAAGTTGCGCTTCCTTTTCCCGGTTATTTGGCTATACCTTTTCACAGAGTACGGATAACTGAACAAACTTTGTTGCATTACATTCTTGATTAAATTATCTTTCCATTGATATGTAATTTTATGGTACTACTGCAAAATAAAATGGTGTTATTAGCCATCCAACCTCAAAAAAATACACTTTCCACAAAAGGTTTCCACAATTTTGCTGAATATAACTGCTGAATATAACTCAGCATTGGCGACAGGAAGGGCATCCGGCCAGTAAACACTCAAGTCCAGTTGCCTGGACTCCACCATGCAAGGGATTATGGGATCATTAAAAGGTGATGATGAGGGCCTTTTCTCTTAGATTAAGGCAGACTGGCGCCCTTGTTTTATTTAAAAATAGGAAATTAAGCTCCGGAACTCTCTTTAAATCTTTAAACTTTGTTCCTGCATCCCCAAACTGAAAAAGATAGCTTTGGAAGAAAGGAATGAGCGGTGGGTTGGATAGCTAGCGGGGATGCTGCAAAACTAATCAGCATTGGTTTAGAATTAATCCGTGTTTCTCAATCATGGCCAACTTTAGAATGTCTGGACTTCAATTCCCAGAATTCCCCAGGCTGGGGAATTCTGGGAATTGAAGTCCAGACATTTTAAAGTTGGCCACGTTTGAGAAACTTTGATGGAGACCTGGTGATTCTTCATTTTGTCCACTGTACTGAATTTTCAACATCAAAGGAAGGTGAAAATGCTGCGATTAAAGGCAGAAACTTTAACCTGCTAAAATTCAGTCCAGAAAATAAAAACTGGGCCAATAAGAATGTCTTTTATTCAAGAGTATAAACCTGATCCAGCAGAATTGCGCTAAAAAAAGACAAAAGAATTGGAGCTTTCTGTAAGATGCCTAACGGCTTAAAGATTGCCGTATTTTTTGGAGTATAAGACACACTTCCCCCCACATCCCCAAAGAGGCTGAAAATTTGGATGCGTCTTATACTCCGAATGTAGCTTTTTTCAAGCCCCAATGGGGCGCTAACAAGTGAAGCGATCTTCCCTGCTTTTCTCACTGCTGCTCCCTCCAACGATCAGCTGTGCTTTAGAAGCTGTTTTTTTATCCTCAACGAGGGGATAAAAAGCACGCACACGCGCTCAAAACCAGAAAACGTATGTGCTGAAGCTGACCAGACTAAGGACGCTAGTCAGACGAATACGTGGTAGGCAGGATTTCCCCCCCCCCTATTTTCCTCCCCAGTAACCAAGGTGCGTCCTATACTTTGAAAAATACGGTGTTTTTTTCTTAGCCAGGCCAGCCTGAAATTATTTTAATAAACCGGGGGAGGGAAGAGGTTGCATTAGAGACACATTCAACTCTCCAGGCAGTAATTGTGAATTACAACTTGAAGTTTTGCTGAGCTTTTGGGCTTTCTTCCTTGCCTTTTGTTAGAAATTCACTGCTTGCACGAGACCACGCAGTATCTCCGCAAGGTCGTTCACGAGATTGGCTTGGAACTGAAGACCACGGCGGTGTGCAGCCAAGTGAGGCGGGTGCGGGACGGCGCCTTTGTGCTGGAGGACGCCCTGCTGAGGACGCAGTGGGACCTCGCGAACATCCAGCGGGCGATTTTGCAAGCCCATCAGAAAGTAAAAGCTGAACTTCAAAACAGCCTTGCACACCGGAACGCTGGGGCGGAGGATCGTGAAAGGGACCGAATCTGAACCAAATCCAGAATTCGATAGGAAATTTGCCAGAGTTCTCAATTGGGGGGAGGGGGAGGGGGAAACCATATGAAACATCCCGGGATTCCAATTTTTAGTTTGGATCAGAAGCTTCCACGTTGACTTGTTCCTCTCTAAAACTGTACACAACGTGCCAAGGATGTTGCAATTTAAGAGACGGAGAAGGGAGGGAGGGAGGGAAAGAGAGAGGGGGAAGGAAGGAATGAAGGTGAGAAAAGGGAGGGAGGGAAGGGAGGGAGGGAAGAAAGGAAGATGAGAGGATGGATGATTAAAAGAAGGAAGGACATGATAGAAGGGATGGATGATTAGGTGGAAGGAAGAAAAAAAGGGAAGGAAGGAAAGAAAAGGGAGGGATGGGAGGGAAGGAGATGAGAGGATGTATGGATGATTAAAAGAAGGAAGGAGATGAAAGGATGGATGGATGATTAAATGGAAGGAAGGAAGGAAGAAAGAAAAAAAGAGGGAGGGAAGGAGAAAAAAGGATGGATGGGAGGGAGGAAGAGAAGGAAGGAGATGAGAGCAGGGATGGATGGGTGGAAGGAAGGAAGGAGATGAAAGGATGGATTGATGGATGATTAAATGGAAGGAAGGAAGAAAAACAGAAAAAAGGGAGGGAAGGGAGGAGAAAAAAGGGATGGATCGGAGGGAGGGAAGGAAGGAGATGAGAGAAGGGATGGATGGAAAGATGGATGGATGGATGGATGGAAGATAAGAGGATGGATGGATGATTAAAAGGAAGGAAGGAAGGGACACTGTGCCCAGATCCAGCACAGCAAAATTAGTTGTTGTGGCTGAAATAGGATATTTCAAAGTAACAGATCGTTACCACAGTTGTGTATTTCAAACACCAACCGAATTTCTATTAAAATAAGCTATTTTTGTTTCTTCCTACCACAGAAATAAACATTCTTAGCAGATGTTGCTTACTAAATGGAACTCAAAAGGTCTGAACTAGTTTTTCAAGGTATGCCCACATCTGTGCAATGCAGCGTCTGGATTCTAACGCAAAAAACACACCCCTTTATCTCAGCGTCAAGAGCTTCCACCGTCTCACAAACGCTTCTGAAATTCACTTCCAAGCAAATAACGTGCCACTTTTATACACAACTGTTGTTTGCGCAACACGCTCCAAAGGAGCGGAGTTCCCCCCGCTGTTTTCGACAGCCATGTTTGAGGAAGCCTAGATTTCAGATCGTAGTTAAAAAAAATTGTGATGATTTGGAGAGGATTCCACTTTCCAATCCAGCTCTTTTTGGAGGAGGAGAAAAGGCTGAAACTAAATGGACCTAAGGCTGAAGGGACTTCCATTCAATCACACCCGAAGCATTTACACAACTAATACAACCTTTCCCCCCCTATTTTATGGCTTTATATTTTAGCCTGGTCAACCCTCATAACAAATGGGACATAATTAACAATTCCTCAATCCAGGGCAGCTTTCTAGAATTCTGCAGATATTTATATGTATGTAGAAATTTTTGTTCTGTCCACCTCAAAATGGCAGTAATAAGCCCAACAGCGTCTCCATCCATTAAATGGTTATTATTATTTTTTCCTCCCCAAATTAAAGCTATTGTTTCCAGGGGGAATAACGAATTTAACAGCGGTTGCCTTTTCACCACGTATTATATTTCCACATTCTAAGAGGGGGGGGGGGTGTCAACGTTTTACATTCCTCCTAATCATTAAGGTCCAGGTCAAATTCAGGGTAGAGATCTTTGGTGGTGACGCCCCTGATTGCAGCTAGGAGAAAAAAAAAAAACACAAAGAAGATTGTGTAAATGAGGGCGGAAAGAGAAAACACAAACAAGACAGTAATTGCTTCCGTAAACTCTCGGTAATTGGAAGATTAGTCAGATTAATCTGTCTGGCCTTCGGGTGCTTTGGAGAATAGCTTGGCCTCCTTCTCCTCTCTGTGGCAGCCCCTCAAATATTGGAAGACTGCTGGTCCTTCTCTTCCCTAGACTAGCCATGCCCAGTTCCTGCAACCATTCATCATATGTTTCAGCCTCCAGTCCCCTCATCACCCTGGTTGCTCTTCTCTGCACTCTTTCTAGAGTCTCAACTTCTTTTTTATAGTGTGGTGACAAAATTGGATGCAGTACTCTAGGTGTTAAAATTGCTTGAATTTGCCTTGTGGGTCTGGGGCAATTAAGACAAACTTCCAACTGTTTTAAAGTCACTTCCCCCAACAGCTGCAAGTCCAGATGCTGGTGTGCATCAGCTACCAGGCGGTGAAGGACGATGCTAAGTTATCTAACGGAGAATGTTTATAGTTAAAATATATATATACCTCCACACACTCAGTACGGTTCTATATTAGTCCTTACCCAATCTGCCTAAAAGCATTTGTGCGGCGTCTTTGATCTCGTTGTATTCATGAAGCAGAGTAATGTGGTTTTCCAGTTCCTCCAGGTTGTATCCTCTGGGGGGAAAAAACAACAACCCCAAAATCAGAAAAGTCAAGACAAACCAGATGTGTGATTCTTAAGAGCTGCTGGAGGAGGAACAAGATTTGAGAAAAAAACATGTATGACTTTATTTTATATTTTTCTCCTGCCTTCTAGTAACCCCAGCCTTGCTTAAATTAATAACATGTACCAACCCCATTCCCAAGATACTGGAATTCTAAAATATTCCACTTTATTCATTAATCTCTGGCAATCAGGTTGTGCTGGGATCATTCAAAGGTTCTCCAGAGGCTAAAATATATGATGAACGGTTGCAGGAATTGGGCATGGCTAGTCTAGGGAAGAGAAGGACCAGGGAAGACAAAAGAGCAGCCTTCCAATATTTGAGGGGCTGCCACAGAGAGGAGGGGGCCAAGCTATTCCCCAAAGCACCCGAAGGCCAGACAAGGAATAATGGATGGAAACTGAACAAGAAGGGACTCAACCTAGAAATAAGGAGGAACTTTCTGACAGTGGGAGCAATCAACTCCCAAAGAGAAGACAAGTTGCCTTCGGAAGTTGTGGGAGCTTCATCACTGGAAGCTTTCAAGAAGAAACTGGACTACTATCTATCAAAAATGGTGTAGGGTCTCCTTGGGTGGGAGATGGACTAGATGACCTACAAGGTCCCTTCCAACTCTGTTAATCTGTATCTTTGTGGAAAACAGCCTCTCACAAAAACACAGACTGCACAAGAAAAAGAGGGTTTTTCGAGAAGAAGGTTTGGCCTACGTAAATTAACTCAACTTTCCTCCTGAAAAAGTTACTGTACTTGAGCTGCCACTTCTCACCCACACAATACAGCAGTTTGAAACAGATGTCTTAGTGTACGTGAAACATGTATAAATACACACTCAGTCTTGAGTTGTGCTATTTCCTGATCCATAGCAAGCTCCTTGCATTTTAGCTCTTCGACTTCGTGATGCAAAATGTCTTTATCGGGAGGCTGACAGCTCCTCGGAGGAAGAACCTGTTGCACAGAGAAAGACAATGCTAAACATTTTTTTATGATTTCAGCACTGGGGGTGGGTGGGATGCCAAGAGATTTTAGAATAGCTTCAGTGCTATCAAGGTGGGGTGGGGGGATGAACACCATAAAGACAGAGCCAAAATCTACTCACCCCTATTGGGGGGGGGGAGAGAGAGAGAGAGAGAGAAAGTAAGTATATATGTGTCTGTGTGTGTGTGTTGTATTTGTGCTGATAAATAAAGGGAGACTAGTATAGATCTATTTCAAGCTATTTAGCTCTCATCAGCTAGCCATACCCTTACTGGGATTTGAACCAGTAAGGGTATGGCTAGCTGATGAGAGCTAAATAGCTTGAAATAGATCTATACTAGTCCCCCTTTATTTATTTATCAGCACAAATACAACACAAATATAAAAAGGCAACATTAAAAATAAAAATATGGTTTTCTGCCTGGATGGTTTTCTGTAATGAGCCGAAGGACAGAAAGGGGGAGTAGTGAGCTCCCTCCCATATTTGGGCATACCAGGGGTTGTAACACACACACACACACACACACATATATATATATATATATATACACATACACACACACACACACACACACACACTTTCTTGGAGAGAGATATATATCTCCATACTTTTTACTGTAAAAATGTTATTCCACCATCTCTCCAGTTTTCCTGATAATATCAAGACTGTCAAAATAATAATTTTTGCTTTATAAAAAAAAAGTTGAGATTCCAAGCCATCTTATTTACAAGCAAAAGATTTGCCCATTCTGCAAAAAGATTCGTAACCTGCCCTACTCACTAAAAATCCCACCCAACCAATTAATATCTCATGGATTTACAGCTCAGCGTTTTTTAAAGAAAATTAAAACAAGAGTCTCCAAAAGATGTTGATTTACCTTTAAAAAATTGATAGGATTGAGTTTTCTGATTGCAAATAAAGATACAGAGCCAATCAAGACGCATAATCTTATTTTGACCTGTTGAACGCAACTTTTAGTGCTACTTGGTTTACATCTAGGATCCTGGCCATGTATCAGAATCACCTGCAGAGGTTATTTTCAAGGAATCTGGACTACAATTGTGATTTCCAAAATTGTTTCCTACATTCTTAGAATGTCAGATCCATTTAATCGATGCACATTCCATAGAGGGATGAGAAATTTGATTTTACGTACACTTACCGGAGACTTAAAGCTTGCATTACAACTTCTCCTGGCTGCTTGAGGTGTCCTGAATTTTTAAAAAAGAAAGACGATCAAGAAAAAAAATTTAAAAGCTCTTCAAAGGAGTCAGGACAAACCCGAATCCTCAGGTTAGCCAAGAAATGAATGAACGTTCAGGATTTAAACCATTCTTACCTCCATATTAAAGGTTTGGGGGAGATTTTCCCCCTTAATCCCAGGTTATGCTTGCCCCCTTGATTCAAAGGGGATTCATCTTCTTGTTTAGCTGGAATATTTCCCAAGCCAGTGGTAGAACCGCAATCGGGAACAACTTCCTTTTCCTTCTGCATCTGATGATTCATACAGTTGTCAGGAACAGAAAGAATAAATTGATTTTTGCAGCTCACAGCCGTGGGTCATTCATAAGCATCTTGTTTGCTAGGGTGAGGTCCAAAAACGGAGATTTATTTCCTGCGTAGACTGTTCTGCCAAAGATGTAAAACGTAAAAAGATTGCAATATTTTGAAAATCGTAATGATTCCAAAATAAAACATCAGAAAACAATGGCCAAAATACAAGGGACTAAGGGTCCAGCAAGGCAAACAGACAAAAAACAACCACCACCACAAACAGAAAGTCAAGTTCCTTCAAGAAATTGCAAGGCAAGCATCATACTAAAAACCAAATTTAGACTTGTTAAACTAGGAGTTTAGTGTTGGGAATAATTGGGAAGTTTTGGAATAGTAAAGACATCCATGTTAAGGTGGTGCTTAAAAAATCCATGAAGGATTTAATGCTGGTTAAATCAATATTATGGACTCCTTAATTATTAGGAGAAATGTTGCACCCTCACACTAGTAATAAAAACAAGTTATTCAATGAATTTGCTGCCCAACGTCCCCCTTTTCCATTTAAAATAGAGCTAGAAAGGACCTTGGAGGTCTTCTAGTTTCAGCCCCCCTGCTCAAGCAGGAGACTCTTTCAGACAAGTGGCCGTCCAGTCTCTTAACCGAGACCCTGCCTTTCTCATTTTTTTTTCCAGCAGTTTCGTTTGCATTTGGAAAAGCACCTTGGAGATTCAACCCAGCCAAATAATTCTGCCATGCTTTTTGCCACGCAAGCTGCAGGCTAATGCAGCTTGGGCTGGGTCTTTGCAGACCCGTGGAAGCTCAACTCCAGGAAGAAAAACATGTTCTTTGAGGAGATCCTTGGGTGCGGCAACCTGATTACAGAATGACTCAGTGGGAAGCGACCTGAAGCACTAACTTTGGTGCTGCCTTGCCTTGGTTAAGCTAAGCCAGCTTGCTCCGAATTATTTAGAGGGGATTCCGAGGCTGTTGGGGAGGGGGGAAAGTTCAAAAGGGGGAGTTTTCAATGCTGTGAAGATGCACCTCTCGTCTCCCACCTTTGGAAAGCAAAAAACCACCTGCCGATGATTCGGCAAAACCACACACTGTACATTTAATTAATAATGATAAAATTGCAGAAAGCAGCTCAGCAGGTTGGGCCTGATATTGCAAAAATGAGTGTTTTTTTCCCCCAGCCAAGATCAGCAAGCAGCTTTCTTCACAAAAGCTCTTGGTTGGGGGGGGGAAGTTATTACAAAGCTGCAATCTTCTCCCCTAATGTTAGCCCAACCCTCCCCCCTTTCAGGGCAAGGGGACTCCAGCTCCCATTTCTCTCCTAGGGTCAGGCTGGGAATGATGGGAGCTGGAGTGGGGGAATCCAGAAACCCCCACAGCCCAAGGAAGAGCTCTGTTGAATTTCCAAGCTCCTGCTCTGAGGATGATGGGCGAGGTGGCTCCAACCTCTGGGTAACTGCTGTCTCCCCGCTTCCTACCATCAACCCCAGCTCCCATCATCCCCAGCCTGACTCTGTTGGACTTCCCCTGCTGTTTCACTTTTTTTTCTCAAAACTTTTTCATTTTTTCATTTTCATACAAATAACCACCTATATACCATTACATAATCAACACTATTTTGTATTATTCAATATTAATACAAATACAATAGTAGAGTTGGAAGGGACCTTGGAGGTCTTCTAGTCCAACCCCCTGCCTAGGCAGGAAACCCTATACCGTTTCAGACAATTATATTATGTCAATTCGTCTTACCATCAACCCCCAAAGACTATCATGCTCTCCATACACCGTATTTATACCCTATTGATCACTTTCTTCTCCTTCTCTCTTCCTCCCTTCCCTCTGTCAACCTTCTCTTCTCTACTTCCCCTTCCTCTCTCCTCCTCCCCTCGCCTCTTTCCACTCCTTCTTTCTCTCCTTCTCTTCCCCCCTCTCCTAACCCCTCTCTTCCTCCTCTTGTCTCCCTTCTCTCTTCCACTCTCTTCATCTCATTTGCATGATGTATTTCAGCATCTGAGCGGGCTCCATTTTATGTGGATGGGTGTTAGTAATTTCATTTCAATAAACATCTTTCATATTAATAATTTTAACAAATATCCTCCTTTTAAAAAATATACATATGCAGCAATTATATTTTTAACCCCACCCCACCACTCCAAACTTATTTTTTGGCCAAAGTGTGGATCTGATTACAATTTCCAGCTATTCTCATCATAATATTGTATACTCATACATCATTACATGCCCCAAATTTTTAGCTCTCTCTATAATCTCTTTGAGCCTTTTTTATCCTCTTTTTTTTTACAAAATCCTTTTTCATTGCATTCTTATATATCAGAAGAAAGGAGCACAGAAAGATGGAGATGAAGAAAAATAAAAAGATATTGTAAAAAAAATGAGATTTTCCACTCAAGCTCAGCAAGCAGCTTTCTTCACAAAAGCCCATGGGTTTTTTTTTTTGGGTGGGGGGGTTATTGCAAAGCAGCAACCTTCTCCCCTAATGTTAGCCCCCCCCCTCCACCCTTTTAGGGCAAGGGGACTCCAACTCCCATCTCCCTCCTAGAGTCAGGCTGGGAATGATGGGAGCGGAGTGGGGGGAAACTCAGAAAGCCCCAGGAAGAGCTCTGTTGAGCCTCCCAAGGATGATGGGCGAGGTGGTTCCAGGCTCTGGATAGCTGCGCCCCCCCTGCCCTCCCTCTCCACCAACCCCAGCTCCCATCATCCCCAGCCTGATTCTTGTTGGGCTTCCCCCCGCCGTTTCCCTTGAGATTTTTTTAAGTCTTTTTTTTTAAAAAAAAACCTTTCTCATTGCATCATTATACACCAGAAGAAAGAAGAAGAAGCGTACGTCAATGAAGAAAAATAAAGAGAGTTGCCACAGCAGTTGCGGCCATTACAGGCGGAAAGCAGAGGCGCGCGTGCGCGCCATACCGACGCGCCTGCGCGGAAGCTACAGCGGGCGCGTCTCGAGCGAGGCCAGCTGGGCGCCGGAGGGGCGGGGGGCGGGAAATGGGCGGGGCGGGAAATGGGCGTGCCCTCCCCCGCTTTGCCTCCCTGCCCATTGGCCCAACGGCAGCGCCGCGAGCCCCGCCGCCACGCGTGCGCAGTAAGCGCCGCGGAGGAGGTGGGCCGGCTGCGGGAGGAGCCTTGGTCCGGCCCAGCAGCCGATTTCCCCCTCGCGCCGCCTGCCGGGTTGACGTGGCCGGAGCCCGGCGCGGACATGGCGGACGACAGCAGGCAGAACAAGCTGGCGGCGGCTAGGAAGAAGGTATGGCGTCCCGCGGGAAGCGCGAGAGGCCGGCCCGGGTTGCGCCCCTGAGGCGGCGAGGCCTAGTGCGGGCCTGGCCTGGCTTCGTCGGGAGCCGCCCTCCGCCTCGGGGGTGGGGGAGGCCCGTGGAGGAACGCCGCCACAAGCCCCATCCTCCTCAGGCCTCCCGGCTCCGGGGACTACAACGCCCATCCTCCCCTCCCCGCGGCCCCGATGGCTTCTGGGAACGTGGGGGGAGGGAGGGGCAGGCTAATGGTTCCAGAGGTCTTCTTAAGTGGGGGAGTTTGCTGGAGGATCAGTTTCCCCGGAGAGACTGGCTTTTGGAGGGAGTGGAGGCTGATGGGAGTTGTAGTCAAAGGGGCTGGAGTGGGGTGGGGGGGGGAGATTTTTGGGGTGGGGGGTGGGGAGAGTCGATCTTAGCCTTGGGGTGCGGGAGACCCTCCCCATAAATCAACCCCTTTGCGAACCTGGGAGAGAAACGATTGGAGTGGTGGAGGCTGATGGGACTTGTAGTCAAAGATGGTGGAGTGAGGGGGAATCCTGGGTTGGGGGGGGAGTGAAGCTTAGCCTTGGGATGTGGGAAACCCTCCCCATAAATCAACCCCTTTGCGAACCTGGGAGAGAAACGATTGGAGTGGTGGAGGCTGATGGGACTTGTAGTCAACGATGGTGGAGTGTGGGGGGAGGATGGTGGGGGTGGGGAGAGTCGAACTTAGGCTTGTCATGCGGGAGACCCTCCCCATAAATCAACTCCTTTGCGAACCTGGGAGAGAAACCATTGGAGTGGTGGAGGCTGATGGGACTTGTAGTCAAAGGTGGTGGAGTGAGGGGGAATCCTGGGTTGGGGGGGGGAGTCAAGCTTAGCTTTGGGATGTGGGAAACCCTCCCCATAAATCAACCCCTTTGCGAACCTGGGGGAGAAACGATTGGAGTGGTGGAGGCTGATGGGACTTGTAGTTGAAGGTGGTGGAGTGGTGGAGTTGGCCTGGGTTGTGGGGGGAGATGTTTGGGGTGAAGGCGGAGGTGGGGAGAGTGGAGCTTAGCCTTGGGATGCTGGAGACCCTCCCCATAAATCAACCTCTTTGCGAACATGGGAGAGAAACCACTAGAGGCTGATGGGAGTTGTAGTTAAAGGTTTGTGTGTGGGGGGGGAGAGTTCTGAGTTGGGGGTGCTTTTATACGCGCCTGCAGAAGTAAAATTGCTGGTGGGGACTCTATCTTGTAATGGGAGTTTGCAATGGGGGAGACCCCCTCCATAAATCAGCCCCCTCGTTTGGGATCCAGGACATCCCTTTGCAAACTGGGAGAGAAGCCCCCCCTCCAGATAGAGGCTTGGAAAAGAGGGGAAGGGGGGTTTCTTGCAAAGACACTTCTGTGCCTTCTTGGGGGCTAAAGGTGTGATGCACCCCCTCCCTTTATTTCCCCCTTTGTCAAAGAAGTGCTCCCATAGAGGGGGAGGAGGAGAAACCCCATAAGTGGAGCCCTTAAAAGGGGATCCCCTCGTGATTTAGTCGAAGGGGGGGAATTTAAGTGGGTAGTTTTCAGGGAGCGGGAGGTAAATCTGCTTTGACTTCAAATATTTCCTTTATTGTTGGGATTTGGGGCTGAGGCTAGAGAAGGGCAGCTTTTTAAGCATCAGACAGGTAATCCTCACCTTACGACCACATTTGGGCCCCAGAATTTCCATTGCTAAACAAAGAGGGTTGTTAAGTGAGTCACATACAATTTTACGACCTTTTTCCCCCCTGCCAAGGTTGTTGATCGAATCGCTGCTTTTAATCCGGTGTTTCCCCACTGACTTTGTTTCTGGGAAGTTATTTTAAAGTTTGGAATCTGTCCCCATTGTAACAATTTTTATGGGGGCGGAAGTTGTTCCTTTCTTCCTCCCCCCCCCCCCCCAATAGAATAATCTATACAGGTAGTCCCCGACTTACAACAGATCATTTCGTGACTGTTCAAAGTTACAACGGTACTGCTTACGACCGTTTTTCACCCTTACGGCCATTTACATCCGGATGCTTGACCACCGACTCACATTTATGACTGTTGCTGTGTCCCAGGGCTATGCGATCCCCTCCTTTTGCGACCTTCGGACAAGCCAAATCAATGGGGGAGCCACAATCCCTTCACGACCATGTTACTAACTCATCAGCTGCAGCGGTTCACTTAACAACGGTGGCAAGAAAGGTCGTAAAATGCTCACGTAACCCATGTCTCACTTAGCAACGTCAATGTTGGACTCAATTGTGGCCGTAAGTCGAAGTTTACTTGTAGTTTTATCTCTTGAATGTGTTGGTGGCTAAACCGACCTAGCCTGAAACCTAAATTCCCCCTCGCGCCGCCTGTTTTTTTCCTGCCGTTCTGATTCTCCTCTGAAGTCCGTGTCGGTCTTGTTGGGTTGCAGAACCAATTACAGAACCAGTTACAGAGGAGAGAGATGACAGTTCAATCCTTCCTCCGTAGAACAGAATCAGCAGCTCCTTGGGCAGTTTGAAATTTCTGAGTTGGCGCAGAAAGAACCTTCTTTGTTGTGCTTTGTTGTATGGAGACGTTTGTCGGTGTTTGACTCGACTCTCTGTATGTCACAGTGAGTTTCTTAGCTTGCTGACTGGCTACTGAAGGTAGCTGGTGAATGTCATTCAGCCCTTGTGGGAAGCAGCTTACCCCAATGCTAAATGATCCCTGGAGGTTTTAAAGAAGAAATGGGACAGCCATTTGTCTGGAGTGGTATTGGGTCGCCTGCTTGAGCAGTGGGCTGGACTAGAAGACCTCCAAGGTCCCTTCCAACTCTGCCATGTGTTCTAACATAGAGAAGGACTAGGGGTGACATGATAGCAGTGTTCCAATATCTGAGGGGCTGTCACAGTGAAGAAAGGGTCAAGCTATTCTCCAAAGCACCTGAGGGCAGGACAAGAAGCAATGGGTGGAAACTAATCAAGGAGAAATTCCCTAAGAGTTAGGACAATTAAACAGCGGAATACCTTGCCTCCAGAAGTTGTGAATGCTCCAACACCGGAAATTTTTAAGAAGAGTTCGGATAACTGTTTGTCTCAAATGTCATTGGGTTTCCCGCTTGAGCAGGGGGTTGGACTAGAAGACCTCCAAGGTCCCTTCCAACTCTGTTATTCTGTTGAGTAGTGAAATGGCTTGCCTTCAGAAGTTGTGAGTGCTCCAACGTTGGAGGTTTTTAAGAAGAGATTGGACAACCATTTAGGTATAGGGTTGCTTGCTTGAGCAGTGGGCTGGACTAGAAGACCTCCAAGGCCCCCGTCCCACTCTGTTTTTTCCACTCTGCTATTATGTCTGGTGAAATTGGAACGGAAAGAGCCCTCCTTTTTTTTGTCTTGTATGAATGAAAGAGTTTAAAGTCAGCTTCGGCAAAATTTCAAGGACAAGTTTGGTTCAAGGACCCTTGGCTTCCAACCCAAATAACAAGTAAACCAAATACCAAGGTAGACTATTAGGGCACTAAGTTTAGTATTTAGTTTAGTGGCTGTGCTGCAACCTTCAGTCAAGGAATGTATGAGAAATAGGTAAACAGAAGAAATCTAACTCTTTCATTTGGATTTTAATTTCAATCCAGTTCTGAAACGATTGAAGGGAGAAATTGCTTCATTGTTTTAAGAAGAACAGAGTACGTTTTGATTCATTTTTGTGATATTATCTAAAGGGAGATTGCACATAGAAGTGGAAAAAATGCTTCAAATAGCAGACTCCTGAATATCTAGATATCCGGATGTACTTAATAGATTGTTTAAATACTTCTTTACAGTGTTTGCTAGGTGGATTTTATCCAATCTTCAGCAGACACTGGTTACTGTTGGTTTCACTATAGAATAGAATAAAATATAGAAGAGAGTAGAGATAGAATAGAATAGAATATGGATAAGAATAGAATAGAATTCCATTCTTTATTGACCAAGTGTGATTGGACACACAAGAATTTGTCTTGGTGCCTGTGCTCTCAGTGTACATAAAAATACATTAATCAAGAATCATGAGCATAATATATATATAATAATTTATATGAGGATATGTAGTAAATGGCTGCAAAATTTGGATTGAAGAGTAATATCAGTTTCACATGTTGGGGACGGGGGTGGGGGGAGGCTGTTTAAAGACTGTGTTGACTCCTCTATAAGCCACTTGTCTAATTTTCCAAAATATATATGGATATTTTTCCTTGCCACTTTGGCTAGGGATATGTAACAGGAAACGAGCTTGTGAAAGTGTGCAACCACACTTAACGGAAACTTAGCGGCTTAGGAGATCTAACGTTACGAGCAGTTTTTCAAACTGTACTTAGGGAGTATCAACTCAGGGGGGGGGGGAAACCACCCGAATAATCAATAAATCCAATAATAACCACATCTTTCCCCTTCTCTCCCTGAGGGTACCCTGTTGTTGTTGTTGTTTTAACTTTCCTCTCCCAGATTTTAGTTTTGCATGGAGATGTTTCCAACTTCAGCTTTAGATTAATTTCAAACCGTTCACCTTTTTCCCCCTCCCCTCCAGCTGAAAGAATTTCAGCAGAAAAACAGCCCCGTGTCCACAGCGGGCGCCAAAAAGAAACGGAGGAGTAAAGAAGCAGACCGCCCAGAGACGCCTGTTAGCGATGGAGTTCAAGCTCCTGAAAATGTAAGTTTTCTCCTCCTTCACGTTCTCCAGTGTCTGTTGCTTCCTCGATTCTGCTTCAAGGCAGAGCTGGCTCAGGAATTCTGGGAGTTGAAGTCCGTAGGTGATAAAACGGGCCATAGTTGTCCTCTCCTGAAATAAGGCTACCAGTTCTGAGCTGCCAATCTCCAGATGACCATTATAGCTTGTAGCAAAAGGTAAAGGACAGGTGCCCTCTTACCTGTCCTGGATACCCGTTGAGATCTTGGCCACCGTGCCTACTTCCGAATGGAGTTTTTAACCTTGTGTTAAAATTTGGATTGTAATTTTAGTATTGTTAGACCAGGAGTTTTCAAACTTGGCCACTTTAAGACTTGTGGACTTCAACTCCCAGAATTCCTCAGCTAGTCATGCTGGCTGTGGAATTTTGGGAATTGAAGTCCCCAAAGTCCCCTTAAAGTGGCCAAGTTCGGAGATCCCTGGGTTGGACCACGTGTGACTGACAGACTGGATTTTATCGTAGATTTTAGTTATTTGTTATTTTAGACTAAACATTTTTAATTTGTATATTTAATGAAAGTTTTCATTTGTTCGGGTCTCTGTGAGTATAATAAAACGGAATTGATTGATTGAATCTGGTGTAACTGAACCAAGGACTCAGCTTACAGCCACAACTGAGTCCACAATTCCTGTGGCTAAGCGAGACGGTGGTTCTCTGGGGTTTTGCCCCATTTTACAACTTTTCTCACCGCTAGAAACACCGTTGTTAAGTGAATCTGGATCCCCCGCTGAGTTTGCTTGTCGGAAAGTCTCAAAAGTCATAAATGACTGATGCCACAGTCATAAATATGAATCAGTTGCCAAGCGTCTGAATTATAATTGTGTGACCACAGGGATGCTGGAATGGCCATAAGTGTGAAAAACGGCCATAGGTCACCCTTTTCAGTGCCGTGGTAGCTTTGAACGGTCACTAAACGACAAAAAGAACTGTTCTAAGTTGAGAAATATCTATATGGGTTTTTCTCTGTCCTCTCTCTCCTCTGTTCCTTTCTTTCCCTTTCTCCTCCACTCCTCTCTTCCCTCCCCTCTTCCTTTCCTCTCCTCTCTTTCTTCTCTTCTCCTTCCCTTCCTTCTTCTCTCCTCCTTTCCTCCCTTCTTCTCTCCTTCCCACCCCTCCCCTCTTCTCTCTTCCTTTTTCATCTCTCTGTCTCTCTTGTGTGTTAAGAATATACAAAACTATAAGAACGAACGTTGGATTGTTGAGTTGCGTCCTGGCAAGTTAGAATAAAGTTGTTTCCCCCTTCAATTTGCCATCCTAATCCTGAAAGAAAACAAGTGCCAGTGAGTTCCACCGTCTTCAGTGGCCTCCTTGCTTGTCTCCTTCACTTTTCCTGCCAGGCTTCTTGGTTTAGTTGCTTTCGCTTCCGGGGGGTGGATGGAGGGGAGATCGACGTTCTCTCCTGTCCTTTTGACTTTTCCCCCTTTTTTTCTCAGCGCTTTCTCTTCCCCCTTTTTCTCTCCTGCTCCTGTAGATTGAGAACCTTCTGAAGGTGCTGGTGTCCGACTTTAACTGCTCCAATGGGGTAGCCATACCTTCATTGGACAAGTGGAAGGTGAGGCAGCTTTCAGAATCGGCCCCTGCTGGGCCTGCTCTCCATCCCTACCGCTGCTTTCCGATCCGTGGCGCCGTGCTTTGTAAATGCCGACGGAGGTTGGCAGGCTGCACAGCTTTTGTGGCCCGTGCTGGGAATGCCATCGTGGCTTGTTGTTATTTTTAACCACCTGCTTTCCTCCTCTCTTTCCCTCTGCAGTTCCTTAACCCCGGTTCAGATTACAAGGGCAAAACTTCCCCTTGGGTTTTCAAAGGCAGAGCAGCTGTTTTGAAACACAGGTAGTCCTCGACTTACGACAGCAGTTGAGCCCGTTGCAGAAAAAAATAGTTAAGGGAAACATTGGCGGAGGGACTTTTGCTCCATTTTACACCTTAAGTGAACAAGCAAGTTCTTAAGTGGATTGCTGCAGTGGTTAGGTTGGTCATCCGGTTGCTAAGTGAATCTTGCTCTCCCCCTCCCCCCGGACAGATTTGATTTAAATCAAGTCGATTCAAATCACGGTTGGAATCACGATTCAAATCACGGTTGGAATCACGATTCAAATCACAGTTCGAATCACGATTCAAATCATGGTTCCAATCATGATTTGAATCACGGTTCGAATCAAAATTCGAATCATGGTTCGAATCACAGTTCGAATCATGATGTCAAATCACAGTTCGAATCATGATGTCAAATCATGGTTCGAATCATGATGTCAAATCACGGTTTGAATCACGATTCGAATCATGATGTCAAATCATGGTTCGAATCATGATGTCAAATCACAGTTCGAATCATGATGTCAAATCATGGTTCGAATCATGATGTCAAATCACGGTTTGAATCACGATTCGAATCATGATGTCAAATCACGGTTCGAATCATGATGTCAAATCACGGTTTGAATCACGGTTCGAATCACGTCGAATCACAGGTTCGAATCATGTCAAATCACGGTTTGAATCATGATGTCAAATCACGGTTTGAATCACGGTTCGAATCATGATGTCAAATCACGGTTCGAATCATGATGTCAAATCACGGTTTGAATCACGGTTCGAATCATGATGTCAAATCACGGTTCGAATCACGGTTCGAATCAAGATTCAAATCACTAGTAAAAAGGCTTGATTTAAATCATCATTTTTAAAGAGCAACTGTCATCTCTCTCCCCCAGTGGCTAATCCCCTGACCTGCTGTTGACTCACTGCTATTGCAGAATCTACCGCCTCATGCTCTATACTAGCTCCGTTTCATGCTGAATAAGCTAAATTATTAATGTATCTTAAAGAGAAAACTACCTTTAGATAGATTATTTTTTACTCCAACAGCGTTTTATTGGAATAAATTTGATTTTAAAAAATATCCAATTTAAATTTTTAAAAAATCCGAATTGCTTGATTTTTTAAAAATTGCTTTTTATCCGCCCTGCCCACCCTTCGATTTTGTTCATCAGAAGGTCGCAGAAGGGGGTCAACTGAGACCCTGCAACCGTCATAAATACGAACCTGTTATGGAGCGTCTGAATGCCAACCACATGACTCTGGGGAATGCTACAACGCTTGTCGGTCTGAAAAACGGTCCTCATTCACTTTTCTCCATCCCGTTGGTGACTCCCGACAGTCCCCTAACTGAACAGTTGTAAGTCGAGGACTACCTGTAAATAAATAGCAGGCCTCTTGACCAGAGAGAAACCTCTCCCCCATCCCGCACCCCTTGTTCCAATCAACTTCCCTTCCCAAAGTGAAATTCTCATGAGGAAGTGGCGTTGGTCATAGTGAATCACCAAAAGGGCTGAACTGTTGAGATTCTTGTCTGCACATCAGGATTTATTTTTCCCTAGAAACAACTCCCTTAAAACGGGTGCGTGTATTCCGGTGTACCTGGAATTAGGACTGTTCACAGGGAGGGAGGAGGGACGTGTGTTTTCCATAAGTAGCTTGGTATAGTTTACTTTATTGTCATTGCACCTCATACAACGAAATGAAATGCCATCTTCAGAGTACACACACATATATATGTATATGTATATGGTTGTGTGTATGTGTGTTCAAGCATAACTCTGGAACGCCTCGAGCCATTTCATCCAAACTTGGTATAGAGATTTCTTACGCTCTGGAAGAAATTGTTGTGGGGGATAAGACATCCCTAAAACCCCTCAGGGTGTGTGCTTTGTTAAGATACAGCCTAATATGTGTCAGTTGCCAGGCGTCTGAATATGGATCCGGTATCCTAGAGGATGTTGCAGTGGTCGTAAGTGTGAAAAAATGGTCATAAGTGTTCTGGCCTAGGCTTCCTCAGCAGCTCGAAGCCGAGTCCCCGTCCCGATAAACCCAGCAAAGTCTTTCAAAGGAGGATTTACAGTCACAGACCTTATCTGGCTTGGAGGGCTGCCAGGCCGATCTCTGCAGAACTTGGCCAGGAGCCGCGGAGAGTCACAAACTGATGAAGCGAACTAATGGCCTCCTGCAAACTCCACTCCCCTTTCGCTCCTCTTTTATTTCCTCTGGGAGGGGCCATTCATCGTCCTCCTGTGGCCTTACTCCCAAGTCGACCCCTGTTCTTTAGCCGTTCCCTTCATCTGGCAACTCTGCGCATGAGCACACTGGGAACAGGCTCCAGCTGCTCTTCTGCCTCACTGATGTTCGACTCCGAAGGCAGCTGATAACTGGCATACGGCCTTGGCCCCCTCTGCCTCCTTTTCCTTTTCTTCTTCTTCTTCAGACTTCTCTCCTCCCTCATTCCAGCAGACATGTGACTGTAGGTGTAGCTTTCATTCCCCATGCAAATATTGCAAGAGGGGGCCTACCCCATAAGGAGTGTGTGGGCCGCAGAGCATTCCTCTCTTCAGAAGGAAAGAACGGTTGTGTCCTACCGTCACTGCGCAAAGGATAGGATAGAATTAGAATAGAATTGAATAGAATTTGAAATAGAATAGAATTTGAAATAGAACAGAATAGAATTTGAAATAGAATAGAATATGAAATGGAATAGAAAAGAAAAGAATAGAATAGAAAAGAATAGAATATGGAATGGAGTAGAAAAAAAGAATAGAATAGAATATGGAATATAGAATAAAATGGAATATGGAGTGGAATATGGAATGGAATATGGAATGGAATAGAAAAAAAGAATAGAATAGAATATGGAATGGAATAGAAAAGAATAGAATAGAATAGAATATGGAATATAGAATAAAATGGAATATGGAATGGAATATGGAATGGAATATGGAATGGAATAGAATTTGAAATAGAATAGAATTTGGAATAGAATAGAATTTGGAATGGAGTGGAATAGAATAGAAGATGGAATGGAATAGAATAGAATTTGGAATAGAATAGAAGATGGAATGGAATAGAATTTGGAATAGAATAGAATATGGAATGGAATAGAAAAGAATAGAATATAGAATAGAATATAGAATAGAACATAGAATAGAACATAGAACAGAATGGAATATGGAATGGAATAGAATTTGAAATAGAATAGAATAGAATATGGAATGGAGTAGAATAGAATAGAAGATGGAATGGAATAGAATAGAATTTGGAATAGAATAGAATATGGAATGGAATAGAAAAGAATGGAATATAGAATAGAATATAGAATAGAATGGAATATGGAATGGAATAGAATTTGAAATAGAATAGAATTTGAAATAGAATAGAATTTGGAATGGAGTGGAATATAATTCTTTATTGGCCAAGTGTGTTTGGACCCACAAGGAATTTGTCTTTGGTGCAGATGCTCTCAGTACGTAAAAAGAATAAAATACAATCATCAAGAATAAAAAGGTACAACACTTAATGATAGTCATAGATACAAATAAGCAAACAAATCATACTAGGAAACAGTCAATCTAAATCGAGCTATCTTCCTTTTGTTGTTGTTAAAATTAAAAAAAAGCAATTTTAGCCTTGTTTCTCTTCAGTCTAACTTAGCAGCCCTCCAAAGCAGCAGGTTTAGCCTCTCTCTCTCTTTTTCTCGGCGGAACCTTGGCTGACTTTGGGTATTAAGAGGATTGGAGGGTGGGTTTTTTTTTTTTTTTTGGATATTAGGATAATCTTTGTGGGACAGGTTTCCAAGCGAAGCTGAGCATCGCTGCCCTCACCTGCTTCCTTCCCACCCGCCTGGTGGGTTTAATCCTTGTGGTGGTGTGTGTTTTCTGACAGGCCCACAACGATGGCGACATAGCTGCCGGCGTCTCCTTGCTGTCTAACAGCAAAGACGTGTCCGCCTGTGTTGCTCCGAGCCCTGGGCAGCTGTCACAGGTTGGTGAACATCCACTTTTCCCGGTAGTCCTCGACTTACGACCACAGTTGAGCCCAACCTTTCAGTTCCTAACTTTTAAGTTGAGCTTTGTCCCATTTCGAGGCCTTCCTTGCCCCAGTCGCTCAGTGAATCCCCGCAGTGGTTAATGTAGTCTCCCAGTTGTTAAGTGAATCGCAGCCCTTCCGAGAAGCATATCTCTTGATAAGAAATAAAACCCGATCACATGTTCTCATGAAAACAAACTTTAATGTGAAAACGAAAATAAATCAGATCTATCTAAATATTACATTTTGGCAAGAGCAATTGCTGCCCACCTTCTTCGGTAGGCAGGCGAAGATCAGAAGTCTTTGGAATGTCTATGAGCAGGCGCAGTAAATCACTTGCTGATAAGACCTGTGACCTGCGCAGTGAATCTTCAGCGCAGCTAGCAAACAATTCACGCAGTGACAGTAGTCTCTCAGTTGTTGAGTGAATCGGGCTTCCCCATTGACTTTCCTTGTCAAAAGGCCGCATAAGGGGATCACGGGGACACTGCAACGGTCATAAATATCAGTCAGCTGCCAAGAGTCTGAATTTCGATCCCCCGGGGATGCGTGAACGGTCGTAAGCGTGTCTTATCAAATCATAAATCGGTTTTTTCAGTGCCCTTGTAATTTTGAACGGTCATTAAATGAACTCTTGTAAATTGAGGGCTACCTGTACTTGATGAGCTAGAGAGAAGTTCCCTGAGGATGGGCTCCAGCATGAGTCCGAAAGCTCAGAAGACTCTGGTGGTCCCGGTGACCCAGCCAGATTGGATCCTGCAACATTTTCCTGGGACACCTAGATTCCCCTTCATTTGTCTCTGTGATGACCCGGGGAACGGTACAGAGGCAGCAAAGGCAGCTGGAAGTTCAAACCGCCTCTTTAATGCTCCAAACTTTCCCAAATGCTCCCCCATTTCTGGCAAGTCCCAGAGCAAAATGATCTCTCTCTCCCTCTCTCTCCTCCTCTCTCTCTCTCTCTCTCTCTCTCTCTCTCTCTCCCTCCCTCCCTCCCTCTCTCTCTCTCTCTCTCTCTCTCACACACACACACACACTCCAGCAGCCTCTGGCTGCAAATAGTCAACCCCCCCACGCTGTGAGCACAATGGCTGCAAAGCAAGAAACAAAGCAGGGCAGGTCCAGGAAGCCAAGGAGGAAAGCAAGTAATCCAGAAACCCAAAAAGGAATCCAGGAAAGTTCAAATGTCAGCAATCAACACTCCATGAATTCAGAGTTTTTCCCCAACAAGCGCCCCTCCCCACAGCGTCTCCTTAAGTCTCAATCCCCAGGTGTGTCTTGTGAAGAGGGGTGGGGTGCTCTCCTCCCGAGTAGCCGGCTCAGTCTTCGCTGTTCACGCCTTCTCTCCACTCTCCGTGCTCTCGGATCAGGAGGAGGTGGTCCTTGCCTGAGCTCTGCCTCTCCTGTTCACCGCTTAGCCTCTCTTGGTCATGCTGCCCTCCCTTCCTCCCTGCCTGCAAACCCTCCCAATCCTGACTGGGCCTGCTCCTCCCCCTATTCCTCCCAAGCCAACCAAGCTGCCCCCTCGATCTCTGTGGGCTCCAGTTTTGGCTTGTCTTCCTCCGATTCAGGCTCCGACGGAGGCACGACAGTCTGTGCTTGATGTGCTCTTTGAAGTATAATCTCGTGTCTTAATCATGCGTCCCTCTCTCTCTCCCACAGATCGGTGACACTGATCGTAATACTGTTTTGGATGAAAATAGGTGAGAGACTTTTTTATTGGTTTCAATTTCTACAGCAAGAATATCTTTCTCCCCACTCTCTTTTTTCCTGGCCACTGAATGAGAGACGAGCGATTCCAGCTTCCTTATTAACCCCTCGTCTCTCCTTTAGGTCCCTCTCAACGACGGAGAGCCTCCGCAAGCTCTCTGAACAGTTGAACGGCATGGTTAGCCAGGTAAGAGGCCCTCTTTGACCTTTTAGCTTGGTTCTTTAAATGCAAAGCGAAAGCTCATAAATATATCTGGGAGTGTGGGGTCCCTTGGGGCCTGTTGTGGCCCGCCGGCGGCCTGCAGAAATGGCAGCAGAGTCAGACAGTGAGGAGGTTGGGTAGGAAGATGGGCCAGTCCTGGAGTCTGGGGAAGGCTCTGATGAGGGCTCTGTGTCGGAGGCAGAGAGGGGGCCAGGGCCGTCTGACAGTGATCAGCTGCCTTCGGAGTCAGACATCAGTGGGGCAGAGGAACAGCTGGAGCCTGTTCCCAGTGTGCGCATGCGCAGAGTTGCCAGACGAAGGGGTCGACTTGGGAGTAAGGCAGTGGTGGGTTTCAATTTTTTTTAGAACCTCTTCTGTAGGTGTGGCCTGCTTTGTGGGAGTGGCTTGCCAGCCATGTGACCGGGTGGGCGTGGCCAACTTGTAAAATGTTGTGGAACTCACTTAACAACGCTCTTGTCTTAGGAGCACTGGCATTTGAAGCACACAAGTCTTAAAGCTGTCAAGTTACAAGACCCTGGCACCCCTAACCCTTTAGGAAAAAAAAAAACCCAGGCGTGTTCAAACTTGACAGCTTTAAGACTTGTGGACTTCAACTCCCAAAATTCCTCCGCTCGCTCTTCATCTTGATGATGGGCGGGGGGGAGGGAGCTGGAACCGGTTCTAAACGGCACTGTAGATTTGTGGAACCTCTTCTATAGGTTAGAACTGGCAGGAACCCACCCCTGGAGTAAGGCCACTGGTGGACGCCGAATGGCCCCTCCCAGAGGGAATAAAAGAGGGGGGAAAGGGGAGTGGAGTTTGCAGGAGACAATCGGTTCATTCCTGCATTCTCGCCAAGTATGGCGGCCTCTGAAAGATCTCGACCTGGCCACTTTCCAAGCCTGATCAAGGTCGGTCATTGTGAACTATCTTGAAAGACTGTGGGAGAGGAAAGACTTTGCTGGAGAGGAATTCCCTGTCAATTAAATAAAAGGGGTTTATCGGGACGAAGACGAAGCTTCGTGCTGCTGGGAGAGCCTCGGTGAGAACGATTACCTTGAGATACCTGTGGGAACAAATTCCAAATCCTTCCCTTATCTTTTGCAGACCACGACTTACATCAACGGAGAAAACATGCCGTCTGCGGACATGAAAGAGATGGTGGTAGGTCCGCTCTCCCGGGCGCCCCCGTCACCCAGGATTTTGTAACCATCCCTCCATGATGGGTCACCCACAAACTGCAGCTCCCACAATGCCTTTTTAAGGGGGGGGATGCTGATTGGTAGAATTCTGGGTTTGGCCTTCCATGCTAGAAGAGCTTAGGGCTGGGGAAGGCTTTGAGTTCAAGAGATACCTCTCCTGGGCAAGGTGTAGAATTTGGACCCAACCCTTTCAGCCCAACTGGACTCTTTCAGGTTCCATGTCTTGATTCGGTTGCCTTGGCTTTGGAAACGGGGGCGAAGTTTTTAGGGCGCAGTACGTGATTCAGAGGGAGATGGGTTTGGGGTTGTTTTGTTGGGGAGGGGTTGAAGAAAACGACTGGATTTCCCCCCCCCCTCTTTTTTTTAAAAAAAAGTGTTTTGCCTTTTCTCTCTCTCTCTCTCTCTCTCTCTTCTTCTTCTTCTCCTTCCTCCTCCTCCTCCTCCTCCTCTTCCACCTCTGGCTGTCTGCATGTCCCCCCATCAGACTCGTTACCAGGAGCTGGCAGTAGCTTTTGATTCCAGCAATTTAACAAACAAACAACTCGGTGCAGAGATAGAGGAATTGGTAAGGAACCTAACACGATCGACCGAATTTGGCTTTTGGCTTGGCTGCTCTTCTCTGCTCTCGGGGCTCCCGTAAGGTCCTCCTTCCTTTCACTGTGCCACAAGACAAGGCATGGCTACGGATCCGTTCATTGGCAACCTTCAGTAACCATTGCCCTATCTGGAATTCAGGAACCCCGATTAAAACTTGGTTCAGGGTTATGTTTTCACACCCAGTCCGAGTGTGGAAGGCTCCTTGTCTAATTGCCGACTGAGCATCTCCTCATTAGGGTCCTGCCTGGTCTAATTTGACATGGAGCTCAACAAGGAAGTCCGTTCAGACCCATTCCTATGTCTCTTCTGCCTGCCCACCCCCCATTGGAGATCAAGTTAATTCCCAACCTGCCTGTTGTTTAATCTCTGGCAGGTTAACATTACTAGGAGTTTCATCGTCCTTGGAAGTGAGATCTTCAGCCTTTTAGTAGCAGGAATGTCAGAAAGGGCCAGCTTGGAGGACAGGCAGAGGTTTGCCGGGAGAGAGATTGGCCACAAAATCAGGAAGGATGGGCTGAATAGAAGCAGCCAGGTAACTTAAGTAACCGCAGGGTTGCGCCCAGGTGCTTTTGGGGAGAGGGAGAAGCTGTAGGTTAAAAAGAAAAAAAGACATCCTTGCTCTTCTGAGCGAGGCTTCCCAAGAGCATGAAATAAACTCCTGGGTCCCGACAAAAACCCCTTTTATGAATTGACTGTGAATTCTGCTCATTCACCTCCAACAAAGTCTTTCAAGGGAGGATTTACAGTCACAGACCTTATCTGGCTTGGAGAGCTGACAGGCCGATCTCTCCAAAACTTGGCAAGGAGCCTCGGAGGGTCACGAACCAATGAAGCGAACTAATGGCCTCCTGCAAACTCCACTCCCCTTTCGCTCCTCTTTTATTTCCTCTGGGAGGGTCCATTCATCGTCCACCTGTGGCCTTACTCCCAAGTCAATCCCTGTTCTTTAGCTCTTCCCTTCGTCTGGCCACTTTGCACATGCGCACACTGGGAACAGGCTCCAGCTGTTCTTCTGCCTCACTGATGTCTGACTCCAAAGGCAGCTGATAACTGTCAGACGGTCCTGGGCCCCTCTCTACCTCCGACCCAGAGCCCTCATCAGAGCCTTCCCCAGACTCCAGGACTGGCCCATCTTCCTCCCCAACCTCCTCACTGTCTGAATCTGCTGCCAGCTCCACTGGCTGCTGGCGGGCCACAACCCTTGCAGATTTTACTCCTCTAGTTGACACCGACTCTAGGGGGCGGTGCTCATCTCTTTTTCTCCGCCATTATTTGTCTGAAACGGTGTAGGGTTTCCTGCCTAGGCAGGGGGGTTGGACTAGAAGACCTCCAAGGTCCCTTCCAACTCTGCCATTGTATTGTATTGTATCAAGCTTAGCACTGTCCGACGTCGTTTCCGTCGTCATGTGGCCAGCATGACATTGCAAAGCGCTGTTACCTTCCCACCAAAATGATACCTATTTATCTACTCGCATTTGCCTGCTTTCGAACTGCTACTTTGAGCATGAGGTGAGCCGAGGACGGACCTCGCCCCGTCGCATGGCCCTCGGGCCTCGAACCTTAAGCCCAGCGTCTTAACCGACGAGCCACCGCCCTGTTCTAGAACCAGTAGACATAAAACACAATTCATCCCATCAAGTTAGGGGGAGTGGAAACGGATTCAAAACCCACAAAGAAAAATCCTGAAACCAAGAATACAAAAGACAGCCCTCAATTGTTCAGCGTCAACTTAGCAAAAGCAGATCTCTCTAGACCCGAACTGAAGATGAGCCGGGCGCCTGCTCTACCTCTTGTGGCACCGTGAGGAAGCCCACGTGGGCTGTCTTGTCTCGTGGCTTGTGGCAGCTTCTCTTCCTGCTTGCCGCCTCCTGTGCAACTAAGGGCCGTTTTCGGGTAGCGAAAGGGGCCTCGCTGTGTTTGAACCCCCTCCTCCTCATCATGTCGCCCTCTCCGTTTGCACGCGCTGTTTTTATTCCTCCCCACCTCCTTCCCTTGTTTTTTTCCTTTGAATTCTCATTCCTCTCCCCTCTCTTCTCCCACTCTGGTGGGGGATGGAGTCCTTTATATTGGAACGCTGCCTGTCCACATGAGTCCCAAGTCACTTCTCTAAACAGACCATTGTAAGCGGAAGACCACTGTAATTCCCTCGTCCCACCCAACGAAAACAACACGGCAGGGGTTGGGAGAAGCCGGTTGGGGGTGCTTTTGCTGGCCTTGGCGTCGGCGCTCGGGCGCTGTTGATCTCCCCCCACCCCCCCCAAAAAAAAGCCTTAACCAACATTACCTAAATTGAGAAGTAATCCTTGGTGTCTCCGTTTTTGTTCCTCCTGCAGAAACAACAGAACCAAGAGGCTGTGAATGAGTTGGAGAAGGTAACGGAGAAAAAGAGAATCCAGGCATACAAAAAAATGGTGTTATTTTGCTTCCCCACCCCTGTCTTCTAAACTTTATTGGGAGGGTTTCAACTGCCTTGCCTGCAGTTCATCTAAAGGTAAAGGTTCCCCTTGCACGCATGTGCTAGTCCAGGGGTCAGCAAACTGCGTCTCCGGAGCCGCCTGTGGCTCTTTCCTCCCTCTGCTGTGGCTCCATCACCGGTCGGCGCCACAATTTTGAGAGGAGCTTCCGGTGGGGGAGGGGGGAGAGAAGCACAGTGCGCCAGGAGAAGACTCTATGGCAAGGGGAGGGTTTTCCAGTCGTCTCCACAATTGATAGGGCTTTCGGTTAGGACAAGTAGAGGAAAAAGGACGCTACGCTAGGAGGAGACTCTATGGTGGGGGAACCGGACTTCCGGTCAGCTCCATTGAATTGAACGGGGGGCTTCCGGTTAGGACATTTGTGGCTTCCGGTGTTTTCTTTCCTGCGGGAAACGGGTCTGAGTGCCGACCCCTGTGCTAGTCGTTCCCGACTCTATGGGGCGGTGCTCATCTCCGTTTCAAAGCCAAAGAGCCAGCGCTGTCCGAAGACGTCTCCGTGGTCATGTGGCCGGCATGACTCAACGCCGAAGGCGCACGTGACGCTGTTCCCCTCCCACTGGTTCCTTTTTTAAAAATAATAATAATAATTTTTTTACTTTTAATTTTCAAAACAAACACGACACAAAGAATCTTCCTTCTTTTCATACTGTAGAAAGTGTATCAGTTGGTTACAAAAAGGCTTTCGTGCATCTCTTCCACAGTCAACAAACATAATCCATATTAACTCAAGTATTTTAACTCAGATATTTATACATGTTACCATCATCATACCTAGAAAGCGTTTAAACGCTGCGTCTGGGCCAAAGCGGTCCTAGCAATATGCGAATATAATAAAGCAGCGTTTTTCAACCGTGGCAGTTTGAAGATGGGAGAACTGCAACTCCATCCGTCTCCCAACTGCCAAGGTTTGAAATGGAATTCATCCCAGTTGACAAACACTGTGCTGAAGATTGGGAAACGGCACGCTGAACTGACTTGCCGATCTGTTTGAGCGTAAATAATTCGTGTTTCCACAGGAGAAGAAGGGCTTTGAGCAGAGGTTCGCGAAGGAGCAAGGTGCCCTACGAGAACAATTACAGGTAGATGGAATACCCTTTGCTATCCGGCTCCCCCATCCCTGTCCTGGCGCCCTTCTCCAATTTTTAACAGGAGGAAGCGCCTGGTTTTGGGGGAAGCTGTGTTCTGTCGCCCGCTGGCTTCCCTCACTGTTCCTCAGCTCATCCCACTCTCCCGGGCTTCCTTTCAAGGTCCACATTCAAACCATTGGCATCCTGGTCTCAGAGAAGTCCGAATTACAGACAGCCCTCGGCCACACGCAGCAGGCCGCCCGGCAGAAAGCAGGTGGGTACCCTTTAGAGCAGCGGTCACCAACTGGTGGTCCGCGAGAAAACTTTGCAAATTATTTGCATATACTAAATCAAGGGGTCCTCAAACTATGGCCCCTGGGACGGATACGTGCAATGGACGCTTGTATTGCTGCAGAGGGTCTCTCCCTTCGGGGTCTTTTTGTACAGGTTGGAAGGGGGCAGAAATTCCCACTTGGGGTCTCCTTCAGCCTCCTGGTGGGGGGCTTTGGGCGAAGGCTGGAGGGAAGAGCCGCTGGTGGCGAAGAGCCGGAGGGCCTCATTCCAGTGGGACTGCATCAGGGCCTGGAACTGGCTGACCATCTCAGCCCGCTGAGCCTCCAGGCGCTGGTACCGGGCCTTGCACTCCCGCAGGTCTTCCCTCTCCTTCTAAAGCCCATGCTCCTAGTCCTCAGTGAGGTGCTTCTGCTGAACCTCCTTCTCGGTCAGATCCCACTTGAACTGAGCTCTTTTGCCAACTCTTTCTCCTGGGGGCTGCTTAGCTCCAGCAACGGCTTCCTGTTGGGGCCCTAAGGAGCCCGGGAGGGCAGGTGAGGAGCGGCTGAGAGGGGAGGGGCGAGTAGAGGCTGGTGAGGCACCTCTCAAGGTGAGTGACATCGAGTTGGCCACACCCACGCATTCACATGACCACCTAGCCACGCCCATCCAGCCGGTCATTAGGCAGATCATATTAGTGGTCCGCAGGATTTAAAATTATGAATTTAGTGATCCCCGAGGTCCGAAAGGTTGGGGATCCTGCTTTAGAGTGTTCCTCTCCGGGCCACCTTTCTTATTTAATCACCTGGAGGCATTAGTGACCCGGCAATCTTTTTTCCCACCGCCCGGGATCCCTATGTCCCATCCTCAAAGACATCCAGTTCGATAAGCTTGAATTTTAAACTTATCCCAGCTTCGTTCCTTTTTCCTTTTTGATCCCGGAGTTGGTTGGCACCAACTCGGGTCCCCCTCTGCTTTTTGGGGAGCGGCCCAAAGCGCCTGTGCATCCTGTTGGCCTTGTGGGGGTTCAGGTGTCCTTGGATGCCATGGTCACTAACCTTGGTGTGTTTCTTTCTGGGGCAGGGGAAGCTGAGGACCTGGCCGCCCGGCTGCAGTCATCCCGCCAAAGGCTCTCAGAAGTGGAATACACCCTCTCCTCCCTCTCTGTTCAACAGAAGCAGACAGAGAAAGTAAGCACGGGACATTTCCCCTCTTCTCCCCTTGTCTTCTTTGGCACCGTGGCTTCCTTATTTTGGTGAAGTAAGGCCTAGTTCCCAGCCCAAAATGCTTGCAGAGCAAGTAGGAATAAAGTATTGTGACCTGGCCCCTCCACCAGCCGAATAACAATAGCACTTAGACTTATATCCCGCTTCGCAGTGCTTTACAGCCCCTCTCTAAGCGGTTTACAGAGTCAGCATATTGTCCGCCAACGAGCTGGGTCCTCCTTTGACCCACCTCGGAAGGAGGGAAGGCTGGGTCAGGCATCGAGCCTGGTGAGATTCGAACTGCCTAACCGTTGGCAGCCGGGCAGTCAGCAGAGGTAGCCACGCTTACCACTTTTCTTCAATCAGAGCAGGAGGAGGCGTGGGATTCAGGGTCAGCAATAAGGCAACCTGAGAGCTGAGGAAACTGATATAGGGTCCTTAATTTTGGCAGTTGTGTGCCCATCACAGGAGGCAGATACTGCAGGCTTTCTCCGTTTCTTATTTGGCGACAGTTTTCCCAGTGAAATCTTTCTCTTTTAAAAATGAAAGAAATAAATAAATGCCTGTTTTGTTGGGTTTCCCCTTTTTGCCCGCAGCACAACAAAGAGCTAGCGAAGGAACGAGACAACCTCAAACTGGAAATGTATAAGCAGAGGTAAGATTCATCCATTTTTATGCTTTAGCGTATTGATAGTAACGAAGGAGTGGTGCAGTGGCCTACAGGTAGAGCTCTCGCCCCTCCATCAGGAGGCTGTGAGTTCAATCCTAGGTAAAGGCAGATCTTTCTCTCTCTCTGGGCACACTGAGAATACCGTATTTTTTGGAGTATAAGACGCTCCCAAGTATAAGATGCATCTAGCTTTTGGGGAGGAAAACAAGGGAAAAATATCTGCCTCTGCCTCCCAGCAATTTGCCTCCTTGCAACAAACAGCAAACAGCACAGACAATATACACTGTTTGTAGTGTTACATTTGATGCTGTTTGATGCTTGTACAGATGCTGTTAAAATTGATGTGGCTTTCTGGAAGTATACGTTATTCTCTGTTGTTTAAAAGAAGAGACAATAGCACTGGGCCTCTTCAGATCAAGCATTTATTTTAAAAAGCTTCTTCCTTTTGTTAAGCTGCCTAGAACAACAACAAAGCATTCTTTAAAAAATAAGTCTCATAATTTGAACATTCCATAGGCATTTATAGTTATCGACTTACCTCATTGCAGCAAACAGCCTGATTAGCATAAGAAAAAAAATATCTGCCTCCCAGCAATTTGCCTCCTGGAGCAAACAGCAAGTTTCACTTTTCAATTTCAGTATCGATCATCAGCTGTTTCAGGCTGCAGGGATTGCTATATAGCCTATTGCAGCCTCTGCAAGCCCCATTTTCCCCGTTTGCTGCAAGGAGGTAAATTGCTGGGAGGCAGAGGCCAAAGGGTGGGGCTACATTCAGTGTATAAGACGTACCCAAATTTTCGCCCTCTTTTAGGGGACAAAAAGGTGCGTCTTATACTGCAGAAAATACGGTATATCTGCTGAACAAAACTCTGCATTGGTGACAGGAAGAGCATCCGGCCAGTAAACCCTCTGTTCCATTCAGTTGCTTAGATTCTCCCCCCCCCCCCCCAAGGGATTATGGGGTCGTTAAAAGAAGATGCTGATGGATAGTCATGAAGGAGATCTTCATTTTGCTCTCCCTCCCTTTAGTAAAGCCAACGAGGAATTTAAGCAGCAGGCTTCGGAGCTGTCCGAGAAACTGCGCAACCTGATCTCTGAAAACTCAGCCATGAAACTGGACGTGGAAGATTTGCACAAGAAACTGGAAATGGCAGAACTGGTGATTCAGCAGGTATCGGTGTTATTGGGACTCAGGATCTTTTGGGGATACTGAACTTTCTTCTAGGCTGTTGACTACCTGTAGTCTTTCCCCAGCCCACATCCAAGAATTGTATGAAGTAGGCTATCTGTCAGGGTTCCAAAGAGCATCCAAAAGTAAATCAAGAGTCCGAGGCAAAGTATTGCTCAAAGTTCCAATTTATTAAGAGAGCCACGTTGGCACATCTGGGGAAACCCGAATCTGAAAGCTTCCCGGTTTTCCCCACCCAGTTGAAAGTTCAAGATCTCCACGATGTAAAAAAGATGTGGAGACTCTAGAAAGAGTGCAGAGAAGAGCAACAAAGATGATTAGGGGACTGGAGGTTAAAACATATGAAGAACGGTTGCAGGAACTGGGTATGTCTAGTTTAATGACAAGGATTAAGGGAGACATGATAGCAGTCTTCCAATATCTCAGGGGCTGCCCCAAAGAAGAGGGAGTCAAGCTATTCTCCAAAGTACCTGAGTGTAGAACAAGAAGCGATGGGTGGAAACTCATCAAGGAGAGAAGCAACTTAGAACTGAGGAGAAATTTCCTGACAGTTAGAACAATTAATCAGTGGAACAGAAGTTGCCTCCAGAAGTTGTGAATGCCCCAACACTGGAAGTCTTTAAGAAGATGTTGGATAGCCATCTGTCTGAAACGGTATAGGGTTTCCTGCCTAGGCAGGGGGTTGGACTAGAAGACCTCCAAGGTCCCTTCCAACTCTACTATTGTATTGTATTATCTTGCCCTCACACCCACAAGTCCATCTCGTGGTCCAATATCCTACGGCCGTGAAGACAGAGTCCACCCATCCCGTTCCGGTCAGGTGCAGAGGTGCAGAGACGAAGGATGACCTTGGCTTCCTAGATAGAATGTTGTTATGGCTATTAGCATCTAACTCCGTACAATCCCCCCTCCCAATTTCCCACCATAGAAAATGCATAGTAGAATAATAGAAAGTGTGGCAGGCCAAAGATCCAAAAGAAAAAGATGGCTGCAGACCTGACAGCATCTGGACCTCAACCTTGACAAATCTCTCCTGGACAAGGAGAGAGAAGGAGATGGAACAAGAAGGACTCGGATAACTGGTTTTTTTTTTACCCTTCTGCTAGTTTTCAAGCCAACCAGGGATCTCAGATACTGCTGCACAGCAGCTGCAAGCCGCACTAGAGGAAAGAGCCAACTTAGAAAGCCAAATTGCCCAGGTAAGGTGAATGTCCAGAGGGGATGCCTTCAGAAGAAGGCCGGGGATTTTGGCCTCGATGGCAGTTGTCCTCAAGAATCTGATTCGAACCACCCGACTTCTCTCTTTCCTCCTTCCCCGCCGAGCAGCTGTCAGAATCTTTGCAGAAACTGCAGGCTGAACGGGATCAATACGTCCTGCGGTTGAAGGAGGAAGGGAACATCTGGCAGCAACGAGTCGAGCTCCTCTCCGAACAGGTAAGGCGTACACCTGTGGCTCGGGGGCTAAGACGCTGAGCTTGTCGGATCAGAAGGTTCAAACCCCTAGCACTGCAAAAAGGGAGCCACCTCTTGTTACTTGTCCCAGCTTCTGCCAACCGAGCAGTTCGAAAGCAGGTTAAAAATGCAAGTAGAAAAATAGGAGCCACCTTTGGTGGGAAGGGAACAGCGTTCCGTGCGCCTTCGGCGTTGAGTCATGCCGGCCACATGACCACGGAGACGTCTTCGGACAGCGCTGGCTCTTCGGCTTTGAAATGGAGATGAGCACCGCCCCCTAGAGTTGGGAACGACTGCAACCTAGGTGCGAGGGGAACCTTTACCTTGCCTTAATGTTTTGGAGGTTGCCCTTCAAACTGGTACAACTGGGTTTCCTACAGGTCCGGACTCTGATGGGAGAGAAAGAACTCAGTGAGACTCGCATCAGGGAGCTGGAGACCAACCTGTCGGAGCTACTCAACAGTCAGTCAGGTAAATGCCAGCGTTTGCAACCGCCAAAGTGCCTCCCTGTCACCTGATTCACCCCATCCATCTTCTAAATTGGAGCGTAGTGACTCAGGGACTTAAGGCTGGAGATTGTCTTCGTTCCAGCGGCTCAAGTCCCAGTGCCGAGTGAGTTCCCATCATTCACCTCTCACCTCTCCTGCCCTGCTAGCAGTTGGGAAGCCTGTTCTGTGTGAGTAGATCAATAGGTACCACTTCAGTGGGGGAGAAAAGCCGAGGCTTCAGTTAGCATCCTCCTGGCACTGGATCGTCCCAATTTTAAGGCCCATTTGAAAGGTGGCTTTGGCAGAAGGAGAGGGCCTCAGAGGACCCTGCAAGAAAGCCGTTCGCTTTTTTCTTTCCGGCGTGGAACTACCATGTTTTCCGGAGTATAAGACGCACCAGAGTATAAGACGCGCCAAGATTTTGAAGAGGCAAAGTTTCTGCACTCTGCAGACCTCCCAAAAATGGGCCGTTTTATTGTCAAAAAAGGCTCTGAGGAGGGCTCTCTGTCGGAGGCAGAGAGGGGGCCAGAGCCATCTGACAGCTATCAGTTGCCTTCAAAGTCAGACATCAGTGAGGCAGAAGAACAGCTGGAGCCTGTTCCCAGTGTGCGCATGCGCAGACGAAGGGAACAGCTAAAAAAAAGGGGTCAACTTGGGAGTAAGGCCACAGGTGGACGATGAATGGCCCCTCCCAGAGGGAATAAAAGAGGAGCGAAAGGGGAGTGGAGTTTGCAGGAGACAATTACTTCGCTTAATTGGTTCGTGACTCTCGGAGACTCCTTGCCAAGTTCTGCAGAGATCGGTCTGGCAGCTCTCCAAGCCAGATAAGGTCTGTGACTGTAAATCCTCCCTGGAAAGACTTTGCTGGATGTGAACAAGGGTCGACCTGGGAGTAAAGCCACAGGGGGACGATGAATGGCCCCTCCCAGAGGAAATAAAAGAGGAGCGAAAGGGGAGTGGAGTTTGCAGGAGACAATTAGTTCGCTTAATTGGTTTATGACTCTCTGAGACTCCTTGCCAAGTTCTGCAGAATATCGGCCTGGCAGCTCTCCAAGCCAGATAAGGTCTGTGACCGTAAATCCTCCCTTGAAAAACATTGCTGGCTGTGAATGAGCAGAATTCCCAGGAAATTAATAAAAGGGTTTTTTGTTTTGTTTCGTGCCTTTTGGGAGGCTTCCGTCAGGACCGACGTTATCCGTAAATAAGCCGCCTTTCTTCCCTCCCGGATTCCATAGCGGTGAAGGCCCAGGAGACACAGCCCGTCCCGGCTGCCCCGGGGCCCTCGCCCACGGAAGTGCATCTCCAAGAGGAGCTGGCCCGGCTGGAGAAGGAGAAGGAGGAACTGCTGGAGCGATGGCAGACCCAGGTGCGAGACAACGGGCAGCTGAGCCAGCTCAACCAGGAACAGGAGGAGCGGCTCCAAGAGCTGGAGAAGGCCCTGCAGCGCTACAGCGAGGAGGACGTGGACAAGCAGCAGATTTTGGAGCACATGCAGAGCGACAAAGCGACCATCAGCCGGGCCTTGACCCAGAACCGGGAGCTGAAGGAGCAGCTGGCGGAGCTGCAGAACGGATTTGTCAAACTGGTATGTTTCTTCTCTCCCCCCCCCCCCCCCCAAAATCCAAGGCCGATGCATAGTCCTCGGGTTATGACCGTAACGGAGCCTTTTGCTTGAACTCCAGAAAGCAGAGGAAGTGGGGTAGTTTTAACCCTTCCAAATTTAAATCCATCTCTCTTTCTTTCTCTTTCTCTCTCCGTTTCTCTCTCTGTTTCTTTCTCTGTTTCTCTCTTTTTTCTGTTTCTCTCTCTTTCTCTCTCTCTCTGTCTCTCTGTTTCTCTCTCTGTTTCTCTTCCTCTCTGTTTCTCTCTGTTTCTCTCTCTCATGTCTCTGTCTCTCTGTGTTTCTCTTTCTCTCTCTTTCTCTTTCTCTCTCATGTCTCGGTCTCTCTGTTTCTCTCTCTCTTTCTGTGTTTCTCTCTCTTTCTCTCTCTGTTTCTATCTTTCTTTCTCTCCCTCTGTCTCTCTCTCTCTGTCTCTCTCTTTCTTTTTCTCTCTTTCTCTCTCTGTTTCTCTCTTTCTCTCTCTCTTTCTCTCTCTCTCTCATCTATTCATCTCTATCTATAATCTATCTACTATCTATCCTATCTATAATCTGTCTGTCTATCATCTATATCATCTATCTATCATATCTATCTCTATAATCTACCTATCATATCTATCTTTATACACATACACACAGTTTTCTTCGTTTTACATCAGTTTCAGCTTTGCAACAACTCTATATCAGTTTATATCCACTGTTTTTTTACATTTATATATACTATTCTGTGTACATGATATAGTTATCATTCTAGATAATTTTTTAAGTTTTTGTAACATATATGTTATATATAATAAATTTCCTTCGTCTTTCATCATATTTACACTTATTTCTAATTTCTAATTCCTTAATCGTCTGTCATTATTAGTTTTCTAACCTTTGCATCTACCCTGTTTCCCCGAAAGTATGACATGTCCTGAAAATAAGGCCATGCCACATTTTTCGGGGAGGGCAAAATATAAGCCCTCTCCTCCGAAAATAAGCCCCCTGGACAACCCCCTCTCTTTGGCCAGGCAGAGCGCCGCTCACCAACATAGTGGTATTCCAAAGGTGCCTAGCAACGGGAACCGGGGGTGGGGTGGGGCAAACGCACTTGTGTTGCTTGGCGGCTTCGGGATACCGCTAGGTTGGTGAGTGGCGCTGTGCCCAGCTGAAGAGGGTTGCTCTCTTGTGAACGGGCTCCCAAAGAGCCTGGCACAGCCTCGGGTCCGAACGGCTGTATTACACTGTCACAGCAGCCATGAATCGAACACGCTTTCCAGCCAGGCACAGCGCCATTCCCTGACCTAGGAGTATCGCCAAGCCGCATGAGCGGCTGTTCGCCGCCGCTCAGCTCCTGCGGCTTGGCGTCTTCGAAATGCCAGGGAATGGCACTCTGCACGGCTGGGGAGAGAGGTTGTGCAAGCGGCCTCACGCTACCCTGACCCAGCTCTCCCTGAAGAGCCAGGGCACCTCCGCTGCCGCCATCCCAGCATTTCCCAAACCGAGCCTTCCAGCGGTGGCCGCTCTGGGCGTACGCTCTATGGTTGTGGGCCGTCTGCCGGCGGAGCATACTACCGGAGCGACCGTTCGTCCCTGAGGCTGTGCCCGGCTCTTTGGGACCTCGCTCACAAGAGAGCCGCCGCCCGGCAACCCCAAAACAATTAGCCCTCCCTTGATAATAAGACCCTGTCTCACTTTTGGGGAAACACAGTATTATCAAGCCAATTGTACCATGCATCCCGAATTAAAAAGTATTCTGTTTCTCCTTTGTCTTCCATTTCCATTGTCAACCTATCCATCTCAGCTCAGTCTAATATTTTCTTTTTTTACCATTTCCTCGGAGGGAATTTTTCCATTTTCCCAATTTTGAGACCGGTACAATTCCAGCTGCCGTTTATTGCACCATCTCTATTTTATAGAGAGGAAGTCTAAAAGATTCTTGGTTAGGTGTGGTGTTTGCCTCTTTAACTTTCTTCCTCCCCCCCCCCAAAAAAATCCCCTAAACATCTCTCATCGGTTTGATTGGGGTACTCGGCTTAACAACAGTTTGTTTAATGACCATTCAAAGTTACAACCGCACTGAAAAACATGACTTACGACCATTTTTCACACTTATGACTATTGTAGCATCCCCATGGTCATGTGATGCTTGGCAACTGGCTCACATTTATGACCACTTCAGTGTCTTAGAGTCACGCGATCTCCTTTGGCGGCCTTCTGACCTTCTTGTTCACATAACGACCGTGTGACTCGTTTTCACAATGGCAGCGATGCGCTTGGCCCAAGGCGGCAAGAAAACGAGGCAACCCCCCCTCTTCACAAATGTCTTGCTCGGCAACCTAAATTGGGTGCTCGAATCGCGGTCGTGAGTCGAGGCCTATCCGGATGTTCCTTGAACCATCATCTCTTCCCTTGCAGACCAACGAGAACATGGAGATCACGAGTGCCTTGCAGTCCGAAGAGCACGTGAAGAAACAGCTGGCCAAGAAATTGGGAGAACTTCAAGAGAAGCTGGTGGACTTCAAGGAGAAGGCAAGGCTCTTTGGACTTGCAGGTCCTTAGTCCAGTCTGGCTTTTATCCTGGGAGCAGAACCTATTTTGCACAGGTGGCTCTTGATTTTGGGGGTTAGGTTTCGTATCGCAGCTGCCCAGCACAAGAATCTGGAACTCCTTGACTTCAAATCCAGCTCCTTACAGTCAGACCATTGCTTTCAAAAGCACCGTTGGTTGATTGTCACTCCAGTCCTCTGTCTTGACCAGGGTGTTGTGGCCCGCCAGCTGAGCTTGAGCAGATTCGGACAGTGAGGAAGTTGGGTAGGAAGATGGGCCAGTCCTGGAGTCTGGGGAAGGCTCTGATGAGGGCTCTGTGTTGGAGGCAGAGAGGGGGTCGAGGCCGTCTGGCAGTTCTCAGCTGCCTTCGGAGACAGACAGCAGTGAGGCAGAAGAACAGCTGGAGCCTGTTCCCAGTGTGCGCATGCGCAGAGCTGCCAGACAAAGGGAAGAGCTAAAAAACAGGGATCGACTTGGGAGTAAGGCCGCAGGTGGATGGTGAGTGGCCCCTCCCAGAGGAAATAAAAAAGGAGCGAAAAGGGAGTGGAGTTTGCAGGAGACAATTAGTTCGTTTCATCGGTTCGTGACTCCCCGAGGCTCCTTGCCAAGGAGGGCAAAGAAGGGGATGAGGGCAAAGAAGAAAGGATAGAGAAAGTAAGGGTGGGGAATTAAGAGTAGGGGAGAGGGTAAGAAAGAGGAGGAGGATAGGGGAAAAAGAAAGGAAGGAGAGGAGGAAAGAAGAAGGTAGAGAAGGGAGGTTGAGAAGATGGAAGGAGTAAGGTTGTTGCAAAATAAGATGGAGCCACGGGGTGGCGAGAAAGTGACCCAAACTATATTATATATATACGTGTGTGTGTGCGTGTGTAAAAATGAGTATAGAGGATAACGATGAATAGATAAACGTTAAGTAGCAATTATAAGAATGTATATCTCTGAATGAATTTGAAAGGGGAAAAAAAAGAATTCAGAAATCAGGGTAGACTTGGGAGTAAAGCCACAGGTGGAAGGCGATTGGCCCCTCCCATAGGAAGCAAAAGAGGAGAGAAAGGGGAGTGGGCTTTTGCAGGAAACAATTTGTTCGTTCGGTGGTTAGATTCGTTTCAGGAGTGTGAAGATCTGTCCGTGAATCTCAGGGACTCTGTGCCAAATCTTTCCTTGCACAGCACCTCATTTGGGAAAATATTTACATGGCCGCTTTCCAAGCTAGATAAGGTCTGTGGTCATAAATACTCCTTTGAAAGACTATTTGCCAGGCCTTGGCTGAGTGTGAATGAAAGGAATTCACATTCGTTTAACAAAAGGGGTTTTGTCGGGACCAGGACTCTTCCCCGTGCTTTTTGGGGAAGCCTAACTCAGAACACAGGGTTCCTCAGTGTTGACCCCTTTAAAATCGGTGGACTTCAACTCCCAGAATTCCATGGCGGCTGGGAAACTCGAGAGTTGAAGCCTACCTATCTTAAAGTTGCCAAGGCGGAGCCACGCTGGTCTAGATTTTGGGGAAAGCAAAATTGATCTTCTTCAATGTGAAATCGTGGCTGAGATGCCCTCAAACTAGGGAGAACTGTTTTTGGGGAGGGGGGGGGGGAGAGAATATTGGGAAGGCAACGCGTCACCCTTGATCAGGTTGAAGCTAGTGATGCTGTCAGGAGAGCTTCGCCTTCTCTATGTAGATGCTGTTGGACGGGACGTGGTTGGGTGAGATCTTCGCTCATCGGGTCTCGTTCCACCCAAGGTGTCTCTGAAGACCCACGAAGCTCAGGACTTCCAGGACCAGAGGGATCAGTATTTGGCCCACCTCCAGCAATACACCGCGGCCTACCAGCAACTGGCCATCGAGAAGGAGGAGCTCCACAAAAAATACCTCCTGCAGACCCAGCTCATGGACCGCCTGCAGCACGAGGAAGTCCAAGGCAAGGTCAACGCCGAGATGCACTTCAAAGAACTTCAGAAAGCGAAGGTGAGCCGTGCAGCTTTGACCCCCTGGATTCTCTTTCGGGAAAGCCAACCAATAGATCTGGCTAGCACTGATGAGGTTCCCTAGTTGGGTCCTGAAACGTCTTCCAGAAAATAGCCAGGCTCAGAAAGCATCAAGGACCCCATGCTTAAGATCTAAGCTTGAGAGCATCCCCACTCCTTCTCCTCTTTCCTTCTTCTCTTTCTCCTCCTCCTCCTTCTTCTCCCCTCCCCCCAAACCCCATTCCCTTCTAGCACTGATAGTGTTTCTGGGGGTTGGGGGGCAAAATTGAGCAAAAAAGGGCCTGCTTTTTGCTCCTTTCTACCCTCCCCATCCCCCAGGAGCACTCTGAAAGCCTCCTAAAAGCTCTGCATGGCCATTTTGGTGAAGGGGCCGAGGTTTCAGGAGGCCAAAAATGCTGTATTCAGTGTATAAGACGCACCCAGATTTTCAGCCTCCTTTTTTTGAGGGGAAAAGGTGCATCATATACTCTGAAAAATATGGTAATTTGTAACCACCTGATGTCAAGTTGCTGAAAAAAAACCTTTCCTGTCCCGACAGAAAACCCTGGAATCCTTTTCTAAGGAGAACAAGGAGCTCCAGGCACAGGTCACCCAACTCATGGCAGAGTTGGACGAGAGGATGTTGCCCAGGGCCCAAGGTGAGTAGGATTTGGGATGGGACGTAACACCGGGCTGGGCGGATTCCCAGCTTAAGGTGAATCCCTACCCTCCTTCTCTTGCGGCTTTGCAGGGGATGGAGTGGAAGCGGCCAAGTTTGTGGATTCGAGGACATCTCAGCTCAGCATCCCCGAGGACTTCGAGAGCAAAGAAGAAATGGTGAGCGCCTCCGTTCTCCTCCCTTGCCGTTCGCGCTCACTCCGTTGAATTGCGACCGCAAAAGGCGGTGCAACGGTCACGAGGGCCACCGCGAGTCTCACAACGGAATCCAGATTCATCGACTCACCAGGGGGCGGCGGCTGAGATTTGCTTAACAACGTTGGCAAGAAGGGTTGTAAAACGGGGCACAGGAATTCTAGGCTCAATTATGGTTGTTAGGTCCATAATGAGATAACTACCTGCATCAGAAAGGGACGCGGTGGCTCAGTGGCTAAGACACTGAGCTTGTTGATCAGAAAAGTCGGTGGTTCGAATCCCTAGCGCCGCGTAACGGAGTGAGCTCCCGTGACTTGTCCCAGCTTCTGCCAACCTAGCAGTTCGAAAGCATGTAAAAAATGCATGTAGAAAAATAGGCACCACCTTTGGTGGGAAAGGAACAGCGTTCCGGGCGCCTTCGGTGTTGAGTCATGCCGGCCACATGACCAAGTTCGGAAAAGGGCCGTTTCCAGCTTCCGAGGGCCCCAGGGAGGCTCTTTTCGCTCTCCCCAGGCTTCAGGAGGGCGGGTGTGTGTGTGTCGTGCATGCATGCACAGGGGGCATTGAACTATGAGTCTGGGCACGCGCGCTATCGCAGACATGCCCGCTTTTGGCACCCGAGCCAAAAAAGGTTAGCCATCCCTGGTATAGTGATTCCCGCTTGAGCAGAGGGTTGGACTAGAAGACCCCCAAGGTCCCTTCCAGCTCTGTTCTGATTGATTGATTGATTCATCCGTGGCTTTTTCCCAAGCGATCGTAACTTCGGTCCGCTAAATGCACGGTCATAAGCCTAGGGCCGCATGTGGCTCCTTCCTCCCTCTGCTGCGGCTCCATCACCGGTCGGCGCCACAATTTTGAGAGGAGCTTCCGGTGGGGGGGGGGGGGGGGAAGAGAAGCAGAGTGCGCCAGGAGAAGGCTCTATGGCAAGGGGAGGGTTTTCCAGTTGTCTCCACAATTGATAGGGCTTTCGGTTAGGACAGGTAGAGGAAGAAGTATGCCGCGCTAGGATGCCGCGCTAGTATGCCTCTATGGTGGGGAAACTGAACTTCCGGTCAGCTCCAGAATTGAACCGGGGGCTTCCGCTTAGGAACTTTCTGGCTTCCGGTGTTTTATTTTCTGCGGGAAACGGGTCCAAATGGCTCTTTGAGTGTTTACGTTTGACGACCCCTGGCCTAGGGGAGCTGGGAGGAAGCGCGGTCCTGAACCCGAGCCGCAGAGTTTGACGTTTGAAAGTTAGCCGCCCCGCCCAACTCAAACCGCCTGGCTTTCCTTCCCTAGGTGGCTTTCTTGACCTCTGCCGTGTCGCGAGCGGAGGGCGAGCGCGAAGAGCTCGGACGCCAGCTGATGGAAAAGAAAAGGCAATGCAGGGAGCTGTTGCAGCAGATAGCCAGCCTCAAGAAGGAGCAGCAGCTGCAGCTCACGTCCGCAGGAGGTAAGAGAGACCCACGCCGGAGAGGGAGACCCCCTCCCCTGCCTCCTTGTGTTTTGGGACTCTCTCACCCCGGGCCTCTCGCCGTTTCAGGCTCCGATGCCGATTCAGTTCCAGGAGAGGTTCACGAAGCCTTGAAATGCGCCATGGAGAAGCTGCAGGTGAGGCTTTTTTGGGGTGGGGTGGGGGGGTCGACATTACGGTAACTCTGGGCTGCTCTCTTGAGCTGGGAGGTTTTCTCGCAGACGTTTCATGACCCAACTAGCTAACGGCATCAATGCTAGAAGGGAGCATTTCTAGCACTGACGCTGTTACCTAGTTGGCGAATGGAATGTTTTCAAGAAAACAACTTAAGCTCAGAGATCACGAAGGACCCCATAGTAGTTGTTGTCGTCGTCGTCCTCCTCCTCCTCCCACATACGTACCTCATTCTCTCCTAGTGCTGATGATGTTACGTACTTGGGTCCTGAGACGTCTGTAAGAAAACCACCAAGTTCACGGAGCATGAAGGACCCCACAGTCGTCCTCCCTCCTCCTCCTCAATGCCCACTCCCTTTTAGCACTGATAATGTTACCTAGTGTGAGTAATAAAACGTCTGCAGCAAAACAACCAAGCTCAGTGAACACTAAGGACCCCGCAGTCATCATTGTCCTCTTCTTCTCCTCCTCCTCCTCCTCCTCCTCCTCGAATAGGGATAGAAGGGATAGAGAGATCAAATCTTGCATCCAGGGATGAAGACTTACTTTGGCAATGAAGAAGTTTAAAGATGTGCGTGGTTCTTTCCATCTTCGGCTCTTGAGATCTTTATATCTCTTCCTTCTCTAGATTCTTCTTCTCCTCTTCCTCTTCCACTATTCCTTCTCCTTCCTTCGTTCAACATCATCATCTCCTCCTCCTCATCTTCCTCCTTATCTTCCACTTATTCCTTCCCCTTCTTCAACATAATCATCTCCTCCTCCTCCTCCTCCTCCTCCTCCTCCTCCACCTATTCCTTCTCCTTCCTTCTTCAACATCATCATCTCCTCCTCCTCATCTTCCTCCTCATCTTCCACTTACTCCTTCCCCTTCCTTCTTCAACATAATCTCTTCTTCTGCTTCTTCCTCCTCCTGCTGCTCAATGCCCACTCCCTTTTAGCACTGCTAATGTTACCTAGTTTGAGTAATAAAACGTCTGCAAGAAAACAACCAAACTCAGAGTGCACTAAGGACCGACAGTTGTTGTCGTCCTTCTTCTGATGATGATGAAGACTTACTTTAGCAATGAAGAAGTTTAAAGATGTGCGCGGTTCTTTCCATCTTCAGCTCTTAAGATCTTCATCTCTCTTCCTTCTCTAGATAATTATCCTCTTCCTCCAACTCCTCCTCCTCCTTTCTTCAACATAACCCTTCTTCTTCTTCTTCTTCTTCTTCTTCTTCTTCTTCTTCTTCTTCTTCTTCTTCTTCTTCTTCTTCTTCTTCTTCTTCTTCTTCTTCTTCTTCTTCTTCTTCTCCTCCTCCTCCTCCTCCTCCTCCTCCTCCTCCTCCTCCTCCTCCTCCTCCTCCTCAACATAATCTCTTCTCCTCCTCCTCCATCTACTCCTCCTCCTTCCTTCTTCAACATTATCCTTCTTCTTGTTCTTTTTGTTCTTCCTCTCCTCCTCCTCTTCCTCCTCCTCCTCCTCCTCCATGCCCACTCCCTTTTAGCACTGATAATGTTACCTGGTTTGAGTAATAAAACGTCTGCAAGAAAACCACCAAGCTCAAAGAACACTAAAGACCCCACAGACCACAAGGACCTCCTCCTCCTTTTCCTATGTACTCCATTCCTTCCTGGTACTGATGATGTTACTTATTTGGGTCATGAGACGTCTGTAAGAAAACCACCAAGCTCAGAGGGCGCCAAGAACCCTGAGCTACAAATATTCTTTCCCGTTAACTATAACTGAATTATCTTTGCCCAGGATAAATTCCAAGGAAGCTCCACCTGCTTCAATTCTAAATAACCGCAACTCAGTCACCTGTTACCTTTCAGGAGGCTCCAGGGCTCTGCTTTTGAAGGCCCATTTTGACAATCTCTGGCCCGCTTCTCATGGGAAGCGACAAAAGCCGTTTCCCTTTCTCGACTGATCCCTTCCCGGAAGGAAGTTCAAGAGACGCTTCCAAAGAACGGCTTCCTAAACTAGCAAATGTTTGCGTGAAGATGCTTTGGGGAATGCTGTGTTTTTTGCAGTATAAGGCGCACCAAGGTTTTGAAGAGGCAATTTTTTAAAAAAAAAGGTTTTTGCACTCTGCAGACCTTTTGAAAAAAAAGGGCATGAATAGCCTTTAGGAGGCTTGTAGAGTGCTCCGGGGGGGGGGGGGGAATAGAGCAAAAAATGATTTGTTTTTTGCTCATTTCTGCCCTCCCCAGCCCCCAGGAGCACTCTGGAAACCTCCTAAAGGCTACGCACGGACATTTTTTGCAAAAGGGGCGAAGTTTCGGGAGGCCCAAAATGCTGTATTCAGTGTATAAGACGCACCCAGATTTTCGGCCTCTTTTTTGAGTGAGAAAGGCGCGCCTTATACGCCGAAACATACGGTAATCCTAGTCGGGTGAATTGTGGCTGTCTTCCCCTCCTCCTTTCGCCCACACAATCTCCTTTGTTTGCTTCCACCTTGTTAGCTCCGATTCACGGACCTGATGCGCGAGAAGGCGGAGCTGAAAGAGCGCGTGGAGGAACTGGAGCACCACTGTATCCAGCTGTCCGGGGAAACAGACACCATAGGTAACACTGGCCCATCTGTCTCGATAAATCTAGCGTTCTCATTTTGCTTGAACATTGGGCGCTATCTAATAAAATGAAACTCAATGGTGAAAAGAGTAAAGTTCTACATTTAGGCAAGGAAAACCAAATGGACAGGTGTAGTATAGGTGGTGCCTTGCTCAACAGTAGTAACTGGGAGAGGGATCTTGGAGTCCTAGTGGACAACCGTTAAATAGGAGCCAGCCGTGTGCAGCAGCTGCCAGAAAAGCCAACACAGTTCTAGGCTGCATCAACAGAGGGATGGAATCAAGATCACGTGAAGGGTTAGTACCACTTTATAAGGCCTTGGTGAGGCCACCCTTGGAATAAATGCATTCAGTTTTGGTCGCCACGATGTAAAAAGGATGCTGAGACTCTAGAAAAGAGTGCAGAGAAGAGCAAGAAAGAGAATTAGGGGACCGGAGGCTAAAACTTAAGTAGAACGGTTGAAGAAATTTGGGCATGGCTGGTTTAATGAAAAGAATGATAGCAGTCTTCCAATATCTCAGGGCCTGCCACAAAGAAGAGGGGGGGTCAACCTATTCTCCAAAACACCTAAATGCAGGACAGGAAGCAATGGGTGGAAACTAATCAAGGAGAGAAGAAACCTAGAACTGAGGAGAAATAATAAGTGGAATAGCTTGGCTCCAGGAGTTGTGGGTACTTCATCACTGGAGGTTTTCAAGAAGAGACTGGACAGCCAATTTGTCTGAAATGGTCTAGGGCTTCCTGCCTGAGCAGGGGGTTGGACTAGAAGATCTCCAAGGTCCCTTCCAACTCTGTTATTCAGATTTTTGATTTTTTTTTTGGCTACCAGTGGGTCATTTCTCAAATGTGGGGTTACAGTGCCATCTAGTGGACGTCAGTATATTTTATTCCATCCTGCTCGTCTCTCCTATCTCTGCAGGCGAATACATTGCCCTGTACCAGAGTCAACGAGCGATTCTCAAACAGCGCCACCGGGAGAAAGAGGACTACATCAACCGGCTGGCTCAAGACAAGGAGGACATGAAGGTCAGGCCAAAATCCGCTTTCCGGGGCTGTTCCAATCAGGATTGGGTCCTATCAAATCGGGCACAGCCCAGGCGATACCTGGATTGCCTCCGTCTCTCCTTTCCCGACCGTCGGTCCTTATTTAAAGCATGGTGTCTCAATTCGGGGCTAGACACAGCAACCCCTTGGTCTTTGCGTTGAAGTGCTGTCCTGCTAGGGGAGAGGTTAGCTCCTTTTGAGTTGTGTGTGTGTGTTGTGTGTGTATCATTGCTGTGTGTGTGTATTCATTGTGGCTAGTGAAGCTGGCAGCAGATTCGGACAGTGAGGAGGTTGGGGAGGAACCTGGGCCAGTCCTGGAGTCTGGGGAAGGCTCTGTGTCGGAGGCAGAGAGGGGTTCAGGGCCGTCTGACAGTGATCAGCTGCCTTGGGAGTCAGACATCAGTGAGGCAGAAGAACAGCTGGAGCCTGTTCCCGGTGTGCGCATGCGCAGAGCTGCCAGAGGAAAGGAACAGCTAAAGAACACGGGTCGACTTGGGTGTAAGGCCACAGGTGGACGGTGAATGGCCCCTCCCAGAGGGAATAAAAGGGGAGCGAAAGGGGAGTGGAGTTTGCAGGAGGCAATTAGTTCACTTCATCGGTTCGTGACTCCCCGAGGCTCCTTGCCAAATTTGGCAGCTCTCAGCCTGGCAGCCCTCCAAGCCAGAGAAGGTCTGTGACTGTAAATCCTCCCTCGAAAGACTTTGCTGGCTGTGAATGAGCAGAACTCACAGTCAATGAATAATAGGGTTTTTTGCTGGGACCAGGAGTTTGTTGCAGACTTATGGGAAGCCTCGGTCAGAACAGTATTGCTGCGTTCTTTCTGCTCCGAAGTCTCAGAACGAAGACCCTCTTTCCTTCCCCAAGTAGCTTTTGGAGCGACTTAGCAGATGCCAAGAGAAACAACAGACAAGACTGTGAAGCTGAAAACTCACGAGGACTAGCCCCTTAGCGTTTGTAGCTCAGCTACAGGAAGTGGGGAAAGGGGACTTCCTCTCAGGACAAAGGAAGCCTTTGGGCGCTGGAAGGTGCCGCCTCCCCCCCTCCCCGCCCCTCCGGTGCTTCTTTCCATTTTCCCCTTTAGGTTCTTTTTTGTTTGCAGATGAAGTTACTGGAGCTGCACGAACTGGTGATGCGCCTGGTGGGCGAGCGCAACGATTGGTACACCAAGTACGTCATGGCCACGCAGACTGAGGAGCCACAGCCCGGGCACGAGAGGGAAGCCGGCGTGCAGACGGACAGCCCCTTCGAATCAAACGCTTCCAAGGTGGCAGGTGAGAGGCAGTAAATTGAGGAGGGGAGGAAAGGATTCCTTTGAAGGGGCAATCCTAGTAAAGGCCCTGCTGTATCCCCCCCTATCTGGGCTCCTGTCCTTAACCCCTTCCTCATCCCGCTTGGTCATTACCTGTCTGGGGAATTCTGGGAGTGGAAGTCCGCACATCTTCAAAGCGGCTACGGTTGAGAAATGCAACTTTAGGGTGTACAGCAGAGGTGGGTTCTGGGCGGTATGGTCCAGTACGGGCGTACCTGTGGTAGCTGGGAGCAGCGGCCATCGTACAGGTACGGTGGCCCGTTTGGCTCGCCTTCCCGCGTTCCTTATCGCTTTTCGATGCAAATGGGCCAATTGCGCATGCACGAACAGCGGGCGGGACCTGCGTGGCGTACGCCAAGCAGCTGGGTTTAGCAGGGCGGTGGCGTGCGCATGCTTGCACAGCACGCAGCCCGACGAGGATGCCTGGCCCTGTCGCAGTGTATCAGTTGCGACAGGATCCGGAACCCACCACTGGTGTATAGGTAATCATTAGCTTACGACAGTTTGTTTAGTGACTGTTCAAAAGTTACAATGTCTGTGAAAATAGTGACTTTAGGACCCTTTTTCACACTTAACGACCATGCGTGGGCAGGTGATGAAAATTGGATGCTCGACAGCCGTTTCATATTTACGATGGTTGCAATGCCGTGTGGGTGTGGGTGTGACGTGATCCCCTTTTGCGACCTTCTGACAAACAAAACTTAACGGAAGGCGGATTCTTTTCACATGAACTGCAGCGATTTGTGGCAAAAAAGGCCATAAAACGGGATAAAACTCCCTTAACCAAGTTTTCTCTTAGCAACCTAAGATTCTTGGCTCAATTGTGGTGGTAAATCGAGGGCTACCTGTATAACTCCATCACTGATACCTCATTCTCCCCCCTCCCCTGCCTTCCAGACCTGCGAGAAGTGAGCCTTACGGATGGACCCGAACCAGACGCCGTTGTTTCACAATCCCGCCCACTCCACGAGCCCCAGGGTCCCCAGCCCGCTCCTCGGGACCCCACAGCCCAGCAGATCCTGCGGCTTCTTCGTGAAATACAAAACCCGCAGAATCGGGTGGGGCCCCTCTCAGAAACGCCGTGCATCCCGTTTTTCTATCGGGTGGATGAAAACGACGAAGTGAAGCTTCTGGTGGTTTAAACTGGAAGGGGACGCTTGAGGGCTCCCGCGGGGGGGGGGGCAGGTGGGTGGTGGGGGCCGGGCTGGTTCGAGGGCATGCGTTTGGGGCGGGGAAGCTTTTGTGTGCTGGCTGCGAATCACACCGTCGTCCAGTAAAGCTCAGAATTTTACGCCACCCGACCGCCCATTGCTTCCTCCCATTCAGGGCCTGTGGATTTAATTCTCTCTATTAACCCTCCTTTGGTTATTTTCTCTTTCTTTAGGTCAGGTTTTATGCCCTTCTTCCAAAATCTTCCTTCCCCCTTTTAACTTGCATGGCCCCCAATCCCACAAATCCCACGCCCTCTGTCCTTTCCCTCCAAAGAATTAGCCAGCTGCCTTTCTAGCAAAACGCCGTCTCTTTCTCTCCTCCCCCCCCCCTTTGCCCCAAATCCTCTCGTTCCGTTACAACGTTCGGAAGGGCGAACGGTTTTCCAGGGAGGGGGATAAAAAGCTGCATTTTAATTTTTTAAAAAACTGGACGTACGTTTGCATTGAAGAGGCGGAAAGGTTTTACTTATCCTTCGGAGATGCGGAAGGGGAGGTCAGAAAAAGGAACCAGACTTGGGTGGGAGGTGGAGCGGGGCGGGATGGGAGTCGATTCCATCTCTCGCACGCGGAATCTCTTTTTCTCCCGGGGTCGAGCCAAGCTTATTTCAACCGTCTTTAAGATTATTTTGAAATGCATTTCGATGGTTGACGGTTTCTCTCCTTTCCGCCTCTGAACCCCTCCCGCACGGGGAGATTGACGGAAGAATTCCCTTGATTGTGAGAGTGTGAAGCAGTGTAGCGGTTGGATTGAAGTTGGTGGTGACTTGGTGTGCTCGGCACAAGATTCCGTTTTAGAAGGACAATGGCACGTGTGTAACAAAAAAAGGGGGCGGGGATTAGGAGGTGGCCCATCTTTCTTAGTTTTTAGCCCAGGTTTCTGCTCCCGGGAATAGAGACACTGGCGAAGTTGCGTTTTTTGCACAGGTTTTCCTCCTGGGACAGCTTTCTAGCAAAGACCCTGCCTAAAGCAGGGAGGGAAATTCGAAAAGCAAAAGAAGCTTCCGCTACAATTTTCTAGCAAAACCGCACGTCGACTACCCCACCTTCTTTCCAAGTTGTAAGGCAGAAGGAACTGGATCGCACGAGAACGACAACACCCACAAAACGGGGACAGTCACAACTTCAGTGTTACTCATCCCCTCGGTGCGTTAGGTCCGGGAGGCTGGCGAAAATGGGCTCGCCGCGAGCTGCTTGTTGGCACAAGTGTACATATTGTATCGTTGTAATATTTTGTACATAACCTTGAATAATAGTAATAATAATAATAAAAGAGAGAGAGAATAAAGCCCACGGACAGCATTTTTCTGGCTGCCGGAAGGCTTCCCTCGTGACCTTGTATGATATTTGAAGAAGAAAAAGAAATGAAAATAACTTTAGTGGGGGCAAAGCAGGACAGGGATGTGATTTACTGTAGAATATTATTCCATATTTATTAGGTGTGGGGTTTCCAGGGGAAATGCGAGAAGCACAGCAAAGGAACTCTTGCGGTCTGTTGCCAAGACAAATTATATCCTGTTAATTAAAAATTTGGTCTTTCTGAATAAAGCTGTTTCACTTCACTGACGTTGCACGTTGCTCTTCTGTCCCTCGGAAGCATTGCCGGGGGGGGGGGGGGGAGGATTGTCTGCCCAACGACCTTCGCCGCATCCCCTCCCCCCGATCAGTTTCATTTAGCGATGGTTCAAAATTACAAGGGCACTGAAAAAAATTGATTTATGACCGTTGTTCACACGGAGCCGTGGTGGCCCAGTGGTTAGAGTGCAGTACTGCAGGCTCCTCCTGCCGGCTGCCTGCAATTTGGCAATTCGAATCTCACCAGGCTCAAGGTTGACTCAGCCTTCCGTTTTTCCGAGGTGGGTAAAATGAGGACCCAGATTGTTGGGGGCAAGTGGCTGGCTCTGTAAACCGCTTAGAAAGGGCTGGAAAGCACTGCAAAGCGGTATATAAGTCTAAGGACTATTGCCATTGCACAGTCAGGAAAAGGGGGTAAAATGTGTGAATCATGGCTGCTGTTGGGGACGTGGACATATCTGTATTTCAATGAGCTTCGGTGGCGCAGTGGTCAGAGTGCAGTACTGCAGGCTACTTCTGCTGACTGCCTGCTGACTGCTGTTTGGCAGTTCGAATCCCACCAGGCTCAAGGTTGACTCAGCCTTCCGTCCTTCCAAGGTGGGTCAAACGAGGACCCATATTGTTGAGGGCAAGAGGCTCATTCTGTCAACCGCTTAAGAGAGGGCTGTAAAGCATTGTAAAATGATGTATATAAGTCTTAAGTGCTATTGCTATTGTTATTACTACGACCGTTACAGCATCCCCATGGCCAGGAAATCAAAATTCAAACACTTGGCAACTGGTTCATATTTACGACGGTCGCAGTGACTTTCCAAGAAGCAAAAGTCAACGGAGAAAGCCCAAGTCACTTCCACCAGCTTGCTAATTTATCCACCATTTATCCACCGCAGTGATTCACTTAATAACTGCGGCAAGAAAGGTGGTAAAATTGGAGCAAAACTCGCTGAACCGATGTCTCACTTAAGTAATTGGGCGCAGTTGTGGTCGTAAGTCGAGGACTGCCTGTATCTTCCCTTTTTTTTTTTTGAAGGAAAAAAAATCTCAAAAAATTGTAAGCGTGGAAAGAAACGGTATTTGCGTTCATACATTCTGTCAGCGTGGCCCCACTTGGAGGTTTAAAGAACAGCTTGTTCGTGTCACTTATGGTTGTGAAATCGCTTTCGTTGTGTGTTTGGCTGCTGTGCGAGATGCGGCGAGGTTTATCTTTTTCCCTCCAGACTGGATCCGGCGTAGTTTTGGCTTCTGCTATTTTCTGGCATGCAAACTACTGAAAAAGGAAACATCGGTTTAACCCACAGGAATGTGAACTGCAGTGACACCCCCCCCCCCCGAGTTAATTCAAATGTATCCTCATATCGTTGCAACTCCCTTTGTGTTTTGCAATCTGGCTGGTCGTAGTAAGTTACTCCCATCAGTGGCTGTGCTCACACAACATGTTTGGCCCAGTTGCCAATTTAAACCGCTTTGTGAAGATTGCACAATGCCCTAAATCCTACAAAACCCATGTTAAAATGAACCGAGTTGGTCTCCTGGAACAAACACAAAGACCACCGACATGTGTTGCCAGAAAGGGACAGCTAAAAAACTTAAATCATCAATCGATATATATAAAAATGGCTGTGCGTGTGCGTGTACCAGCATAACTCTGGAACGCCTCGAGCAATTTCAACCAAAGTTGGTACACAGATGACTTACTCCCTGGAGACAAATACTGTGAGGGGTAAGACACCCCTAAAACCTCTTGGGGTGTGCGTTCTGTTAAGATACAGTCTGTTGTGCCTTCAAATGGCTTCTACTGTACGGCCATGTGGCTTCATAGTACTCCACAAGGGGGCTCCCTCTGGTAAGGGGGAAAATCCAATATTAGAAATTATGTTTGGTCCGGACATTCCCCCCCCCCCCCCGGGGGATAAATACCAGGGCAACACCGGTTTATCGGCTACTAATAAATAAACGAACAACATGTGTTGGATTCCTGCAGCGAAGACTTTCAAATATGACATGCAAAAGAACTGACAGAGGATTTTATTTGAAGGCATGACGTCTTTGTTATACAGAAATAATTTATTTCAGCCAGTGAACAGGAGATGATAGGTCACACACGGCATTACAAGTACTACCAGGACTGCAAAAAAGAAAAGAAAAAAATCACCCACAATTTGGGAGCAATAACCCAGCTGCAGCGACTGAATTACATTTTTATGAGGTGTGTGCAGATGTGTGTGTTTTACACCCACAAACGCACCTCCTTCCTACTCAAGTATTCGCTAAATTCAACAGTGGAGGCATTTAAAGGCTTTAAAACATCTGGACACCATATAGATTTTAGATCTTTATATATATATATATATGTATATGTATGTATATATTTATAGATATTTATATAACAGTAAAGATGTGTTTCATTACTACAATATAACTCATTGGCTTTGTTCGAAGTTCCTTTGAAGCAACCAGGAAGAAGGACAAAAAGAAGAAAGGACAAAGGAAAAAACAGTTTCACTAGAGTCGTATCTGATATGTGCAAGCCACAAGCTACAACAGCACAAAGTTGTGGGGTTTATTTTTGTTTGTTTGTTTTGGATTTGGTTTTTTTTTTTTTTTTTTGGTTGGTTTTTTTAAAGATGTGCGTTCGATCATTCCAGGACAGGACAGCTAAGAGGCAGATTTAAAAGGACGGATGAGCAGAGTTACATATCAAACGATGCCTTTGGACTTTCCGGACGAGAGGGGCTGGCTTTGTTAGGCCGGCTGGAATTCCAAAAAAAAAGAAGAGACAAGGAGAACAAAAAGAAGGAGAAGGGTGGGGGGGAGGAACAAAAGAATTAAAACAATAGTTAAAATACATAAAAGGAACAGACATCAAAACTCAACTCAAAACCGTTCGGATCAAGGAACGTAAATTGGAAGCGGGGGGTCGGACTTAAATTGTGGCTTTTCGAAGGACGGGAAAGTGGCGGATTCCCCCCCCCCCACACATTTATTCCTAAATAGGTAGGTCACAGAGCCGGTAGCCGAGGGATGTCCAAGTCGGTGATAAAAATGTGTAATTTTTTTTTTTTTTACCCCTGTCATGAAATACGTACGTCCTGCATGCAAGGAAGCGAATGGAATCAGCAGAATACTCAAGACATCGACACGTTTGAAGAGGTCCTTGTTTTGATTTTTTTTTTTTTTTTTGTCGGAAGCAAAGCTCGTAAAACATTTACACAGCAAACTCTTTTTTTTTTTTTTTTGAGGAAATATCAGCTGGTCCGTTCTGGCTGAGAAGGAGCTAAATTAAACCTCGTTCTCTCGATCGGAAAGATATCGTGCCAAAAACAGCTCCTGTTGGGCCTCTCCAAGAATCAGAGGGTGACCTCTGAACGCTGGTTTCAATCCATCCGTGGTCAGATCCTCTGGATATCTGCACCATCCAGGAAGCCCCCCCCGGGCCACCAAACCAGTTGGCCCTGCTTGAAAAAAAGGAGGATCAGCCCCTCATCGGCGGGGCACCTTGAATCCTTCTCAAGAACATGAAAGCATTTCCAGTCCCAAGTTCTCTCGCCGAGTGTGGTCCTCAAAAGCACAAGACCACATGTGTCTGTCTCTACTACAGTCCAGTAGACAAAATGAACTACGTCGCTACTGATTAAGGGCTACGGCCGACCCAGGGCAGGCAGGACAACCGAACCCAAGACGGGTTGGGCACATCGAGGCACGGATGTTCCTTTCGGTCTACGCCTCGGCGAACTCACGGCATTCACGAATCATACCCTTCGACTAGGAGGGACTACTCTAGGCTCACAAGCAATACGGACGCACAATAGTAGACAAAAGTGCTCAATTCACTAAAACGAGCATGTTTTTTTTTTTAAACCACATGGAGGAAGGGGCAGAGGAGCCAAGGGTTGGCAGAGTAGAGGAAAACCCAGGCAGGGTGGGGTGGGGTGGGGGGCTTGTCACCAGCTGCCTACAGGCCTTGGGTTATAAATCTAAGAGAGAAGATTCAGCTGGTCGGATTAATGTGGGTCGTGTAGGTGAAGAAGGGCCCTTCCGGCTGTGGAGGCAGAAGAGATAAAAAAGAAAAGCGAGAAGAGAAACACACAGAGGGAGATTAGCATGGTGGCCCACTGTAATTGGTCGTGCTTCTCACCACCTCATCTCGGGCCAGGACCACAGATAGCATGTCCGTGTCCCCGACGGCAGCTACTGGCTAGCATTCCCGCCTCCCTTTCCCTGTCCCAATTGCTGATTAAAGAGAGAGGACAGTCCCGTGACCGTTGGATGGAATCTGGAGGTTGGTCTTCTGGATGGAATCCATCCCAGGACTTTTCCCAAGCCCCACCGCACCCCACCTGGAAAGTAGTCCTGGCCTCTCGACGGCTGTTGAGAAGCATGAAGCACAACTATGGCAATGTTCGTCCAAGCGCATGAAGAGAAATGTTATTGGAGATGGAGGTGCTCTTCTGTGAAGACCTGCTTCTGAAGTTGATAGCTAGTCCATCAACCTGATCGCTGGGCTGCATTCTCTAGGGCTTTGTCCCATTCACTTAGCCCCCACATGGGATTTCCCCACACCGTCTTCCAGCCTTCCCAGTTTGCAAGGACCATTGAATGGGGTGAACTCTTTCCTGGAGGGGGAAGCAACCATCAATGATGCCTTCAACTCAAGTACAACTTGATTGGATTCACTAACGGGCTAGATTCAATGTGGAAAAATCCTAGCTAGGTATATTTTTAAAATAATTATGGAAGACAGTTGAGTCTATCTGTCTGAACAAGCCTTGAGCTTCATCTCTCAAGGCTTCCAAGGCCGTCTTCATTGACATTCATTAATGTCACCCAATTTCCTGAGGTTGCGAGAACTTCATGGCTATCTATGACCATGCAATTTTCACAGCCGTAATACGAAAGGGTCTTCTGCTGTGTTTTCCAACTTCCCAGACTTGGCTACAACCTTGGTCTCCCAAGATCAACCCTGTGTTGGTGTGGCCTTCGTGGGCCTTTCTGGTCCATCAACCTCCAATTTACTTTGGGGTGGATGAAACGTATTGGCTACACAATTTATTCTATCGGCTACTTCTTCCAATGCAGCTCTGTTGACTTGTAGACCACGTGGCCTTCTCCCAAGTCATCTCAAACTCATTTCCTCAGGGCTTCCCTGCCGTCTTTGGTGGTTTTTAAGAGCAGGTCTCAAAAGGGCAACAGTAAACTCCAGCTCTTGGCAAGTCTTGGCAACAAAAACTTCAGTAGCCCTGCCTGAATTGAACTGGATGGACTAGAAGCCAGGAAGACCCTTTAGAAGAAAAGCCAACTTTCACCTATGGGTGGGTTGCTATGTTGCCCGTTGAGCTACAAGCCTCTGATGTAGGATAAGCAGGGATCTAACCACAGTTCTGGGGGGTGGAATGAGATATGTTGGAGATTAATGTGCCCCACCGATATACCATTGGCCTCCCTGGTTGGTTGGTTTTTTGGTTTAACACAAGAACAAGACTCCACACAACTATTAAGGTCTGGAGTCCCACCTCGTAGAGGTGGGGCACCTTAAAGAGGACCTTCTCCGCATTTCTATGAAGGGCTTTCTTATTTTATTCCAAGCCAACTTTAACTTTAACTTTAACTTTTGTTTGATTTCTAAACCGCACCCTCTCCCAGAAGGGACTGCTTCTTTATCCAATCTCTTTCTCTCTTTCTCTCTGTTTTTCAGGAACTTGTTAGAAAAAGCATCAATAGCAAATACTAGTTTGCATATTCATTATCTAATGTTCCTGTTGGGGAACTTTTAAAATTAAATGTGTGTTAATGACTTGTGCTTATAGGGGAAGGGGCAGGGGGATAATTCCTTGTTTTAATCTTTTAGCACATACACATGTACACATGTACACACGTACACACACACACACACACAGATAGGGCAGGGACTTGGCATTCTGAAAGTATCCATTGGAAGAACACATTCATGCAACTCTAAGCAGAAATCGACGAATAATCTTAATACGCAACATTTATTCTGATCATAAATGTTGACCTTCTTGGCTGCCAATGGTCTACCATAGCTGGCCAGCTGGCCATATTCATTTTTTTAATGCTTTGGGCCTCCGGTTTTGTAGAAAAGATGGAGCTAACCTTCTTCCAGATGTTGATGGACTATGGTTCTTTAGAAGCTCCCAGCTAGTCAAACGGATAACGGCACGCTAGGAGCTGAAATTCACGAATCATCTGGAATAATTTCTCTTGTTTCCGAACTGCGGTGTTGATTGTTGTTGGGACTTTTGACGGGGAAAGGTGTGATACCCAGCATCAACAAACCGCATTACAAACGAGAGAACAGTTCCCAGGGATCGGAATCTTGCAACTGTCCTACCTTAATTTCGCAGACATTTATGAAGTCTATTCAGGGGTTTCCCCAACCATCTGTTATTCTTTCCCCTGAAATTAAGTGGACTAAGTGCCTGAAACTTTGAGGGTGTTAGGATGCGGTGTCCGGTATTGTGGCCCGCCATCGAAGCTGGCGGCAGATTCAGCCAGTGAGGAGGTTGAGGAGGAAGATGGGCCAGTCCTGGAGTCTGGAGAAGGCTCTGATGAGGGCTCTGTATCGGAGGCAGAGAGGGGGCCACGGCCGTCTGACAGTTATCAGCTGCCTTCAGACATCAGTGAGGCAGAAGAACAGCTGGAGCCTGTTCCCAGTGTGCGCATGCGCAGAGCTGCCACACAAAGGGAACAGCTAAGAAACAAGGATCGACTTGGGAGTAAAGCAGGTGGACAGTGAATGGCCCTTCCCAGAGGAAATAAAAGAGGGGAGAAAGGGGAGTGGAGTTTGCAGGAGACAATTCGTTCATTCCTGCATGCTTGACAAGTATTGTGGCATCTGAAACATATCGGCCTAGCCACTCTTCAAACCTGACAAAGGTTGGTAATTGTGAACTATTTTAAAAGACTGTTGGCTGGGACTTTGCTGTAGAGGAATTCACTGTAAATTAAATAAAAGGAGTTTATCGGGACCAGGACTCGGTGCTGCTGGAGAAGCCTAAAACATTCAGAACAGTGGTGGGTTCCGGATCCCGTTCCAACCGGTACGCAGCGCGCATGCATCTTAGCGCCTCTGCAAGCCGCCACAACGCTCCAGCTGCTCAGCGAAGCGTCGCGCAGGCGCTGAATGCACCGTGCGTGGAAGCGCAGAAGACAAAAGAGCTTGGGCGAGAAAAAGGAGAATAGATGCAGAGTTGGGGCAGGCTCTACCGTGGAGGAAATGAAATTGGATATAGGAGATGTCAGAAGAAAACTCATGATGGGAACCATCATTGGAGGCCGCCTCTGCGTCTTCTGTGATGAATGGGGGTGATGCTATATACACCTGGGCAGCCCCTGAGTTGGGAAGACTAACCTAGCATTGAGCTCTTAGAGCCGGTGGCAGGCCCTTCTGTTAGGGAAGTCTCACATTGCGACCTGCCAACCCTCTACCTTGAGTTGGTAGGGTTCAACTGGCCACCTTCTTGTTCTACGCAACGTTGCCAGACCACGGATAGGCATGGCCTTGACCCTGAAGACATGACCAGCTTCAGGGGTTTTGGTGATGAGAAGATACACAAGGAAGCAGAGGACGTTCTGGTTCTAAAGTTCTGCTTCAAAAGTGGCCTTCAAACGGTGAGATGATGGTCTCCATTCTCCTTAAAAATAGGAGTTGAGAGTCAACCTGCCCTAGGGTGCAACCTCCTAAGGAGCACTCTTCGACAAATGTCACTAAAACATGCACAACCCAACGTTGCTACTCTACTGGAATCGGGTCACATTAGGAGACGAATGTTGGGGAAGACTTCAAATAAACATAACACACACCAGGAATCAAAGCAGTGGTAGGCTGCAGCCGGTTTAGATCGGTTCAGGTGAATCAGTAGTTGCGACCTGCGTGTGGGCCTGCTCACCCGCCCCCGTGCCGTGCTGTCCTATTTAGCCTTGTTTTTTATGTCGCACGCATGTGCACAAGGTGCGTGAGCGAGCAAAAGGCATGCGCAGGTGGCGCGCATCCTCACAACCTGTGAACTGGTCGTTAAGGTAAGTGCAGCCCACCTCTGGATCAAAGTTGTAGGGACCTGGGTTAGTTTTGTGTTTGGGATCCCAGAAAGCAATACTCCAGTCTGAGACGAGGGATAGATCAGGGGTGGGTTCCAGATCCCGTTCCAACCGGTACGGTTGGAACACGCCCGGTGTCACCCACATGGATGTGTGTGGCAAACGCATGCATCGTACCTGCCTGTGACACCGCGATGCTTTAGCTGCTCGGCAGAGCATCGCACAGGCGCCGTACACACCATGCGCAGAAGCGCCAAAGGTTTAAAGGACAGGTAAGGAGCTCGGGCGGGCAGGCCCCCCAGAGCACCATGCCGGAACGGTACCCAGTGCTCCGGGCAGGCTCTGGTACGCCCGTACTGGGGCATACTGCCTGCAACCCACCACTGGGATGGATCGAAGCTGGGACTTCCCTCGTGTTTACAGGAATGGACAATGGAGATGACTTCCCTCTGTCTCTCCTCTCTCCTACTGCTCAATTTTGTGGGATCTACTGTGTTTTCCCCAAAATAAGACAGGATCTTATTTTCTTTTGACCCCCCCCCCCCAGAAAGAAGCGCTTGGCCTTATTTTCAGGGAGGTCTTATTATTTTTGCAGTGCAGGAGGCTGCGAGCGTGGTCACCTCATGGCTGCTGCTATGTTGCAAGATTTTCAGGGAGGGGGGGAGGCCTTATTTTAGCGCATGCGCTCAAAAGCCCGATTGGGCTTATTATCCAGGGAGGTCTTAATTTTCAGGGAAAGAGGGTAATAAGTACGCTACCATTTTTTTTTGTCTCCTTCCTACCAACAAAGTCTTTGCTACTGAAGATTTTCCCGGCCCCCCCAACAGCCAAGAGGTTTGCAGACCAGACGGAGAAAACAAGGGGGTATTTCTCTCCCCCCCCCCAGATCCCCACACTGGTCTAGGGGAGGCGAGTGGCAGAAGGGCGAGGGCGGGGAGGACACAAGATGGAGAGGAAATGGGACAAGGAGACAGAAAGGTTAACCACACCGACTCGTGCATCAGCGGAGGCCGGGGGTGAATACAGAGCGAAGAACGTACCGGTCTCAGCCAGTCCTCAAGGGTCAGTGATAGTGATTCTGAAAAGACAACATGAGAGCAACAGGGCAGTTCAGACACTGAGGCAGAAGGGCGGACGGCTTGGAGCAAAACAGACGGGCTTGTGTAACCCCTACGCAGAGGCGGGTGAGAAGAAGAAGGGAGGTGCGTCCCATGCTCGCCCCAAGCGCACAGAGAAGACAAGCAGAGTGGGCAGTCAGAAGACACAGCTATGAACCACTGCTCAGTGGACACGGAAAGAGACAATGGATTCCACGCAGCCGTTTGGACTCACACTCCCCGGGACCACATCCACAGGGCACACACACCACCCCCCAAGGCCAAGACGAGGTGATCCGCAGAGGCTTGAAGTGGGGTAAATGTACACACCAGAGACCACAACTTTGCTCAACTAAAGGCCTCACCACGGTCAAGGTGACGTCTGCTGCTGTGTCCATCCCCCCAATTTGTGCCTGCTCGGCATTGGGGTGACAGCCCACATAACCCAATGCAGTTTTGGGGGCTCTTCTGTAGATGGGGGGAGTCTACCCTGGGGGGCACGTGAGGGCAGGCCTTCCAAATACTCATCCCAACCAAGCATTCCAAAAACGGGAAGGTAAGAACCCTTCTGGATACAGACAGATTTACACACACACACTGCCAAAGTTTGACTTGCTTCTTCTCGATCCCACTCTGGCCGTCGTTTTTTCCCCCCCTCCCAACTGGAAGGAAAAAAGCGAGGGGAGAGAAAGAAGGACAAACTTGATGAGAGGATGAAGATGGTGGACTCCTGGCAAGAGGACGAGGCCATCTGGCAAGGGTGAACCAACTTATTCTATATACAAGAGATGGCCTAAGGAGCTTTGGGGGGTGCCATCTCGGGTGTTGGGTTAGGGTGGCGAAGGGACAGCTCCTAGGGAAAGAATTAAAACTGGGCATGGAGGAGGAAGAGAGAGAGAGAGAGAGATTCTGCACCTACTTGATTTGGGAGCTCAGTCTTAGAGGTGACTTTGTTTTTGAGGATTCCTTGTGAGAGGCAGTAGACCACAATCTCTATTGAAGGACTTCCACCTGAGGAAAGCTCCATGTCAACATTCATGGACCTCAACTCTACTTCTCATGGAAGGTCCTACCTTGGTGAAATGCTTAAGGGAGACCCAATCTCTTGGCAACTGGCTGCAATACAGTTAGCCCTTGAAGATTGTCCTGCATACCTTACAAGGAGTGATTTGACCACTTGGATATCAACAAAGATTCAACAACCAAGGATCGTAACAGAGCTGGAAGGGACCTCGGAGGTCTGTTGGGGTGGTCCTACAAGAGCAGTCTTATCCTACCAAACATCTTCAGATGTTCCTCTCTAATCACCACGGGAGATGGTTATTTATTTATTTGTGTTTATCACATTTATGTTGCCGTCCCATCTCCCCATACCTGATGCTGGACAGTGTACAATAAATTCTGCTGTAACAAAGCTATGGACTTACTGAAAAGCATTATGGGGATGGTGGAGAAACCAGCTAGGCAAGTAGAATATAACTATGTGGCTGTCCTGGGACTCTCTTGCTTGATATCAGACAAATTCCTTCTGCCCAATATCTTTATTAGAACTCTAGGTCAGCCCTAAGTGATCTGATGCTTTGCTGCAAGGTGGATGAGATCTTACAACTGCTTAGAAGTTGAGGAGTCAATCATTTCGAGAGTATCTGGAAGTGTTTCTACCTTGATTTGAAATAGAATAGAACAGAACAGAATAGAATATAGAAAGTGGAATGGAATGGAAGAATAGAATAGAATATAGAAAGTGGAATGGAATGGAAGAATAGAATAGAATAGAATAGAATAGAATATAGAAAGTGGAATGGAATGGAAGAATAGAATAGAATAGAATATAGAAAGTGGAATGGAAGAATAGAATAGAATAGAATGGAATGGAATGGAATAGAATAGAATAGAATATAGAAAGTGGAATGGAAGAATAGAATAGAATAGAATGGAATGGAATGGAATGGAATAGAATAGAATATAGAAAGTGGAATGGAATGGAATGGAAGAATCGAATAGAATATAGAAAGTGGAATGGAAGAATAGAATAGAATAGAATATAGAAAGTGGAATGGAAGAATAGAATAGAATAGAATAGAATAGAATAGAATAGAATATAGAAAGTGGAATGGAAGAATAGAATAGAATGGAATGGAATAGAAGAGAATATAGAAAGTAGAATGGAATGGAATGGAATGGAAGAATAGAATAGAATAGAATAGAATATAGAAAGTGGAATGGAAGAATAGAATAGAACAGAACAGAGATATAGAATAGGGATATAGAATAGAAAGAATAGAATAGAATAGAACCGGGTAGGGGAAGAGAAGAGAAGGGAAGAGAAAGGAAGAAAAGAGGAGCTGGAAGGGACCTTGGAGGTCCTCTAGTCCAGCCCCCTGCTCAAGCAGGAGATTCTATCCCATTTCAAACAAGTGACCCTCCAGTCTCTTCTTAAAAACCTCCTGTGATGCAACACCCACAACTTCTGGAGGCAAGCAGTTCCACTGGTGAATTGTCCTCCCTGTTAGGAAGTTTCTCCTTAATTACAGGTAGCTTCTCTCCTTGATTAGTTTCCATCCGTTGTTTCTTGTCCCACCCTCCGATGCTTTGGAAAGTAAGTTCACCCTCCCCCTCTTCTTTGTGGCAGCCCCTCAAATACTGGAAGACTGTTATCATGTCCCTCCTAGTCCTTCTTTTGTCTAGACTGGGCAAACTCAAAATCCTAGCGAATATGGGAAGGGACCTGAGAATTCTTGTTCCACAGCAGCTGGAATGTAGAGTTAGGTTCCAGAAACATCTGCAGAACACAAACCAGGAGCCGGAGCCACCGAATAATCCCTACACCTCTTTCGTGGTTCGTGGCAGAACTCGGAGAGATGAGGACCAAGCTAACGGCCACTTCTAACACGTGACCCAAACTTTCATGGTGGGCGTTGGGAGCTATGGAATGGGGCAGAAGGTCTAGGAGCCCGAAGGGAGGGAGACCAGTTGATTTCAGCCCCTCTGGAGTTTCCTGCCTGTATATAGAATATATAATCCGAATGAAGGAATGGAAAACAGAGAAACGGAGGAAGAGGATGGAAACAACGGACCCTGGAGAAGGATGGACACTGAAATTCAGCCCAAATGGAAGCAAAGAAAGGAGAGGGGGGAAAAAAAAGGAACCAGAAAATGAGATGTGATGGAGGAACAATCAAAATGAAGCTTGCGCAGATGTAGCAGGACATGTACACAACCAGCGAGAATGGGCAAAGCAAGCTGATCAAAAGAAGAAAGGAACAGAATACAGTCCCCTAGGCATCCGGAAAACAATCAAGGCACTAAGTGGGAATGCTGTGGGTTGAAACAACCATTGGCACAACACGAGGTGGCTTGTCGGGCATAAACCAGCATCCTGTAGCGTTTCTAAGTCATTCCCTCCTGCGCTGCAGGGCATCAGGCCAAGCTTCACTCAGGTGCCTAAAGAGGTGAGTAGCGATGGACAAAGCCATCCGTTAGATTCATGCCCTCCCGTGCTAGAAATATTGGTCAAGGTCAAGGTTCCCCTCGCACATACACTCTATTGCCAAAAGTATTTGCTCACCTGCCTTGACTCGCATATGAACTTACTATAAGTGACGTCCCATTCCTAATCCATAGGGTTCAATATGACGTCGGTCCACCCTTGGCAGCTATAACAGCTTCAACGCTTCCGGGAAGGTTCTCCACAAGGTTTTTATGGGAATCTTTGACCATTCTTCCAGAAGCGAAATTTGTGAGGTCACACACTGATGTTGGACACGTTTACGTGGGCTACCACTTCGTGGCTGAGTTGCTGTCGTTCCCAAACACTTCCACGTTCTTATAACACAGCTGACAGTTGACTGTGGGATATTTAGGAGCGAGGAAATGTCACGACTGGATTTGTTGCCCAGGTGGCATCCTATCACAGTTCCACGCTGGACTTCACTGAGCTCCTGAGAGCGGCCCATTCTTTCACCAAAACAGTCTGCGTGCCTAGGGACTTGATTTTACACGTCTGTGGACATGGAAGGGATTGGAACACCTCCTGATTCTGATCATTTGGATGGGGGAGCGAATACTTTCGGCAATATAAGTGTATGTGCTAGTTGTTCCCGAGCGGTGCTCATCTCCGCTTCAAAGCCCAAGAGCCAGCGCAGTCCAAAGACGTCTCCGTGGTCATGTGGCCGGCATGACTCAACGCCAAAGGCGCACGGAACGCTGTTCCCTTCCCACCAAAGGTGGTTCCTATTTTTCCACTTGCATTTTTTACCTGCTTTCGAACTGCTCGGTTGGCAGAAGCTGGGACAAGTAACAGGAGCTCACTCCGTTACACGGCGCTAGGGATTCGAACTGCCGAACTGCCGACCTTTTGATCAACAAGCTCAGTGTCTTAGCCACCGAGCCACAGCATCCCTTACTAGAGATATATGCTGTATAGACATATTTAGTAGAAAACTTGGGAAAAAAGACTTTTGCAAACGTGGCCAGGTTTTTCTACCTCTGCAAAGCCGGCCGGAGTGTTACATTTAAGAGCTGAAAGCACAGCTGGTCCTCGTTTAGCGACATCCTCGCTTAGCCACGGTTACAACGGTGGTGAACGAGCAACCCTTTGCCACACCAATCCTCGCATTTACGAAGCAAAGGAAACTGAATTAAGACGGCAAGAGCAGTTGGGGTCTAACTTAGTGGCTGCTTCGTTGCCAGTCCCAACTCTGGTCGCTAAACGAGGACTCCCTCTAGTCTCCATGCAGGTGATCAAGAAGCAGCATTCGGAAAGACGAGCCTCCTAAAATAACACCTAACTTTGTAAGTGGAGGCAGAGAAGAAAAATTGGATTTTTGAGGCAGCTCCTTCGTTCTCTCGGCTTTCCTAAAATCACATACGCATCGGAAGCGTTTACAAAATTCTGGAGAATCCATGTCTAAATTCGGAAAATAAGCAGGAGGTATGGCATTTTCCTCCCCGAGAACCAGGATGCTTTTAATTCTGCACTTACCTCTCGGAGTTTTTTTCTTCTTCTTTGCAACCAAAATATCAAAGGCGCAGAACAAAATGTATACTTAAATACACACACAATACTGCTTTGTTTCGGTATAATTCAACTGAACAGCAAACCAAAAATAATAATAATGATTGGATTGTGCATAAAGGCAAAGAAATCCCACCGCAAACAGGCCTCGTTTTCCACTGCATCCAGAACGATCGACTTCTCTTAAATGTGTCTTGATTCCCTGGAATTGGATGATTATTTTAATTCAGGATGGACGTTGGGACCCAAAGTCTACTAACCTAGCGCTCTTCCCACCAAGAAACGTGTCCCGGGGAATACGAGACCACTCCTGTTCTGTGGGACACGATCCTTCTACACTTCATCTTACAATAACATATTTGTTTTGTGTGTGTGTGTGGCTTTTGTGTTTTTCCAGGTGGAAGTTTGCGAGATTTCCCCCTCGCTCCCCAAGATCTCATAAAGTGAGATCTTCCCACTTTATATCCTGCCTTCTTTTGCTTATAACGTGACAGATCTGTTTCGCCATATGGGAAAGCCTCTGGATTTTTTGGGGGGCATTTGACAACAGGTCAAATAATCCTATAGGTGCCCAGGATAGCAAGCATTGGCCCCGTTTTCACAAGGGATAAAAGGTAAAGGTTCCCCTCGCACATATGTTCTAGTCGTTCCCAACTCTAGGGGGGCGGTGCTCATCTCCGTTTCAAAGCCGAAGATCCAGCGCTGTCCGAAGACGTCTCCGTGGTCATGTGGCCGGCATGACTCAATACCGAAGGCGCACGGAACGCTGTTCCCTTCCCACCAAAGGTGGTGCCTATTTTTCTACTTGCATTTTTTAACGTGCTTTCTAACTGCTAGGTTGGCAGAAGCTGGGGCAAATCATGGGAGCTCGCTCCGTTTCGCAGAGCTAGGGATTCGAACCGCCAAACGGCCGACCTTTCTGATCAACAAGCTCAGCGTCTTAGCCACTGAGCCACCGCGTCCTGTGTTACAAGGTTAACAACTTGGTTAAAGGACGCCAATTTTAAAACCCATGAAAATAAAGCCGGCTCGAGTTTACACTGCTTACCGTGCCTGGCATGGTCTCACCTACCTTGGGACCCCCGGGGGCGCACGGTTGGGCCGCGAGGGGACTTGCGGGGGTGGCCCGAAAGGATCAGGAGAGGCCCCCGGCCTGGAAGGCACAGGGGGAGCACCACCGAGGCTGGGACCACCAGCAGGCGGAGGTCCAGGAGCTGGTCCTCGCGATCCAGGTCGAGCGGGTGGGACTGCCGGAGCTCTTCTCTGCGGCGTGGGGCTGGAGGTGGGAGACCTGCCAAGGGAGAGACCAGTCAGCTAGAGGGGTCCTTAGCGGAGAGCCCCAAAGAGCATTCAAAAGAGATTGAAGGCGGTCGGATTCTGGGAAGAGGTCGTCCTCAACTTACCACGGTTCGGAAAATGTGACTTATGACCGTTTGTCACCGTTGCAGCTTCTCTCTGATCCCGCAATCAAAATTGAGACGTTTGGCATCTGGTTTGTATTTGGGACGGTTGCAGCGTCCCCCGGAGGTCACGCGATTCTCTTGCCCTTTGTGACCTCCCGACAGCGGGGAAGCTAAATTAGCTTAACAACTAGGTTGCTAATTTGACAACTGCAAGGATTCGCTTAATAACTTGTTTCAAGAAAGGTCGCAAAAGGGGGCAGAGCTCACTTAAGAAATGCCTTGCTTCGCAACAGAATCCAGATTCACTTCATCAACCGGGTTACTTGCCGATCAGCTGCAGTGACTCACTTAAGAATGGTGGCAAGAAAGCACGTACCATGGAGCCAAACAAACATCTCACTTAACAACAGAAAGTTGGGGCTCAATTGTGTTCATAAGTCGAGGACTACCTGTTCTGACCTAGGCTTCCCCAGATCATGAAGCCCACTCCTCGGCCTGATAAAACCCCTTTTATTTAAGTTAAAGGGAATTCCTCTCCAGCAAAGTCCCGGCCAACAGTCTTTCAAGAGATTTCACAACCACAGACCTTATCAGGCTTGGAGAGCTGCCAGGCTGATATCTTCTAAACTCCACGCTGTAGCAGCAATTCCTTGGCAAGAAGTCAGGAACAGATCTTCACCCTAATGAATGGAACTAATGGCCTCCTGCAAACTCCACTCCCCTTTCGCTCCTCTTTTATTCCCTCTGGGAGGGGCCATTCATCGTCCACCTGTGGCCTTACTCCCAAGTCGACCCCTGTTCCTTAGCTGCTCCCTTTGTCTGGCAGCTCTGTGCATGCGCACACTGGGAATAGGCTCCAGCTGTTCTTCTGCCTCACTGATGTCTGACTCCGAAGGCAGCTGATAACTGTCAGACGGCCCTGGCTCTATCTCTGCGTCCGACACAGAGCCCTCGTCCAAGTCTTCCCCAGACTCCAGGACTGGCCCATCTTCCTCCCCAACCCTCCCCACTGTCTCAGTCTGCCACCAGCTCCACTGGCCACTGGCAGGCCACAACACTACCTGGATTTCCTTTTTGTTTGCCACCATCGGTTGCCTAAAGAAATCAAATGGTGTCCCGTTCGCCCCCTATGTGAGCTTTGGTGTGGCGTGTACATAAAGGGTATCCTGGACTTACAACCCTAACAGAGGAGAACATTTCTGTTGCTAAGCAAGACAGCTGTTAAGTGAGTTTCACCCCATTTTACCCCCTTTCTTGCCCCAGTTGCTAAGTGAATCACGGCGGCCGATATATCGGTAAACCTGGTTGTTGAGTAAATCTGGCTTCCCCGTTGACTTTACTTGTCAGAAGGGCATAAAAATGGGGATCGAGTGACACACACACAAACACACCCCCAGGACTCTGCAATCCGTTAAAAAATACGAGCCGGTAGCCAAGCACCTGAATTTCGATTGCGTGGCCGCGGTGGAAGCTACGACGGTCGTAAGTGTAAAAAAATGGGGCTGGGTGCCTTTTTTCAGCGCTGTTGTCACGGTCACCGAGCGAAAGGTGGTAAGCCGAGGACTGCCTATCCGATTCTCACAACTTGGTGACAATTTTTCCAGCAATTTTGTGAAATGGCGAGGAAAAGACCCACTCAGATGGATTCAAAAGGGTGTCCGAACAAAAATGGTAGGGAGACGACGTGGTCTTCTCCTAAGGTGGCCAATGTGGAAAAACGGAAGATGTTTCCACAGGGAAGATAAATGTGGACCAGTGGTGGGTTCCGGATCCCGTACCGGTTGGAATGGGCCCGGGGTCGCCCACAGGGACGCGCTCGGCGTGCACATGCATCATAGCTGCTCGGCGGAGCGTCACCCAGGCGCTGTACGCACCATGCGCGGAAGCGCCAAAGGCTTTAAAGGACAGGTGAGCTCGGCCGGGCGGGCCCTCCGGAGCATCGTACCGGAACGGTACCCGGTGTTCGGGGAAGGCTCTGGTACGCCCCTACCGGGGCGTACCGGCTGCAACTCACCACTGATGTAGACGTACGGCACGGTTCACCTCTTCTTCCCAACCCACTTTAACTCTCTGGGGTAGAAGAGCAGCTGTCCTTGATGGGGTTCCACCCCAAAAATCCTCTGCACCCCCACTTGGCTCTGACCCTCCATGCAGATCCTATGGACGCCATGGTCAACACAGACTTCCCAGCCCGCTTCCTAACTGTTTCTACTGAGGGCGGCCACCTATACAGCTGGGCAGAGGCGCCAGGAAGGTCAGCGGAGCCTCCCCCCTGCGCCGCGGGTACCTGCGTCCGGACGGTATGTTCTGCACCTGCAGCCAAGAGTCGTCCACTGGCGGTGGCAGCGGAGTGCTGCTGGTGGTAGTGTTGATGTCCCCGATGATGTTAAGGGCCTCTCTCAGGGCGTGGTACATGCGCAGCATCTCGTCGCGATGCTGGGCTTGTTCAAGTGACTCCTCCATGAGGGTGTTCTGGTCGCCGCAGGAGTAGAGGTTGGCGAGAAGCTCGGAGTGGATGAACTCCTTGGTCTGCCAGAGAGGAGGCAGAAGGCAGAAGGTCATTCACCCGGACAGCTCTACCATGGTTCTATTCTGAACCGAGGCTTCCCGGGAGCCTGAAGCAAACTCCTTGTTCCGATAAAAACCCCTTTTATGAATTGGCTGTGAATTCTGCTCCTTCACCTCCAGCAAAGTCTTTCGAGGGAGGATTTACAGTCACAGACCTTATCTGGCTTGGAGAGCTGCCAGGCCGAGATCTGCAAAACTTGGCAAGGAGTCTCAGAGAGTCACGAAACAATTAAGCGAACTAATGGCCTCCTGCAAACTCCACTCCCCTTTCGCTCCTCTTTTATTCCCTCTGGAAGGAGCCATTCACCATCCACCTGTGGCCTTACTCCCAAGTTGACCCCTGTTCTTTAGTTCTTCCCTTCGTCTGGCAGCTCTGCGCATGCGCACACTGGGAACAGGCTCCAGCTGTTCTTCTGCCTCACTGATGTGTGACTCCGAAGGCAGCTGGTAACTGTCAGACGGCCCTGGCCCCCTCTCTGCCTCCGACACAGAGCCCTCATCAGAGCCTTCCCCAGACTCCAGGACTGGCCCATCTTCCTCCCCAACCTCCTCACTGTCTGACTCTGCTGGCCACTGGCAGGCCACAACACTGGTTTCCTTCATCCAACCATCTGAACTATCTTATCAGTCCCCTTTGAGGTTCACCTCTGGTAATCACTCCTGATCCCAACCCAGTCAGAAATGATCGGAGTTCTGGATTCCTCAAGAGTTGCCCGCTCCTGATTTAAATCTGAGAATGTATCACTTATCCATGGAACTTTTGAGAACAAGTCCATGCAGCTGGCTTTTCACTTCTTTCTCTCTCTCTCTCTCTCTCTCTCTCTGTCTCTCTCTCTCTCTCTCTCTCTCTCTCTCTCTCTCTCTCTCTCTCTCTCTCTCTCTCTCTCTCTCTCTCTCTCTCTCTCTCTCTCTCTCTCTCTCTCTCTCTCTCTCTCTCTCTCTCTCTCTCTTGTGTGTGTTTTAAATTAAAAGTTTGGGTAGGTACAAGGGTTTTAAACCAATGACAAAAGGGACCCAATGGAGTCACAATTCTCCCTACACAGGAGCATCTTTGTGAGTTAAGCTAGGCTGATAGAAAGGACTTTCCTCGCATCTCCTAGCCAGGAGTAAGTTAAATTCTCTCCATCCCCATTCTGGCCTTCGGGTGCTTTGGAAAATAGCTTGACTTTCCCTCCTCTCTGTGGCAGCCCCTCAAATATTGGAAGACTGCTATCATGTCTCCCCTGGTCCTTCTCTTCACTAGACCAGTCCGTTGAGATGAGAACCCCAAGACCAACAGTTTACTCTCCCCCATATCAATAAACATGCTACTCCGGAATCTGCTACTCCAAAAGCACATCGCTCAGAAAACCTCATACAATTCATTCACTCCACCTGGTGTAGCCTTACGTCACCCACCAGTGGTGGGATTCAACCTGTTTGCACAGGTTCGATAGCTAACTTTTTGTGCAATTCAGCGAAGTGGCTGAATAGCGTCAGCCTCCCCACGCCTGGCCCCACCTCACCCTTCCCCTCGCAGCCACTCCTCACCTCGAAGCTCCGGGGGCAGCTCATTCCAGAGGGAGGGCGCTCCCACAGAGAAGGCTCTCCCCCTGGGGGTCGCCAGCCGACACTGTTTGGCCGACGGCACCCGTCGGCACAAGTGGTGGGGCGGCAGAGCCAGTAGCTGGGAGTGACAAGGAGTTGCTGGGAGGGGAGGGGTGAGGCATGGGCAGGCATGGCGAGGAGAGGATGAGCGAGGCAAGGTGCCCCTCGACGTGAGTGATGTTGAGTTGGCCATGCTCACCCAGTCACAGGACCACCGAGACACACCTACCCAGCCAATCATTAGGGCAGAGAGCCGGTTATTAAATTATTTGAATCCCACCACTGCGTCATACAATACAATACTATACAATAGCAGAGTGGGAAGGGACCTTGGAGGTCTTCTAGTCCAACCCCCTGCCTAGGCAGGAAACCCTATACCGTTTCAGACAAATGGCTATCCAACATCTTCTTGGAGACTTCCAGTGTTGGGGCATTCACAACTTCTGGAGGCAACTTCTGTTCCACTGATTAATTGTTCTAACTGTCAGGAAGTTTCTCCTCAGTTCTAAGTTGCTTCTCTCCTTGGTTAGTTTCCACCCATTGCTTCTTGTTCTACCCTCAGGTCTTTGGAGAATAGTTTGACTCCCTCTTCTTTGGGGCAATAGTCTGAGATATTGGAACACTGCTATCATGTCTCCTCTAGTCCTTCTTTCTCTTAAGTTAGAAGATTAATTCTTCTAACTGTCAGGAAATTTCTCCTTAGTTCTAGATTGCTTCTCTCCTTGATTAGTTTTCACCCATTGCTTCTTGTCCTGCCCTCAGGTGCCTTGGAGAATAGTTTTACTCCCTTTTCTTTGGGGCAGCCCCTGAGATATTGGAACAATGCTATCATGTCTCCCCTAGTCCTTCTTTTCATTAAACTAGACATACCCAGTTCCTGCAACCGTTCTTCATATGTTTTAGTCTCCAGTCCCCTAATCCTCTTTGTTGCTCTTCTCTGCCCTCTTTCTAGAGTCTCAACATCTTTTTTACATCGTGGTGACCAAAACTGGATGCCATATTCCAAGTGTGGCCTTCCCAAGGCTTTATAAAGTGGTATTAACCCTTCACGTGATCTTGATTCTATCCCTCTGTTGATGCAGCCTAGAACTGTGTTGGCTTTTTTGGCAGCTGCTGCCCACGGCTGGCTCCCATTTAAATGGTTGTCCACTAGGACTCCAAGATCCCTCTCCCAGTTTCGACTATTGAGCGAGGTACCACCTATACGTACGTTGTTTATCATAAGATGCATGATTGTCTTGGGCATCAGATCACGGATGGTTTTGTTGACGATGGCCATGTAAGAATCAACAAGGTTCCGGATGGTTTCCACTTGCCTCTCCAACTGGGGATCCATGGAATGCATTAAGCTGTCCGATCCGTTCTCTTCCGAGTCTCCAGACTGCAGAAGATCGACGGGGAGACAAAGCAAGCCATTAACCATCAGAAGCCAAAGAGGACCAGGTCTTAAAGCCCATGCTCTCCTACTTCCCATGGAGAACGTCTGATGCTTCTCTGTAGCAACCTTCATTAGCAAAGACACCACAGAGGGAGGTTAGTATCAGATCCAACCTTTCTTGGACACCATTATCTCCCTTTGCATTTTATCCAAATAATTTACAGAAGAAAATAGAGACTATTCTCCGGCGATACGAAACTTGATGTTGGACAGGTCTTATCAGAGGTTCTCTGAGGCCATCACTCTCCGCTTACATCGGTGCTCTAAAGCACTTCTCCATCCAAGGTCTGCAAAAATCGAATTCAGGTCAAGAATCGGGATTCAGGTTTTATTTATTTTTTGGTTTCGATTCGAAAACCGGAAAACCAATTCAGAGCTTTCTCCCTCCCGCTCTCCAGATCGTATAAATGTCTTAGTGGGAGGGGGTGAAATGAACATTGCGGTTTGACATGCAGTTGTGACTCGGTTCAGAGACTCGATCCAAAGGTGTTTGGATTTAATCTCTAAACCAGGGGTCAGCAACCTGTGGCCCTGGAGCCGCATGTGGCTCTTTTATCCCTCTGCTGCGGCTCCCTGTCACCGATCGGCTCTACAGTTGATAGGGCTTTCGGTTAGGACAGGAAGAGGAAAAAAGGATGCCGTGTTAGGAGGAGACTCTATGGTGGTGGTGGTGGGGAGAGTAGACTTCCGGTCAGCTCCAGAATTGAACCGGGGGCTTCCATTTACGACTTTTGTGGCTCTTTTGAGTGTTTAAGGTTGCCGACCCCTGCTCAAAACCTACAATTTGCATTATTTACGTACATACCTTGCAGGTCCTGGGGACCAATGATTGGGAAACTAGATATTATATATCTTACACGGGAAAAATGTTGTATTTGTACTGATAAATAAATAAAGGAAGACTAGTATAGATCTATTTCAAGCTAATAGCTCGAAATAGATCTATACTAGTCTCCCTTTATATATTTATCAGTACAAATACAACACAAATATAAAAAGGCAACATTAAAAATAAAAATATGGTTTTCTGCCTGGATGGTTTTCTGTGATGAGCCGAAGGACAGAAAGAGGGAGTAGTGACCTTCCTCCCATATTTAGGCATACCAGGGGTTGTAACACACACACACATACATACATACATACATACATACATACATATACATATGTTTTAAAAAAAGAAAATAAATGCGAAAAGAAAAATCTATATCTTTTTCTTTCTTTCTGAGGTAGTTTAGGAAGGGGGGGGGATATGTTCCAGAGAAGACAAAAACAAGCAGAAAGGAACGTTCTAGAAAGGATAAGAAACGAAACGAAGCAGGCAACGTGGTATGAAGTGGAGAGGGGGAAAAAATGGGGAGAAGGACAAAAGTCTCTCTCTCTTAGAATACAGGGATAAAAGTTTAAATGAAAGGGGGAAAAAAGGAGTTTAAAAATGCGTCCAATAAAAAAAAATAGTATAATTCAAAGGAAAATAGCACAGGAAAAGAACGGTCCACACTTACTTTCTCTTTGTCCTGTGAGGCCAGTTTGAGCACAAAAAAAGGGGAAAAAAGCAAGAAAAATTTGATTTTTTAATTTTTTTTTTAAAAAAGTAAGTAGATATATTTCCTGGCTAACTATTCAGTGTATCGATGGATATAATCAGAATGGGATCGTTACAAAGACAAAGTGCAATCAATTAAAAATGAAATTGGCTTGAGGGCAACATTGGAAGACCTTCGGGATCAGGTGGATCACTAGCGGGAGGGGAAATCTAATTATGGTGATCTTTAGGCCTTGGGAATGAGTTGATTAAACCATCATCCATCAGTCAATCTTAAAACACCACTTCTTAAAACACGTGATTTGCAAGCAAAGCGATTTTCTCAGCATCGGTGCAGGGCTGAGCAGCAAACAGACAAAACCAGAGGGATCGGCACCCGTAAAATATAACACTTGGATGGGGGAGTGCAAAGAAAGAGAAATAAAAAGAAAAGAAGACAAGGGAGAATTGTTTAAAAAACGGAAATCCAATGTATGTAATGGTGGAGCCAGTGGAAGGGCTGTCATTCCAGAGCCTTGCCAACAGGTGGCGCTGTTGTCCTTCTGGTGGCCCATTCAACACTGCAGCCCACCAGTTAGGATGGAAAGCTCATATTGGGGATCTTTTTCCTCTGGCTGCCTCTGTGCCTTTACCAAAAGTCTTGGGGAAAAGACGTTTGTAAGAGTCTAATTCATGTTGTCATTCCTCCTCCTGGGGGAGGCTGTAGTTCAGGGATGTCCAACCTTGGCAACTTTTAAGACTTGTGGACCTCAACTCCCAGAAGGGAATTCTGGGAGTTGAGATCCAGAAGTCTTCACATTCCCAAGGTTGGTCACTCCTGCTGTAAAGGTAAAGGTTCCCCTCGCACATGCATGCTAGTCGTTCCCGACTCTAGGGGGCGGTGCGCAACTCCGTTTCAAAGCCGAAGAGCCAGCGCTCTCCGAAGACGTCTCGGTGGTCATGTGGCCGGCATGACTCAATGCCGAAGGCGCACAGAACTCTGTTCCCTTCCCACCAAAGGTGGTCCCTAGTTTTCTACTTGCATTTTTATGTGCTTTCGAATTGCTAGGTTGAGAGAAGCTGGGACAAGTCATGGGAGCTCACTCCATTACGCAGCAATAGGGATTCAAACCGCCGAACGGCCGACTTTTCTGATCGACAAGCTCAGCGTCTTAGCCACTGAGCCGCCGCGTCTCCTGCTGTAGATGCTCCCGATTTTAAACCCTGCAGAATAAAATTAGACTTTTCTTCCGCCGCGGGTTGCGTCCTGCAAAGATCGCAACTTCTGTTTTAGAATCGGGGAAGGAAAGAAGAGTAGAATTCTTCCTCCACTTCTTGATTTTCACCCAAACCAGTGAGGTCACTCTAACCAAACACAGAACTAAGCCTGCTTGATCCGCCATCTCACTGAGATTAGTTTGACCTCCAACTTTCACTCCTGCTCACGTTTCCTTTTTCCACCACCGCGCCTCAACTCACCGCAACGCGTTCTGGGTAAACTCCAGCCCTCAGGAAGGACGCCTTCCAACTGTCTACCTCCTCCTGGGTCTCGCACGCCAGCTCCAGTTGACGGTAATCTTTGTAAACATTCCTGGTTGGCGGGGAAGGGAAGAAGATGAAACCTTGCTGTGGACTTCCCTACTCGCCGAGGTCATCCTCTTGAGCTGGACCAGAAGGAGGACCTACCTTTGTTCCGTGTTGAAGAGGGCAAAGATGTACTTGCTGGACATAAAACCTTTCTCGATGTCTCGCACCTTCAAGTTGTCCACTGGCAGCATATACTTCTTCTCTTTCTCCTAGAAGGCAAAAGCCATGGACCGCGTGTCATCTCAAAGATAGACCCACCAAGACCCATTTTCTTATCTGTCGGCCGATGATTTGGGCATCTGGTGACCCCTTTTTTTTAACGTGGGGTGGAATGGACGCTGCCAAGTCTACAAATAGAAAGTAACAATTATGGGACCTGCACAAAATCAGAATAGAGCTGGAAGGGACCTTGGGGGTCTTCTAGTCCAGCCCCCTGTCCAAACAGGAGATCCTCTTCCATATCAGACAAGTGACTGTACAGTCTCTTCTTATAAAAACCTCCAATGATGAAGCACCTACAACCTCTGAAGGCAAGCTGTTCCACTAGTTATTTGTCCTCACTGCTAGGAAATTTGTCCCTAATCCCAGGTTGTTTCTCTTCTTGGTTAATCTCCATCCATTGTCTCTCGGCCTGCCTTCTGGTGTTTTGGAAAATAAGTCCACCCCCTCTTCTTAGTGGCAGCCCCTAAGATATTGCAACACCACTACGATGTCTCCCCCCCCCCGGTCCTTCTTTTCTCTAGACCAGGGGTGTCCAAACTTGGGAACTTTAAGACTTGTGGACTTCAACTCCCAGAATTCCCCAGCCAGCATGGCTGGCTGGGGAATTCTGGGAGTTGAAGTCCACAAGTCTTAAAGGCTGGAGAATTCTGGGAGTTGAAGTCCACAAGTCTTAAAGGCTGGAGAATTCTGGGAGTTGAAGTCCACAAGTCTTAAAGGCTGGGGAATTCTGGGAGTTGAAGTCCACAAGTCTTAAAGTTCCCAAGTTTGGACACCCCTGATCTAGACGAACCAAACCCAATTCCTGCAACCGTTCTTCATAGGGTTCATTTTCCAGGCACTTAATCATCTTAGCTGCTCTTCTTTTGCACTTTCTTCCAACGTCTCAAAACATCGTTTTTGTAACGTGGGGACCACAACTGGATGCAGCGTTCCAGGGGTGGCCCTACTAAGGCTTTATAAAGCGGTATTAACACTTCACGTGATTTTGATTCTGCGCCTCTGTTTATACAACCAAAGATTGCATTCGCACTTTTGGCTGCAGCCGCATATAGCTGGCTCATATTTAAGGGATCGTCCCCAAGGACTCCAAAGTCCATCCCCCAAGTGACTGTTTTTGAGCTAGGTCTCACCGAATCTGTACTTCTGCCTTTGGCTTTTCCTGCCCAGGTGTAAAAGCCTGACTTTTCTCCCCATTAAATTCCACGTGGTTGGATAGAGCCCGTTAACTTTGTCTCAATGGGACGTCCACGCCCCATCCTTCCCAAAGTGGTCCCAGGGACCTTTGACCACACCATCAAATCCCTCCCTCCCTTGTCTTACTTCTACAATCCTTCTGAAGCTGACCTAACCATTTTGAGGCTTCAGTGGTTGGCCACCCTGGAGCTGAGGGATAGGGAGGGCGGAATAAAGATAGCTGTAGGTTTTGTAGCCAAACTAAAACACTTCCCCTTGGGAAGCAAGGACGTTCTAACACCTGGCCAGTGAGGGGAGGAGCGACGTTACCAGGAGACCGGATGGCACCTTGATTGGACCATGTCCATGTGATTGGGGAAGGGGAAAACCCTTTAATTAGGGGGAAACCGTGAGACCCTTCAGAGTCGGTTTCCACCAGAATTGTGCCAATATAGAATAGAATAGAATAACAGAGTTGGAAGGGACCTTGGAGGTCTTCTAGTCCAATCCCCTGCTTAGGCAGGAAACCCTACACCACTTCAGACAAAGGGTTATCGAACATCTTCTTAAAAACTTCCAGTGTTGGAGCATTCACAACTTCTGGAGGAAAGTTGTCCCACTGATTACAGCACAGCACAATACAATACAATACAATACAATAGTAGAGTTGGAAGGGACCTTGGAGGTCTTCTAGTCCAACCCCCTGCCTAGGCAGGAAACCCTATACCGCAGGGGTGGCGAACAAGTTCGACAAAAAGAGCCAAAATTTTAAACTGTGAGAGTCAGAGAGCCACACCACGCAGTGACCTGCCAAAACAGACCCGGAAGCAATGTTCCCTCTAATTTTTTTTCGATGTGAGCAGAAAAGTATAGTGTTTGAGCGGCACATTTTCATGCCTGAGCACCCGAATTTTTTTCACAGATGTCACCTAAGACAACAACGAAATCAGTATGATTTGAAACTCAAAGTTATGTTTCTTCAAGGTACCCGCTTAATTCAAAGTGTTATATAATATCAGTATCACTTAACAACGCTCCTGCTTAGCAACCAAAATGTTGGCTCAGAAACTCTGGCATTTGAAGCACGCAACTCTTAAAGCTGTCAAGTTACAAGACCCTTGCACCCCTAACCCTTTAGGGAAAAAAAACCCCAGGGGTCTTCAAACCTGACAGCTTTAAGATTTGTGGACTTCAACTCCCAGAATTTCTCCTCCAGTCCTGTTGGCTCAGGAACTCTGGCATTTGAAGCATGGAAGTCTTAAAGCTGTCAAGTTACAAGACCCTTGCACCCCTAACCCTTTAGGGAAAAAAAAACCCAGGGGTCTTCAAACCTGACAGCTTTAACACTTGTGGACTTCAACTCCCAGAATTCCTCCTCCAGTCATGTTGCAGCGACGTCATCTGCGTGGATCTGCTCCATCTTTGCTTTCTTCATTGTGGGCAGGGCTTCTGCTGAAGATGCCGACGAGTACGAGTTGCCACCAGAATAACTGCTGCTACCTCCTCCTCCTCCAACAGAATCACCAGATTTGCTCCTGAGCACAGCGCTGGGTTACCTCTGCCCCCTCCCCCTCCTCCGTGCTTTTGAGGAGCCATGAGGCTTTTTTTCCTCTGCCCCCCACCCCCCGCCTTCCTACTGGCTCCTGCAGCCTCATGGCTCCTCAAAAGCACGGCGGAGGAGGAGGAGGGGGCAGGGGTAACCCAGCGCTGACTGAGCTCAGCTGCTCCGAGCGGAGGGGAGGCGCCGCTGCCACGCGCGGAGATGCCGGCTGGAGCTTTGGCGGCTTCATCTCAGCCACAGCGCCGGGCGGCAAATCCGGCAGTGCTGCCTGTTAGAGGAGGATGAGGAGGAGGTGGCAGCAGTACTTCCGGTGGCGGTGGGGGCTTTGGGGCTTCACAACTAGCCTCAGTCGCCCCGTGCTCCTCAAAGCAAGTCTGGGGACGTCCTTTGCAGGCGGCCCGTTCTAGCTGCCTGCAAAGGACCTCCCCAGCTTCCGAAAGGGAGCGCGCGATCCGAGCCACAGTATACTAAATAATGACAAGAGGCAAAGAGCCTCATTCATTTTGGCCGGGAGCCGCATGCGGCTCGCGAGCCGCGTGTTCGCCACCCCTGCTATACCGTTTCAGACAGATGGCTATCCAACATGTTCTTAAAGACTTCCAGTGTTGGGGCATTCACAACTTCTGGAAGCAACTTCTGTTTCACTAATTAATTGTTCTGACTGTCAGGAAATTTTTCCTCAGTTCTAAGTTGCTTCTCTCCTTGATTAGTTTCCACCCATTGCTTCTTGTTCTGCCTCAGGGGCCTTGGAGAATAGTTTGACTCCCTCTTCTTTGTGGCAACCCCTGAGATATTGGAAGACTGCTATCCTGTCTCCCCTAGTCCTTCTTTCTCTTGTTAGAAGATTAATTCTTCTAACTGTCAGGAAATTTTTCCTTAGTTCTAGATTGCTTCTTCTCCTTGATTAGTTTCCACCCATTGCTTCTTGTCCTTCTTTTCATTAAACTAGACATACCCAGTTCCTGCAACCGTTCTTCACATGTTTTAGCCTCCAGTCCCCTCATCCTCTTTGTTGCTCTTCTCTGCACTCTTTCTAGAGTCTCCACATTTTTTTTACATCGTGGCAACCAAGACTAAATGCCGTATTCCAAGTGTGACATTATTACCAAGGCCTTATAAAGTGGTATTAACCCTTCACGTGATCTTGATTCTATCCCTCTGTTGATGCAGCCTAGAACTGTGTTGGCTTTTTTGGCAGCTGCTGCCCACGGCTGGCTCCTATTTAAATGGTTGTCCACTAGGACTCCAAGAACCCTCTCACAGTTACTCCTATTGAGCACGGTACCACCTATACTGTACTTGGAAAACCGACTTGCCTCGGAGGTTGACTTACTACAGGGTGGAACCCTGACACCTCCTCCTACTTAAGGCAGTCCGAGCACTATTGCATGCATCCTAAAGGGGGACCTCTTCTTCTGCAAAGATCCTCCTGGACTCCAGGAATCACATCTTGGCAGCCTGTTTTATGAATCACGGGCCTTGACTGGAAAAAATGAACGGCTGCGGTCGCTCACAGCAGGGAAATGAATGGAACGAAGAAAGGAAAAAAACCACATAAGACGCCCAGATGGGTCCCAGATGACATGCTTGGAATGGTGGCCTCCAGCTTGAAGGTAGTCCTGCTGGCCACGAGCTTGTCTACTCCCCTATTAAAAAGTGTCCAAGTACGCTATGGCCCCAAAAAGAGGGCGTGCCCCCAAATTCGCCTTGGTTGCATTTTTATTTTAAGAGCCGTGTGTAGCCCCCAGGAATTTTCCTTCTGCAGTTTTGAAAGATGCGACTTCTGCAACGGAAGCCCCAGAAGAGCATGGGAAAATGGATGCCTTATTTTCCCTAAAAAAAACAACAACAACCCACCCCCTCCCCAGAGTCAGGTTTCAGAAGTTTGGGGCCGTGTCCCCTTAAATCTTGGAAATGGGGCTGCGGAGGGGCAAGGAGCCTCAATTGCAAGAAGGGCTCAGGGGGCTCGGTTCAACAGGATGCATAAGTGCGTAGATCTGAAACCCAAATATGAAATAATTTTATTAGTAGGAAGGACTACGCCAGGGGTGAAATCCAGCAGGTTCTGACCAGTTCTGGAGAACAGGTAGCTGAAATTTTGAGTAGTTCAGAGAACTGGCAAATGCCACCTCTGGCAGGCTCTGCCCCCACCTATTCTCTGCCTCCGGAGTCTCAGCTGATCGGGAGGGAATGGGGATTTTACAGTATCCTTCCCCTGGAGAGGGATGGGAATGTTGATTTTACAGTATCCTTCCCCCAGGAGTGGGGAGGGAATGGGGATTTTCCAATATCTTCCCCCTGGGGTGGGAAGGGAATGGTGATTTTGCAGTATCCTTCCCCCGGAGAGGGGAGGGAATGGAGATTTTGCAGTAACCTTCCCGCAGAGTGTGGAAGGAATGGGGATTTTGCAATATCCTTCCCCCGGAGAGGGGAGGGAATGGAGATTTTGCAGTAACCTTTCCGCAGAGTGTGGAAGGAATGGGGATTTTGCAATATCCTTCCCCGAGGAGTGGGGAGGGAATGGAGATTTTGCAGTAATCTTCCCCCAGAGTGGGGAAGGAATGGAGATTTTACAGTATCCTTCCCCCTGGAGTGGGGAGGGAATGGAGATTTTGCAGTATCCTTCCCCCAGGAGTGGGGAGGGAATGGGAATTTTGCAGTATCTTTTCCCTGGAATGGGAGGGAATGAGGATTTTGCAGTATCCTTCCCTTGGAGTGGGGAGGAAATGGGAATGTTGCAGTATCCTTCCTCTGCCATGCCCACCAAGCCACGCCCACAGAGCCGGCAGTAAAAATTTTGAATTTCAGCACTGACTTAACATCAATGGATCTATCAGGGAGAAGGCGTTCCCAAGATGAGAAAACTTCTAGAAATACAAGTGAACCAAAACTCGAATAAAATGTACTTTAAAAAAAAAAGATCATTGCATGGAACTGGAGGTTGGAAAGAGAAGGAAGACAGAGAAAGCAACTAGAGAGATTGAGGAAGGAGGAGGAGGGGGCTTGCAACTTGTGAGCAGCATTTCTCATGAAATGTGCATCCTGCAAAATCACAAAGCGGGTCCCTGCAGAGATTTCCCTGTCACTAACTGATCTCAACACATTGGGAGGGAGATTTTAGCGGTCCCAGAAGACACTTCCAGCCTGATTTGAGACCTTAAAAAGAGTGCAGAGAAGAGCAACAAAGATGATGATGGGATTGGAGGCTAAAACATAGGAAGAACGGTTGCAGGAATTGGGTTATGTCTAGTTTAATAGAAAGAAGGACTAGGGGAGACATGATAGCAGTGTTCCAATATCTCAGGGGTTGCCACAAAGAAGAGGGAGTCAAACTATTCTCCAAGGCACCTGAGGGTAGAACAAGAAGCAATGGGTGGAAACTAATCAAGAAGAGAAGCAACTTAGAACTGAGGAGAAATCTCCTGACAGTGAGAACAATTCATCAGTGGGACAGAAGTTGCCTCCAGAAATTGTGGGTGCTGCTTTATCACTGGAGGTTTTAAAGAAAGGAGTGCACATCCTCCTGTCTGAAATGGGATAGGGTTTGCTGCTTGAGCAGGGGGTTGGACTAGAAGAGGCTGAAGCAGACCCCAAGTTGGAATTTCTGCCCCCCTCCGACCTGCCCAAAAAGACCCCGAAGGGGGAGACTCTCTGCAGCAACACAAGCGTCCATTGCACGTATCCGTCCCAGGGGCCGTAGTTTGAGGACCCCCGATTTAGTGCAATATTTAAAAAATGCAAATAATTTTTCTGCGGAACACCAAAGTTTTCTCATGGACCACCAGTGGTCCACGGATCACCAGTTAGTGACCATCTTTTGAAGGACACCCGTCTTTGCTAGAGACCACCCTCCAGAAAGCAAACGGAAGGAGTTTCTTCTCAGTTGAAAACATTTTAGCATCTTGGTTTTGTCAATTCCCCCTCCCTCCCAGATTGGCAGCTAAGATGTTGCATAAGCCAAGTCCTGGTTTGCTGCCACCTCCTCCTCTCTGCTTCTCATTTTCTGGAGGCCCCGGAGGCGTCCTTCAAAATAACAGCAACGTTGGTATTTGGCTTCCCAGCCGGCCGACTTCCCATTTCCATTTTTTTTCTTCTTCTCCTTCTTCTCCAAACTAAACATCGCGTCGCTCATTAATTCCAAACCTCTCCCAGCTCGCTTGCCCACCCGGCCGCCAGCGGGGCAGCTCAGTGCCCGAAAGCTTCCTTTTCTAACAAATCCGAGACAACCACAAGAGATTTGCAGGCAGCAAAAGCCTCGCGGAATTGCACCCAGTTGCTAGTGGGGGGGGGGGGGAGGAAACTCCACGAAGGATTCGGTTCCTTTAAGGCCTGTTTTTGTTTTAAGAAGTTCGCTCTTCTCTAGGCATTCAAAACCCGCAGACACACATGTCATGGCGAAGAAAATCCCTCTGCGTGTAGCTACTAAGAATTAATCAAGACTTGATGGCGTGTAACTCATCCATCAATGCGGAAAACTTAGTCAGATGCTACAGGCATTTTATGTAGGGGTTTTTTGGGGGGGATGGGGGTTGCATGTAACTTTGGTGTGGTGCCTTAAAGATAAAAGTTCCCTTCGCAAGTCGTTCCCGACTCTAGGGGGCGCTGCTCATGTCTGTTTCAAAGCCGCTGAGCCAGAGCTGTCCAAAGACGTCTCCGTGGTCATGTGGCCGGCATGACTCAACGCCCAAAGGCGCACGGAACGCTGTTCCCTTCCCACCAAAGGTGGTTCCTATTTTTCTACTTGCATTTTTTTACGTGCTTTCGGACTGCTAGGTTGGCAGAAGCTGGGACAAGTCACGGGAGCTTAAACTGTTACGCGGCGCTAGGGACTCGAACCGCCAAACTGCCGACTTTTCTAATTGACAATCTCATAGCCACTGAGCCACCTTTGAGCCAGCTTAGTATCATCTGCAAATTTCTCCCCACTTCGAGAGTCTCGATATCTTTTTTATTATAGTGTGACAAGTCACGGGCGCTCCCTCCGTTACGCGGCACTAGGGGTTCTAACCGCAAAACCGCCGACTTTTCTGATCGACAAGCTCAGCGTCTTAGCCGCTGAGCCACGGCGTCTATTATTACTGGGTAAACAAATGGACTCAGACAGTACGCGTGAAGCACTTCTTGTATGTAAAGAGGAAACAAATAAAAAAAATATAGAGAGGGTTTGATGGCATGGTGGGGATAAGTTCCCACTATGGTAAACTTTCCAAGCTCTCTTCTAAAAGCCCGGCCTGAATTCACACAACTGGCTGCTCTCTTTAAAAAAAAAAAAAAAACCAAGCCCTGTACTCCATCACAAGAACATTGCCTTCAAAACCTCTGGAAAGGCACACAAGTTTGGCTAAGACATCTGGACCACCCAAACAAGGTCAGACTCTCGGGAATCGATTTGAAATGCTTAAAATTAAAACAAAGCAGCCTTCGAAACATCAACGAAGATACCCAGGTTTGGTCTGGACAACGCAGCTCAGGGCAAACTCTTGAGACCAGGAGGGAACTGATTTCAAAAGTGTCAAGGTTAACCCGTATCTGGTGAAGCTCCCCGAAAGCTCCACCATCAAAGCTCACCGTCTTTTTCTATTCTTTACGCTCCAGTGTTGCCACTTCAGCTTTGGGCACATGGAGGGAGTCTGCCTGACCCCCCCTCTCCCAACCCCTGGCCCCCTCCGGTCTCCCCTTTCAGCCCAGCCTGTTTTATATCAACGCTCTGACTTCATTTCCTAACAACGGAGACGAGAGAAGCGACTGTTGCAAGCAAAGTTATGGGGAGGCCCGGCCTTCTCCAAGGGGGCTGGCAGCCCGCCTTCTGCCCCATGTGTTAGCAATCAGGCTGCCTGTCTGTGGGGGGGGGGGGCAGTCCCGCCAAGCATGGAGAGGGGTGGGTGGGAGAGAGTTTGCAGACGGGATTAGGGCCAAGGAGAAGGGAGGAGTCCTCCCCCTTTCTTGGCCCGGGACCAAAAAGCCACACTTCATTTTTCATGCTACAGGAAGATGTCCCCAGCCTTGGGAGGTTCTGAAGGACATGATTTGGGCGAAGTGAGATGTGTAAGAAGATTTGACCGAGAAGGAACACAAGGAAGAAAGGACACAACTTCTGGGCTCTGCTGTGCATTTGTGGAAGACAAGAGGGACTTCCATCTATTCTACATTTCCCACCTCAAGATCTTCTAGGCAAGGAATGCCACCATAACTCAACTCAATGCCCGCTTCTAGTCATAGGTGTCTTTACAGTTAGAATAAAGCCAAGTCCAGTTCAGAAGAAGTCTCCAGATGGCCAAGACAAGGCCAAGAGGCCAAGCCAAGAAGTTTCCAGAATTGAGAAGAAGACCCCCCCAGAAGTCGTTCCTGATAGAACAATAAATCAGTGGAAGGCTCCAGAGATTGTGATTGCTCCAACACTGGAAGAGGTTGGTCAACCATTTGTCTGAAACGATACAGGGTGTCCTGCCTGAGCAGGCAGGGGGTTGGACTAGAAGGCCTCCAAGGTCCCTTCCAACTCTGTTATCCAAGAAAACGTTAGCTGCTGCTTTCAGAAAACATTAGCGAGGAAGCCAAGAATGAGGTATAGTAAGTTGAGATCTCCACTGGTCTTTTGGAAAGCTGATAAACTGAGGTAGGAATAAACAAACCAGGGAATTCCAACTCTCCAGTCCCCTGTTTTGGCATTCTAGCTGGATCAGCTACCCTCCCGAGGATGCCCAGGAAATCCTGCAGCTCCTCTGGTCCTTCCACAAAAGAATAGAATAGAACTTCATCACTTTTTACAATGGGTTAAAAAATAGGACTGAGATCAAGAATGGATGATAACATTCCCTGTTAAGAAAAATCCATCTTCTCAAACGGTTAGAGTCACTCGTCACTAGTTTGCGTGAATGGAGAGCCGACAAGTATGTGAGTAAATGTAATTTCCCCCCAAAATTGTTAAGAGATACCTCCAGAAAATTGGCCCAGGCTGAACAGCTATAATCCTGCAACTAATGTTTTTTTTTTCCTCGTGGACATTGCAGCGACACAGAATTTTGCCACTGCATGAGTGGTAGCTGCGTTTGAGTCCTGGAGGAGAAAGACTCCATAAAAATTGTTTGCCCTCCTTGGCAATCTCTCTAGTAAGGGGAGAATATATATACTGACCTATAAACTCTGTATAACTCAGAGTGCAATGAAACATGGGAGATATCTTCCACTTCTCCTTTAAAAGGTAAAGGTTTCCCTTGCACATATGTGCTAGTCGTTCCTGACTCTAGGGGGCGGTGCTCATCTCCGTTTCAAAGCCGAAGAGCCAGCGCTGTCTGAAGACGTCTCCGTGGTCATGTGGCCAGCATGACTCAACGCCGAAGGCGCACGAAACGCTGTTCCCTTCCCACCAAAGCTGGTCCCGATTTTTTCTATTTGCATTTTCAACTGCTCGGTTGGGAGAAGCTGGGACAAGTCACAGGAGCTCACTCCGTTACGCGGCGCTCGGGATTCGAACCGCCGAACTGCCAACCTTTCTGATCGACAAGCTCAGTGCCTTAGCCACCGAGCCACCTTTTGAACTTCTCCTTTGCCCCACCTTCTGCTATTGCCGTTAACTTATAACTGCCCTGGAGAAGTGCTGAGGGGAGAATGTTAAATCTGTCTCTGATGAAAACAGACGAGAATGAGTGAGTGTGGGCCCAAGGGAGGTCTGGAAGGAGGAGAGGAACGACATTTTTGTTGTCGCCTCCTCCCCCGATTTATGGGAGGTTGCGAAATATGATGACCGCATTAAGAAAAAAACATGTCCGCCCATCTTTTCCTTGGATGCTGGTGGGTTGGCTAGTTTTTTCTCCCCCTTTCTCTGCAATGAGTCACTTACTCATGAGATGGATGACTACATAAAGTAGATAAATAAATACTTAAATAAACGAGAAGAAGGGCTGAACGTGATGACCCTAAATCTGTTAGTACTATATGTCTGGACTTACTCCTGGTCCCTGAATAGGCGAGGTGCCTGCCGAAAGACTAATCAATACAATACAATACAATACAATACAATAGTAGAGTTGGAAGGGACCTTGGAGGTCTTCTAGTCCAACCCCCTGCCTAGGCAGGAAATCCTCAAATCAGATCCTTTTCATGTTGGCCATCTTGAAGAAGGTCAACTCAACTATGTGCCAGTCCTGCAGCCATCTTGTCTTTTGGATCTTTGGCCTGCCACACTTTCTATTATCCTACTATGCCTTTTCTATTGTGGGAAGATGGCAGGGGGGGGGATTGTACGGAGTTAGACGCTATGTAACCATAACAACATTCTTTCTAGAAAGCCAAGGTCATCCTTTGTCTTTGCGCCTCTGCACCTGGACGGAACTGGATGGGTGGAAGCTGCCAGCATGGCAGTGAGAGATTGGGCCATGGGATGGACTTGTGGGTGTGTGGGGTGGGGTGGGGGGCAAGATCTTGAACTTCCCCACTGGGTGGGGAAAGCCAGGAAGCTTTCAGATTTGGCTTTTCCCAGATGTGCCAACATGGCTCTCTTAATAAATTGGAACTTTAAGGAATACCTTGCCTCGGACTCTGATTTACTTTTGGATGCTATTTGGAACCCTGACACTATCGGCCAAACCAAAGAAAGGGTCTTCTAAGTGTCCTGGATGGACATACCTTGCCATCTCTTTCTTGGATGCTGGTGGGTTGGCTAGTTTTCTCCCCTTTCTCTGCAATGAATCGCTTACTCATGACTACATGAAGTACATTAAATAAATACATAAATATATCAAAAGAGCAGCTGGACAAGATGACCCTAAACCTGCTAGTACAATGTGTCTGGACTTATTCCTGGCCCTGAATCGGTGAGATGCCTTCTGGAAGGTCAACCTTTTCACGTTGGCCATCTTGGAGAAGGCCAACCCAACTATGGGGTCAAACCTAAGTGTCTTGGATGGACATGCCTTGCCCTATTCCATGTGGCTTCAGGGGTCCTTCAGTTTTGGGGGAGGAGAAAGTTAGGTCTCATCTGAGAAAGCTTGATGGACTTTCTATGGGAATGAAGGAAATTATGTGTGAGCACGTAGCTTTTGTGAACTCACAACAAGAGGAACGTGCGTAACGTTCCTCTTGTTGTGAGTTCACAAAAGCGACTGGGGAATCCAACAAAGAAAGTTATGGAAAGTTATCGGTCTTCCCTAAGGTTCTCCTTGCAAAATATTCCCTGGGGCGGGAAGCTTGTCGACACCCAGATGTTGTCCATGGAGACTATGCTGACCCTTCAACAGATCTATATTTGTGAACCAATTGGCCTCTTTCTTCCTTCCCGTCCCAGCATGTTTCAATCTGCTAAACGTCTTCCAATCCCACCTCCTTCAAAGTCAAGGGGGACGGAACCAGCCAGTGGTCCTCAACGGAGGGCAGGGGAACCAGCGACATCCTTCCAGAGTCTCTATTTATTTGGTTTCTTTTCCGTTTTTGGGGCTGATTGGCGCACTCTGCTTCTCCCCTTCTGGCCTCTCTCTCCCTTTCTCCCTGGCGCACGCTGTTGAGTCTGTGCATCACACATAAAGCCCCCTTTATCCCTGACAGCCTTGGGAGAGGAAGCAGAGTGCATGGCCCAAGGAACATCTGGAATCACTACATGGAAGCTATGCACCAAAAAGGGGAGGACGACATCCCTCAAGGCTCCCTCCAAGGTGGGGAGGCTTTCTCTCTCTCTCCCCCCTCCACCTCCTCCCGCCAACCTTCTCCACACCAGACGGCTCGGCTCTTCTTGAACTCTGACCTTCTCGCCAATTGACAAGCTCCTCCTTGGAGGCAAGTAAGCCCTGCCACGTCAATTCAGACAGAATCCGAGGAGAAGCAAGAGGGAAGGAAGGCGGGCGGGAGGGAGGGTGGGTGCAAGAGGCTGGAGGAAGGGAGGAGGCACGAGTGCCAGATGCTGGGGTGGGGTGGGGAGGGGGGCACTTGGGAGGCCACAAAGGAGGGGGAGGCAGATCGCTCGCGTGGTCGCCAGAGGCGAACGGCACAGGCTACTGGCCAAGGTGGGTCAACAAACCTTATGGCCAGCTTGAGAACCGAACAGCGGGATATCTCTTGACCGGCCGCTTGGGGATGCCAAGTGACATGGGGCTCTTCGGGACAACCCCTCCTCCACACCAAATCTCCCCAAACACCCCAAGGCTTAAGGGGGGGGGGAACGTGATGGGGATAGTCGGGGCCCAAATGGATTGGCCAGAGACCAGGAATCATGATGGTGCCCAAGATACAGTATACGTTTTGGGGACACCGCTGTGTCGTAATGGGCGATTTCTTTATTTATTTGTTTCATTGGAAGGATTTTTTTTTAAAAAAATATTTGTCTGTTGCATTCTTCTTCCAACCTTCTTTTTAGGAGCTTGGGGGAAGGAAGAAGAAGAAGAAGAAGAAGAAGAAGAAGAAGAAGAAGAAGAAGAAGAAGAAGAAGAAGAAGAAGAAGAGATTATGTTGAAGAAGGAAGGAGAAGGAGGAGGTGGTGGAGGAGGAGGAGAAGGAGGAGGAGGAGGAGGAGAAGAAGAAGAACAAGAAGAAGGATTATGTTGAAGGAAGGAGAAGGAGTAGATGGAGGAGGAGGAGAGGAAGAACAAGAAGAACAAGAAGAAGGATTATGTTGAAGAAGGAAGGAGAAGGAGTAGATGGAGGAGGAGGAGGAGGAGGAGAAGAAGAAGAGATTATGTTGAAGAAGAAATGAGGAGGAGGAGGAGAAGAAGAAGGATTATGTTGAAGAAGGAAGGAGAAGGAGTAGTTGGAGGAGGAGGAGGAGAAGAGGAAGAAGAATTATCTAGAGAAGGAAGAGAGATAAAGATCTCAAGAGCCGAAAATGGAAAGAACCACGCATATCTTTAAACTTCTTCATTGCCAAAGTAAGTCTTCACCCCTGCATGCCAGATTTGATCTCTCAATCCCTTCTATCCCTTTTCCACCTCTCTCTTTCTTTCTCTTTCTACCCCTCTCCTTGGTTTCTTGCAAAGGCGTGAAAGGGGGAGGGGGGGAAGAACCCTGCGCTCCTTTCTCCATCAAAAGCCTGGACCGAGACCATCCACTCCGTCTGCCCAGTGTTCGGACTACCTGTTCAGGATTACAACATTGTACAGTAGTCTGCACATTGGTTAGGCTGGGCTGGGATATGCAGCAGCAGCTTCTGGTGCCACCAAGCCCAGACAGTGGGGAAATGAGAAGGAACGGCCACCGCTGCATGTCGGCTTCATGCAAGACCCCTCTCTCCTCTCTCAAATCTGTCTCTCCTCTCTCAAATCTGTCTCTCCTCTCTCAAATCTGTCTCTCCTCTCTCAAATCTGTCTCTCCTCTCTCAAATCTCTCTCTCCTCTTTCAAATCTCTCTCTCCTCTTTCAAATCTGTCTCTCCTCTCTCAAATCTCTCTCTCTCAAATCTCTCTCTCCTCTCTCAAATCTCTCTCTCCTCTCTCAAATCTCTCTCTCCTCTCTCAAATCTCTCTCCTCTCTCAAATCTCTCTCTCCTCTCTCAAATCTCTCTCTCCTCTCTCAACGTTCCTCTCCCTCTCCCCCACCCCTCCCTTGCCGTGCGCTTCTCCATTCTCGCAAAGCCAGGTCTCCCAAATCACCTGGGCGGCTTTCGAGGTCCACCTGAGCTATTGAGATTACCTTCTGGAAGTTGAAGGACGTCGCAAAAGATTCGTGAGCTTTTCAGGATAGGGGGGAATGCCCCCAGGAGGATCACGGAGATTTTGATGAAAAAGATCAGGGTTTCCCCCCCCCCCACACACACACACCCTTCCCAAGTGCTTTTTTCCAAGAGACAACTGGACTTTCTAAGTTTTTCTTTGAAGGCATTTTGCTTCTCGTCCAAGAAGATCATTCGGCTCTGAAGAAGCTTGTTGGATGAGAAGCAAAATGTGTGGTTTTTTAAAAAAAACAACAACAGTTGACTCTTAAAAAAGCACCTTTGGGATAAACCATGAGCAGGATGACTGAGGATCTCCACAGGCACTGAGTTACGCCAGAGTTGAAGAAGCCTCTTGGACGAGAAGCCAAACGTCCTCAAAGAAAACCCCCAAAGTCCATTTGCCTCCCGAAGAAGCGCCTTTGAAACAACCACAACTTGAGTGACTTGAAAATCTCCGTAGACATCGGGTTTTGTTTTTTTTAAATCAACATTTAAAGACTTGATTATAGCTTGCTCAGGTCTTGGGACAAGCAAAAGAGGGAAAGGAGAGAGAGGAAGGGAGGAGGGAGACGAAGGTGGTGGTGGGGAGTGGGGGGGAAAGCACAGAAAGACACATGGGGGACAATCCATGCGGTTGGGAAGAAGGATTGGAAGCCAAATTAAAAAAAAAATGGAATGGAAAAGGACGGATCTGTTGACTCTTTTGGTGGGTCGACTTGCATCACCCCCAGTCATGTGGCTGGGGAAGGAGCCCGTCAATACCGCAACTCCAGCTAGCATCCTCCAAGGGGGCTGGATTTCCTTGCGTGGGTTGTGGGTCGCTCGCTTGCGACGTTTTTTTCAAGATGGACAAAAGAAGGAAACCAGATCATCGCCAGGAGGGGAAATTTTAAGGGCAAACTCTCTATGGCTATGAACCGAGTCGACTTCAGTTCTACTTGGCCATAGCTGTAGGATGGGGATGGAAGGATTCTTGTCCATCTGAAAGGACCCTAAGAAGGGCTCATTTTGTTCTCTAGCATCTCCCATGCTTCTTGTCCTTTCTTGGGGTAAGGCAAGCTTGAGAGCAAACAGCAAGGATTTCTTTCAGGGGAAGGGTGTCTTAGAGGCATCCATCCTCAACGCTACAGTGAAATCTGCGATCCTACCTAGAAGGAGGAGAGGAGAAGATTCCCAAGTCCCATCCAGCTTGGACGCACATTTCCCGAAGGCACAATCTCGTGGGAGGCCACTGAAGCTAGAGTCATCAACGTTAAATAAAGGAAGCCCTATTGATGGGCCTTTGTGGACAAATCGGACTTCTTGTTCCCTTTATCTAAGGTCTTTGAGGTAGGTAGGACCACAAGGTGCCTCCCTGTTGTAATTTAAAGAGGGAAATCTTCCCTTAAGTATCTTCTCTCTTTGAAAAGATGATACAGAGACCAGAAAAGAAGCAGATCTCGAGAACCTGGGGAAGAGAGCTGGGATAAGTTTGAATGAACTTGGTTTGACTTCTCTATTTTTTAATCGTTGCCTGGAATAAATATGGATTTTGATTTCCCTTTAAATTTCCCTTTGATTTCCCTTTAAAAAAAAAAACCTGGGTATCCTTTTTAAAAATATAAACTGTGTCGGTCTTCTTCTTTTAAACAACATATCATAGATTTAATCAACATATTTTTAAAAAAAATCTAGAATAATTAAACGCCCTGGTTTAAAAAAAAAAAGGCATTCCCCATCAGGTTTCAGAGGTTTTGAAGGGCATTTCCTACGCTCACTGCCTGAGTGGAGAAGAAATGAAGTCCAAAATATTTAACAGGCTAGTTTTATTTATTTATGTAACCCCCCCTAGAAGATAGGCTCAAGATCCAGGTGGATCTTGACAGACTTGAACCCTGGGCCTTATCTAACAACATGAAATTCAAGGTAGAGAAAAGTCAAGTCCTACACTTAGGTAAGAAAAACCAAAAGTACACATATAAACTGGGTAAAACCAGGCTTAATAGCAGTGACTGTGAGAGGGATCTTGGAGTCTCAGTGGACAACCAGCTAAATAGGAGCCAGCCGTGTGCGGCAGCAGTCAAAAAAGCCAACACAATCCTAAATTGCATTAACACATGAATTCAATCAAGATCAAGTGAGGTACTACTACCACTCTATAAGGCCCTAGTAAGGCCACACCTAGAATCCTGCATCCAGTTTTGGTCACCACACTATAAAAAAGAGGTTGAGACTCTAGAAAGAGTGCAGAGAAGAGCAACCAAGATGATGAGGGGACTGGAGGATAAAATATACGAAGAACGGTTGCAGGAACTGGGCATGGCTAGTCTAGGGAAGAGAAGGACCAGGGGAGACATGAGAGCAATCTTCCAATATTTGAGGGGCTGCTACTGAGAGGAGGGGGTCAAGCTAGTTTCCAAAGCACCCGAAGGCCAGAGAAGGAATAATGGATGGAAACTGAACAAGGAGAGATTCAACCTGGAAATGAGGAGGAATTTTCTGACAGTGAGAACAATCAACCCATGGAACAGAAGTTGTGGGAGCTTCATCACTTGAGACTTTCAAGAAGAGACTGGACTGCCATCTGTCAGAAATGGTGTAGGGACTCCTGCTTGAGCGGGGTGGGTGGGGGTTGGACTAGATGGCCTATAAGGTCTCTTCCAACTCTTTTTAATCTGTATCAGTGAGTTGGTTGCTTCTCCTCTTCTATCACTATACGAGCCTGGAAAGAGATCCAGCCTCTTTCAATTCAACGGAGCTTAATCCCCGAAGATAAAATGGATGGTCTTGCTTCCTTTTCAAGAAGAGATTTCCTGGAGCTTAGCAAAGACCAACTTTCTGGGTCACCCAACCCATCAGTGGAACAGGATGGCGTTAATATTCCTGTCCATCTGTCCCAGCAACTTCAAGTCCCCTCCAAGGGGACTCCACCCCTGAGAAGGCCCTATCGTAACCAACTTCTCTCTTGATTTTGAATCCCTCAAGTCCATCTTCTGGTTGACCTTTTTCCCTCCTGATCCATCGTCTTGCTGTTCTCTGTGTTGAAGACATCGACCAAGAAAAAAAAAGCAATAGCAATAGAACAGAACAGAATAGAGTATAGAATAAAATAGAATATAGAATAGAATAGAATATAGAATATAGAATATAGAATATAGAATATAGAATATAGAATATAGAATATAGAATATAGAATATAGAATATAGAATATAGAATATAGAATATAGAATATAGAATAGAATATAGAATAGAATATAGAATATAGAATAGAATATAGAATATAGAATATAGAATATAGAATATAGAATAGAATATAGAATAGAAATAATAGAATAGAATCGAATAAAATAGAATAGAATATAGAATAGAAAGAATAGAATAGAATTAGAATAGAATAGAATTAGAATAGAATAGAATCGAATAAAATAGAATAGAATATAGAATAGAATAGAATATAGAATGGAAAGAATAGAATAGAAATAGAATAGAATAGAATTAGAATAGAATAGAATAGAATATAGAATAGAATAGAATAGAATAGAATAGAATAGAATAGAATATAGAATGGAAAGAATAGAAAAGAATATAGAATAGAATAGAATAGAATAGAATAGAATAGAATAGAATAGAATAGAATATAGAATAGAATAAACAGAGTTGGAAGGGACCTTGGAGGTCTTCTAGTCCAACCCCCTGCTTAGGCAGGAAACCCTACACCACTTCAGACAAAGGGTTATCCAACCTCTTCTTAAAATCTTCCAGTGTTGGAGCATTCACAACTTCTGGAGGCAACTTCTGTTCCACTTATTCATTGTTCTAACTGTCAGGAAATTTCTCCTTAGTTCTAGGTTGCTTCTGTCCTTGATTAGTTTCCACCCATTGCTTCTTGTTCTACCCTTAGGTGCTTTGGAGAATAGTTTGACTTCCTCTTCTTTGGGGCAGCCCCTGAGATATTGGAACCCTGCTATCATGTCTCCCCTAGTCCTTTTAATTAAACTAGACATCCCCAGTTCCTGCAACCATTCTTCGTATGTTCTTCATAGGTTGAGATGCATTAGATGTCCTAACTTTATCACACATTCGTCTGCATTTCCCAAATCTTGCACTCCCCTCTGCAAGGAAGGGCTTTTAGTTATTTATTTATTAAATTTCTATATCTTCATACTTTGGAAATCTTATTTTTATTCCCAAACTTAAAAACCCAGAAGCCCTAGCTACACTTTTCCAACTCTCCAAGTACAACGTTCATAGACGACGTAACCCAACAAGGCATGGACAAAATTGCTACAGTTCCCGCTGCTTTAGTGAGTTTAACACGTTGGTTATTTATGATGTCCAGCTCTCTTTTTCACACACACACACACACACACCATGTGGAAGGTTTTGGCAAACATCACACGGTTTGTTACATCAGCTGGTTCGAAACACCCTCACAGAAGACGATGAGTTCCTTCTCAGGAAATTCCTCCTTCGTTCTAGGTCGAGAAGCAACATAGAACTAAGGAAAAAACTTCCCGACAGTGAGAATTAACCGACGCAACAGGTTGCCTCCAGAGGTTGGGGATGCTGGAGGTTTTTAAGAAGAGATTGGAGAGCCATAAGTCTGCAAAGATGCCCGAGCAAGGGGTTGGACTAGAAGAACTTCCAGGTCCCTTCCAACTCTGTTATTCTGTTAAATGCCCTGAAAGTAACAATAATTGATCCATGAAATGACTTGCCATCAGAAGCTGTGGGTTATCCAACACTGGAGGTTTTATAAGAAGAGATTGGACAATCATTTGTCTGCTGCTGTAGCCTAGAGGTGGAGCTCTCACCTCACAATCCAGAGGTTGCGAGTTCAATCCTAGGTAGAGGCAGATGTAGGGTTTCCTGCCTGAGGAAGGGGTTGGACTAGAAGACCTCCAAGGTCCCTTCCAATTCCGCTATTCTGTTAAGAGAGATAATAACACGGGCATATCTTCACCTTTGAAGCTCCCCATAAAACATATGAAGAACGGTTGCAGGAACTAGGTATGTCTAGCTTAAGAGAAAGAAGGACTAGGGGAGACATGATAGCAGTGTTCCAATATCTCAGGGGTTGCCACAAAGAAGAGGGAGTCAAACTATTCTCCAAAGCACCTGAGGGTAGAACAAGAAGCAATGGGTGGAAACTAATCAAGGAGAGAAGCAACTTAGAACTGAGGAGAAATTTCCTGACAGTGAGAACAATTAATCAGTGGAACAGAAGTTGCCTCCAGAAGTTGTGAATGCCCCAACACTGGAAGTCTTTAAGAAGATGTTGGATAGCCATCTGTCTGAAACGGTATAGGGTTTCCTGCCTAGGCAGGGGGTTGGACTAGAAGACCTCCAAGGTCCCTTCCAACTCTGGTATTGTATTGTATTGTAAGTCAGACCCTTTGGGGAGGGGCAGTGAAATACATACACACATTTATATCTCCAAAGCATGAACAGATTTCAGCTGTCTGGGAAGCCTCAAGGAAGCCATTTCTCACTGCAAACCCCTAAAATCATCGGAAGAGCACAAAGCGACCCCACCGGGGGCTCTCCACAAACCAAACCTCTTTCCACCCCTTAGAGGGAAAAAAAGGGGTTTAAAAAAAGAAAGAAAATAGAAATAATCCCCAAATTAAGATGGGTTTTGGATCCAGGGGCTTGAGCCGGAGAGTCATTTCTCCACCCCCACGTGGCTCTGACTTTTCCACTGGGAGAGAAAAATCCATATGCTGTCTGGGGCCAATTATGATCCGTTTGCATTTCACGTCTTCTTTTAAGAATGGAAGGTTGGGGAGGGGGAGGGAGAGGAGGGGTGGGATGGGGGAGAAAGCAGTTTTTTGTGGGAAACGGCTGGTATTTCGCTAATGCTCCCCAGATGCGCCTGCATCGACCGATCCAACTTTTGTGCACTGGGGTGAGCGGGAGAAATTGAGCCCCAAACCAAATGTTTTTTTTAAAAAATAAACGTTCCCAGTCCTTCAAAAAATGGGTGAATATAGTTCCCGACTCTAGGGGGCGGTGCTCATCTCCGTTTCAAAGCCGAAGAGCCAGCGCTGTCCGAAGACGCCTCCGTGGTCATGTGGCCGGCATGACTCAACGCCAAAAGTGCACGGAACGCTGTTCCCTTCCCACCAAAGATGGTCCCTATTTTTCTACTTGCATTTTTTACAGGCTTTCGGACTGCTCGGTTGGCAGAAGCTGGGACAAGTGACAGGAGCTCACTTCGTTACGCGGTGCTAGGGATTCGAACCGCCAAACTGCCGAACTTTCTGACCGACAAGCTTAGCCACTGAGCTGAGCTTGTCTTAGCCACTGAGCGGCTCTGTCCCACATGACAAATCCACCAATCGTATTTTTCATCATCCTTCCGTTTAGTTTAAACCTTTCCACTTTCTGATAATGCACTGATGGTGTTATAGAATAGAATAGAATGACACCGTTGGAAGAGACCTTGGAGATCTTCTAGTCCAACCCCTACCTAGTTGGATAATAAAACATCTTTAAGGAAACAACCCAGCTCAGGGAGCACCAAGGGCCCCTAAGTCGTCTCCTCCTCCTCCTCCTCCTCCTCCTCCTCCTCCTCCTCCTCCTCCTCCTCCTCCTCACACTCCACTCTCTTCTTGCACTGATGATGTTACCTAGTTGAGTAATGAAATGCCTGTAAGGAAATAATTAAGCCTGGAGAGCAGCCAGGACCCCCATCTAAGGTGAAGAAGATAGAGGAGGAGGAGGAGGAGGAGGAGGAGGAGGAGGAGGAGGAGGAGGAGGAGGAGGAGGAGGAGGAGGAGGAGGAGGAGGAGGAGGAGGAAGAAGAAGAAGAAGAAGGAGAAGGAGAAGAAGGAGAAGGAGAGATTATGTTGAAGAAGGAAGGAGGAGGAGGAGAAGAAGAAGAAGAAGAAGAAGAAGAAGAAGAAGAAGAAGAAGAAGAAGAAGAAGAAGAAGAAGAAGAAGAAGAAGAAGAAGAAGAAGATTTTGAAACTCCACTGGTCTTGCAGGGCCTCCTATACGAGTAGAGGGATGGACTAGAAGACCTTCCAGGTCCCTTCCAACTGTGTTATTCTGTTCAAGTTGACAAAATTGAACGTTGAGGTTCCTCTGTGGGGTGCAGGAAGACCCTGCAAAATTCCCACCTTCTCATAAGAGGCAGGAGAGAGTCGGAATGAGGACAGCCAAAGGGGAAAAAAAAGAGGACTCCGAGCTTTTACATTTCCCCAATTGGCTCATTAGGGTGCCAAGGTGGGCCAACACAAACACCAATTTTGGCCCGGTGGGCAGAGGCTGGAAAGAGACTTCTGTCAACAGGGGGAAAATATGCCTATTAATTGGCAGTTAAAACCCTTGAATGCTACGGCAAGAGAGATGAGAAGGTTGAACTTAAGACTCAAGAAAACTCTGGTTGTGTTTGCTTTGTGCCTGAAAGGGGGGGGGGGAACCCTACAGGATGCTGACTTCAGCTAAAAAGCTATTTTCTACCACGTAGGAGAATCACCTACACAAGGAAGGCAGAGGTTTAGCAAACATTCTCCCCCACACACAAAAAAGGGACTTTTAAAAATCCCTTGGACTGCAAGGCCATCCAACCGGTCAGTCTTAAAGGAGATCCACCATGGCTGCTCTCTAGGAGGCCAGATCCTGAAGAGGGAACTCAAGTACTTTGGCCACTTGATGAGAAGGAAGGACTCCCTGGAGAAGAGCCTCATGCTGGGAAGGATGGAGGGCAAAAGAAGAAGAAGGGGACGGCAGAGAAGGAGGTGGCTGGATGGAGTCAGCGAAGCAGTTGGCGTGAGCTTAAATGGACTCCGGAGGATGGTAGAGGACAGGAAGGCCTGGAGGAACGTTGTCCATGGGATCGCAACGAGTTGGACACAACGTCACAACTAACAACAACAGCAATCAAAGAATGTGACGAGAGAAAGAGAGGGAGAAGGAATAGTGGAGAAGAGGAGAAAAGAGAAGGGGAGGAGGAGGGGGGAGGAAGAGGAGGAGGAGGAGGAGGAGGAGGAGGAGGAGGAGGAGGAGGAGGAGGAGGAGGAGGAGGAGGAGGAGGAAACAGGAGGAGGTGTCTGGATGGAGTCACCAAAGCAGCCGGCATGAGCTTAAATGGACTCCAGAGGATGGTAGAGGACAGGAAGGCCTGGAGGAACGTTGTCCATGGGGTCAAGATGGGTCAGACACAACTTCGCAACTAACAACAAAAAATCCATAATGATTCTCAATTCTGTCAATTATTGAACCCAAAAGAAGAACCTCATGGCTTTTAATTCACTGGGAATTAATCGGATGACATGAACAGAAAAGTACACATCTATAGGATCCAATCAAGATCAAGGGAGGTACTAATCCCACTCTATAAAGCCTTAGTAAGACCACACCTAGAGTATTGCATCCAGTTTTGGTCACCACACTATAAAAAAGATCTTGAGACTCTGGAAAGAGTGCAGAGAAGAGCAACCAAGAAGATGAGGGGACTGGAGGCTAAAACATACGATGAACGGTTGCAGGAACTGGGCATGGCTAGTCTAGGGAAGAGAAGGACCAGGGGAGACAGGAGAGCAGTCTTCCAATATTTGAGGGGCTGCCCCAGAGAGGAGGGGGTCAAGCTATTGTCCAAAGCACCGAAAGGCCAGATGAGGAATAATGGATGGAAACTGATCCAGGAGAGATTCAACCTGGAAAGAAGGAGGAATTTCCTGACAGGGAGAACAATCAACCCATGGAACAGAAGTTGCCTTCAGACATTGTGGGAGTTTCATCCCTGGAAGCTTTCAAGAAGAGTTTGGACTGCCATCTGTCAGAAATGGTGTAGGGTCTCCTGCTTGGGCAGGGAGGGGGTTGGACTAGATGACCTACAAGACCCCTTCCAACTCTGTTAATCTGTAAATCTGTATAGGCGAGAAAGATAGCTTAGCTTCCACTAGTGTGAAATTGTCGGGGGTTTGTTGTTAAACCCCACGCTCTGACTTCTACCTCCGACGACAACTGCCTAAAACGTCGCAAAAAGCAAACTTGCAAATGCCACAAAGCTTCCAAAATTTGGACAGAAGCAAAGGTTTCCATCTGAAGGGGAGCGGAGCGTTTTAGCTTAAAAAAAATTTTTTTTTGCATGCTGCGGAGGCCGGGGCTGAAGGAGTGGGATTTATGGAAGGGTTGGCTATATGGGATGGGGGTGGGGGTTACTGGAAATGTGGAAGAGGAGGGGAGGAAAGAGAAACACACAAACGCATACACACAGCTTTCCTTTCCTTGCGGTGGAAAACAAAGGCTCCTTTATTTCGGGGGTCTTTCCTGCTTTACCAGCTCAGGGGTCTCTAGGCTGTTATTTATTATTTCGGCTGGCAGGTAGCAGTTTTCTTTCCACATCGAATGGGGGCTGAAGACATCTACAGCTGGCTCCCCCCCTTCCCCCACGGCAGCCTTTCCTTGCCCCCAGGATTAAAGGGAGCCCCTACTGCCCCCCTTCCCTTCTTTCTCCCAATCCCCCCACAGCTGGAAGTGGTTAGAACGGCTTAGGCGACTCAACTGAAGTTATTCCAAGCACCTTTGAGCAACTGCAGTCAAGGAGAGGGTGGGGCGGGAGGGATTCGGGGCCACCTCTGGAATCCAGATGTGGAGGCCAATCTGAAATCTAAAACGCCTGTTTGCTTTTGGGCTGGCAAGGAGGAGGAGGAGAAAGAGAAGAAGAGGGGGAGGAGGAGGGGGGGAGAGAAGAAGAGGGGGAGGAAGAGAAGAAAAGGAGGGGGAGGGGACGGAGAGAAAAAAAGAGGAGGAGGAAGAAAAGGAGGAGAAAGTGAAAGAAGAGGAGAAGAAGAAGAGGAGGAAAGGAAGGGAAAGAGAGGAGGAGGAAGAGAAGAAAGAGAAAGTGGGGGAGGGGGAAGAGAAGAGGGAGGAGAAGGAAGAGGAGGGGAGAAAAAGAAGAGAAAGGAAAGAGAAAGAATAGGGGAGGAGGGGAGGAGGAAGACGAGAGGAGGAAGAGGAGAAGAAGACGAGGAAAAGAGGAGGAAGAGGGGAGGGGAGGAGGAAGAGAAAAAGAAGAGAAGGAGGAAGAGAAAGAAGAGGAGAAGAAGAGGAGGAAAAGAGGAAGAGAAAGGGAGGAGGAAGAGAAGGTGGGGAGGCGAGGGGGAGAAAAAGAAGAGGAGGAGAAGGAGGAGAAACAGAAATAAGAGGAGGAGGAGAAAGAAAAGAGGAGGAAGAGGAGAAAAAGAAGAGAAGAGGCGAAGGGGGAGATTGAAAAAAGAAGAACAGGAGGAAGAGAAGAAGGAAGAGGGAGAGGAGAAAGCAAACCAGGAGGAGGAGAAAGGAAGAAATGGAGGAGAAGGAGGAGGAGGAGGAGAAAGAGAAGAAGAGGAGGAGGAAGAGAAGAAAAGGAGGAAGAGGAAAAAGAGGAGGAAGAGGAAGGTCCAGGCCAGGAAATTTTAGCCGTCAAGAACAGCTGGGCAATTTTAGTCAAGCTGGGGTGGAGAACATCGAATAGTAACATGGCAGGGAGTTATTTTTTCCTAGGAATTGTCTCTTGTCGCTGAGTCCCCTTCCAAGATTTTGGATGGCTTTCAAAAATCTCCGAGAGGAGGAACATCTGGAAAACTTAAACCGGAAAACCCGCTGGAACGCCAGAGAGGCTGAACTCCAAACCCAACCCTTGTGTGCAAACACAGACTCCAAGGCTTCGGTGCGGCCCTCTTCCCACCGGTGTCTTCCAAACTATTTTGGCTCCAGATTGCAGCGACACAAGTCAGAGGTTGATGGGAACCTTTTTCCCCCAAACCAACTCAGTGGAAAAATCCATGGCGTCTACCAACGATTGCCGTGTTTCCCAACCTTGGAGACTTTGGATGGACTTCAACTCCCCGACTTCTGCTGTCTGGGGAATCAGTTCTGGGAGTTGAAGTCCAACCGGGCTTAAAAGTCACCACGGTTGGGAAACATTTGGGTAATCAGGACACCTATCCATTAGACACCTTGAAAGTGTCATCGCCTTCCTGCTAACACCTTTAATTATTGACTCGACCTCTCAACTACTCCACTCTCAAAAGATCTTCCAATACTTCCTTTGTAGCACAAACTCTTCAACAGTGGCAGCCAAGAAAACTCTTGTTGATCTAATCTATCCTTTGAGTTAACTTCAAATTGCCGACGCTGCCATTTGCCAAAAATCCTCCCAGCTAGACTGCCAGGCATAGCTGCTCTAAAAGATGGTTTTTAAAGCTCTCCTGGCAGGAAATGAAACTTAAACTTAACGCTGAAGAAAAAAGGTTTTTTTTTACAACAGCCTCGATTTCAGCCAAGGAGAAAGAAATCGCTGTGGGCCCTGATTTATGGAGGACACCAATGGATTTATTAGCCATATACTAGCTAGGAAGCTTGCCAAGGAGAAGGAAGTATTATATTTTCCCTCTCCCAAGCTAGCAGAATTCTTGGTGAGTCTGACTATCACAAATCCACCTTGCCAATGATAGCTCATTTCTCACAGGCACAATCCCAACATTGCTGATTCTTGACGTGACTCAAACAGCCGGCCATCCTTCCCAGAAACAAGTCATCAATCAGTAAATAAGGAAGAAGAAAAAAAAGAAGTTTAAGGAGATTCCCGGGCCGGTTTGATGGCAAAATCAGCTTGAAATTAGCTTGAGTTAAGAGTTTGTATATCTCTGTGGGTCAACTGGAGATGAAAGCAACTCACCTCTAAAAGAGAGATTTCCAACCTTGGCAAATTTAACACTTGTGGGCTTCAACTTTCAGAATTCTAGGAACTGAAGTTCCCCCAACTTGAAATGTGACGGCTGAGGAATGGTGAGAATTTGAGGTTGACCCAACTTGAAATGTGATGGCTGAGGGATTGTGGGGCTTGAAGTTCACCCATCTTAAAAAGTGATGGTTGAGGAATTGTGGGAGTTGAAGTTCAGCCATCTTAAAATGTGACGTCTGAGGAATTGTGGGAATTGAAGTTCAACCATCTTAAAATGTGACGTCTGAGGAATTGTGGGAATTGAAGTTCAACCATCTTAAAATGTGACAACTGAGGAATTGTGGGAGTTGAAGTTCAACCATCTTGAAATGTGACGACTGAGGAATTGTGGGAATTGAAGTTCAACCATCTTAAAATGTGACGACTGAGGAATTGTGGGAATTGAAGTTCAACCATCTTAAAATGTGATGGCTGAGGAATTGTGGGAGTTGAAGTTCACCCATCTTGAAATGTGACGGCTGAGGAATTGTGGGAGTTGAAGTTCACCCATCTTGAAATGTGACGACTGAGGAATTGTGGGAATTGAAGTTCAACCATCTTAAAATGTGATGGCTGAGGAATTGTGGGAGTTGAAGTTCACCCATCTTGAAATGTGATGGCTAAGGAATTGTGGGAATTGAAGTTCAACCATCTTGAAATGTGATGTCTGAGGAATTGTGGGAGGTGAAGTTCAACCATCTTAAAATGTGACAACTGAGGAATTGTGGGAATTGAAGTTCAACCATCTTAAAATGTGATGGCTGAGGAATTGTGGGAGTTGAAGTTCACCCATCTTGAAATGTGATGGCTGAGGAATTGTGGGAGGTGAAGTTCAACCATCTTAAAATGTGACAACTGAGGAATTGTGGGAATTGAAGTTCAACCATCTTAAAATGTGACAACTGAGGAATTGTGGGAGTTGAAGTTCAACCATCTTAAAATGTGATGGCTGAGGAATTATGGGAGTTGAAGTTCACCCATCTTGAAATGTGATGGCTAAGGAATTGTGGGAGTTGAACTTAAAAGTTGCCAAGGTTGGAGATCCCCGCTCTAAAGGATTAGATAATTAATCAAGAACCGCTCGTGTGATCTGATAGACTCCGTGGACAACTATGGATTCCAAGAACTCATTTCAGCGGGTTTAGAATGTCTTTTCATCTTTGGCGGAGAAAGGGAGAAGATAAACTCAAGGTCCTTACCTCATCATCTTTGTACCACGAGAGGTTCTCGGCAGTCAGGACAAACCAATATTCTTTGGCGCCGCCTTTCATAATGCCAATGTTGTTGATCGTGAGCCAGCCCTTGCGGATCACCTGGGGTCACCAAAATGCCACAGAGTCAGGAATGCCGGTCAAGGATCCAGACAACTTCAAACACAAGTGCACCACACCAAACACAACAAGCGGCAGAATTGGTTGAGAAGCTGCTCCGTGGAGCACAACTCAAGCCAACGATTTGAGATTAATGATGTGAAGTCTTGGAGGGGGTGGGGGGAGAGGGAAATCTGGAAAAAGCTTTAAGGGAAATCACATTTCTCTCCACCACCCCACCCGGGCCGTTTCGCGACCCTCTCCCTCCGCCCCAAGTCTAACAAGGGAATCCTTTTGCAAAACTATGCAACGCATGCAGCTGTATTGGCATAGTTAGGATTATTGATTAAGCAGGGAAAGCAAGAGAGGAGAAACGAAGGGATTAATAAGCGTTTGACAACTAAGCAAGAACAGCGTTGGGCAACGAAACCAATAGAGTCCCTCTGTTGTGTTTGTGCTGTGTGAGCCGCCTATCCAGCACCCTCACAGTGGTGCCTTTGACAGGTTAACACCATGAAACTGAGATTGGGACCTTTGAAAGTCATGTTCTCCACCTCTCTGAAGAATGACCAGTTGGGTTTCACCTCTTTCCACAACTGCCACACCTTCCCTGGGAAAGGGTCAAACTCAAGAAGGCACCACATCACTAAGATGTTGGCCTTCAAAAGGTTCAACAACTAGGAGCTCCAGAAAAGATGGTTATGGACTAGGGTCACTGGAGAAGAGTAAAAATTGTCCACTGCATCTCCAGAACATCAGGCTGGAGGAACCCTACTGAAGAGGTCCCATCTCAAGCTACTAGAGGTTCATATTTACTGAGGTGGGTGCTGCAGGGAGGTCCCATCGACATACAGCTCTTTGCATCTGCTCATACCCTGTCAAATGACCTACTAAGACTGTGTTACTATTATTCTTCTCTTCCTTCCTAGTACCTCTCTCTTCCCACTTATGACTATAGCCATGTTGCTTCTTTACAATTTATATCGTTCTATTTGTTTCCTAGTATGATTTGATTGCTTATTAATAACCCATGACTATCACTAAGTGTTGTATCTTATGATTCTTGATGAATGTATTCTATTTTATTTTTCTTTACATACAGTGAGAGCTTATGCACCAAAGACAAATTCCTTGTGTGTCCAATCGCACTTGGCCAATGAAGAATTCTATTCCATTCTATTCTATTCTATTCTATTCCTATTCTATTCTATTCCATATTCTATTCTATTCTAATTCTATTCTATTCTATCTCTACTCTCTTCTATGTTCTGTTCTGTTCTATCTCTTATTCTATTCTATTCTGTTCTGTTCTATCCCTTATTCTATTCTGTTCTTGTCGGTTCTATCCCTTATTCTATTCTATCCCTTATTCTATTCTGTTCTGTTCTGTTCTATCCCTTCTTCTATTCTATTCTGTTCTGTTCTATCCCTTCTTCTATTCTATTCTATCCCTTATTCTATTTTTTTCTTTTCTATTCTATCCCTTATTCTATTCTATTATGTTCTGTTCTGTTCTATCCCTTATTCTATTCTGTTCTTGTCTGTTCTATCCCTTATTCTATTCTATTCTATCCCTTATTCTATTCTATTCTGTTCTGTTCTGTTCTATCCCTTATTCTATTCTATTCTGTTCTGTCCTGTCCCTTATTCTATTCTATTCTATCCCTTATTCTATTCTATTCTATTCTATTCTATTCTATTCTATTCTATTCTGGTCTGTTCTATCCCTTATTCTAGTCTATTCCAACTTCTATACTATTCTCTATTCTATTCTATTTCCTAATCCAATTCCAATTCCTATTCCTATCCTATCCCATCCTTTGCACAATGACATCGGGACACAACCTTGTTGAGTGCTAGCACTCAAATAACATTGTTTTGGAAGTGTGTTCCTTTGCTTTCCATGTCTATTGTCCTAAGTTCTGGTCAAGTGATGTCCATTGTCTTCCCCCCCCCATCTGTTCGGCATTTCATGCTTCTCCCCAGCTTGGAATCTGCTTGTTGAGTTTCAGATATCTTTAAAAACCCTCGTCTGTATACCCTACTCCTTAAAGGAGCATCTTCCACATGGAAGATGATAGGAGCTGTAGCAGTAACCACATCCCCAAAGCACCGACTAATCTGGATGGGTGACTTTGCAACATGAGATGTTGGAAACGTGAAATTTTTAAACTCTAATTTTGCAATTCCCTTTATGTTTTACTGATCCGCCTGCTAGTCGTTCTTGACTCTAGGGGGCGGTGCTCATCTCCGTTTCAAAGCCGAAGAGCCAGCGCTGTCCGAAGACGTCTCCGTGGTCATGTGGCCAGCATGACTGAACGCCGAAGGCGCACGGAACGCTGTTCCTTTCCCACCAAAGGTGGTTCCTATTTTTCTACTTGCATTTTTTTAACGTGCTTTCGAACTGCTAGGTTGGCAGAAGCTGGGACAAGCCACGGGAGCTCACTCCGTTATGCGGCGCTAGGGATTCGAACTGCCAAACTGCTGATCTTTTCTGATCGACAAGCTCAGCATCTTAGCCGCTGAGCCACTGCATCCTGAAAATGGATAAGCCCTTGTCCAATTCGCTTCCTTATTTCTCTTTCCCAAGAAAACTGGGTCAGATTTGACTTCTGTCTCCTCCTTGCTTTGTCTACACACCTCCCCGAGGTTCTAAAATTAGTATATATTTTTTCAGACACGCCACAAACAATGAGTGGCTCTTTTACTTCTCACCCCCCCCCCCTCTTACTCACCAGGATCTCATCCTGTAAAAACAGAGCGGCACCAGAAGAAACAACAGGAGCAAAGAAAGGGAAAAATATTACTCAAAAAACAAAAAGAAAGCAATTGAAAGGAAGAAGCTGTGCGCACCAAAAGTGTGTATGCATATACACTATATTGCCAAAAGTATTCGTATATATATATACACGGAGAGAGAGAGAGAGAGAGAAAGACACAGATGCATGGATGTATATTCACACACATATACATAAAGCTTTCCCGATTTGATTCCGCCGAATGCCGGACGCCACAATAAATTCAGAGGACGATGGGAAATGTAGTCTGAAAACATTTGTAGGGCGCTAACTTTGGGAAGACAGGTAGATGAGAAATACTCCCACGCCACACCCTAATATTTATTGGGGAATTTTTAAAGGGAATTTTAATTGTATTTGTATTTTAGCTAAGAATTGTACAGTATATTTTTTACCTCCCCCGTCTACGTCTATGTCTACGTCTACGTCTACGTCTATGTTCATGTCTATGTATTTGTATATGGTTTTAACATGACTGTACACCGCCCCGAGTCCTGCCTAGGAAAGGGTGCGGTCTAGAAATAAAAGATTATTATTATTATTATTATTATTATTATTATTATTATTATTATTATTATTATTATTATTATTATTATTATTATTATTATTATATTTATGACTGGAGGTGTTTTGTTCAAATCAAACAGCCCGAAACATTAAAAAAAAAAATTAGCTCACGCCACAAAAGAAAATGTGCTTAAGTACAAAGGAGACAAAAAGAAGAAAGTGGGGAAAAAATTAAGCATAGGCTGATCTTGAAGGACCCCTGAATTAAGATTATGGATCTCTCAATCATGGGGGTTCAGCATTTCAACTCAACTTAGTTAAGTTAGTTTAGGAGTCCAAAACTGATGGAGAGGGAAGGAAGGAAAAAAAGGCAGATTTAAGAGTATTTGCCTAAGACTTGTTGATGAGAAAGGCTTTCCTTGTTTGGGTTACTCGTTTTGACTTACTACAGACAAGCCCTTGACTTATGGCGGTTCGTTTAGCGACCGTTGAAAGTTTCACGTGAAAAAAAAATCGACGTATGGCCGTTTTAGCCCCTGAGCCACCTTTTTTTCCCCCAAGATTACAAAGTGGATATTTATGACTGTGATGGGCAGGGAGAAAGTAAGAAGGACCATCCCTATTTCTTCCATCTTCACCACACTGCTAACAAACTTCCCGCTTCCAAATCTCATCTATCCACCTGAGGGTTGAAGAATGGGGCGAAAATGGGAGCCGATGGATGGCCAACGTATAGAAACCAGATTTAACTACGTAGACGACATGGTTCACATCATCCGACATCCACAACGGACATTAATGGAAGCATTTGCCTTAAGTCATGCCAAATAAGAGGGAAGACAGCTGACCTCCATTCATGACACCTGCTAACTTTCAATGATTGTGGGATTCTTACCTGATTCCCGGCGGTTTTTTTCTTGCTCATTTGGCTGCTCCTCGGCTGAGCACTGCAAAAGAGAAATTAATATATATATATGTGTGTGTGTGTGTGTGTGTGTGTGTGTGTGTGTGTGTATTTTACACTTAGTATACCTTCTTTCCAGGATCTCCCAACAGGAGACGGATTACGACAGACTTAAAAAGCTTTTCGTTCCAATATACTTTGCAACTTTGCAACGTTACATTTTCAAGCAATCAATCAGAACAGAGCTGGAAGGGACCTTGGAGGTCTTCTAGTCCAACCCCCTGCTCAAGCAGGAAACCCAATCCCATTTCAGGAGGCTGTCCACTCCTTTCTTTAAAACCTCCAGTGATAAAGCAGCATCCACAATTTCTGGAGACAAGTTGTTCCACTGATTCATTGTTCTCACCGTCAGGAAATTCCTTAGTTCTAAGTTGCTTCTCTCCTTGATTAGTTTCCACCCATTGCTTCTTGTCCTGCCCTCAGGTGCTTTGGAGAATAGCTTGACTCCCTCTTCTTTGGGGCAGTCCCTGAGATATTGGAAGACTGCTATCCTGTCTCCCCTAGTCCTTCTTTTCATCATAGACATACCCCATTCCTACGACCGTTCTTCCTATGTTTTAGCCTCCAGTCCCCTCATCATCTTAGTTGCTCTTCTTTGCATTTTTCCCAAAGGCTCAAAGCAGGCTGGAAGTGTCTTCTGGGACCATTAAACTCTGCCTCCCAATGATCATTTTATTTATCAATCGAGCGGCTCTCAGATTTGTGAGAAGACTCTCAGTGGCTCACAACTACACAAAAACACGACTATGCTACGAAAGGGTAAGAAAATATATTAAAGATCTAAAACATTATATGGCTTCTGGAAAACCCAAAGGTGCTTTTTTCAAAAGGCAACTGAACTTTGTTTTTCCAGGAAGAGGTTTCACTTCTCATCCAAGAAGATTCTTTAGTTCTTCAGAAGGCCACCGGACTTTGTTTTTCCTTGAAGAGGTTTCACTTCCCATCAAAGAAGCTTCTTCAGTTCTTGAGGCCACTGGACTTTGTTTTTCCTTGAAGAGGTTTCGCTTCCCATCCAAAAAGCTTCTTCAGTTCTTGAGAAGGCAACTGGACTTTTTTTTTCCTTGAAGACATTTTACTTCTCATCCAAGAAGCTTCTTCAGTTCTTCAGAAGGCAATTGGACTTTTCTTTTTCCTTGAAGAGGTTTTGCTTCTCATCCAAGGAGCTTCTTCATTTCTTGAGAAGGCAACTGGACTTTGTTCTTCCTTGAAGACATTTCGCTTCTCATCCAAGAAGCATCTTCATTTCTGACTGAAGAGTCGTCTCGGACGAGAACTGAAGAAGCTTCTTGGACGAGAAGCGAAACATCTTCAAGGAAAAACAAAGTCCAGTTGCCTTTTGAAGAAGCACCTTTGGGACAACCTGGCTGACTCAGAATCTCATTAGCCCTCTGGAATAAGCAGTGTTTTCAACTTTTCCCAGAAGGAAGCTAACGTCTGGGTGAAATTTGTCAAGAGGAATAACCTCAACACCAAAAAGATGGGCTGAACTCACCTCATAGAAGTAAGAATTAAGTTTTGACTTACTTGGCAAATCCAATGAAGTCTTCATGATTGGTGTTCATGTAGGCCAACTCAATATCTATCAGGAGCATGACCTGAGAACGAAATCAATGCCCAGAGAGATGAAGCATTTGTGTCCGAGTTTTGCCAGTGTGATTATTATTACACCACTCAGCACACAGAGCCTTTAGAAAATTAGCAGTGGTTTATATATACATATATACAGACATACACATGGTAGATAAATCCCTTACCACTCAGCTACGGAAACAAGGAGAGAAAGGAGATACATGACAAGAGAGAGTGATGCCCTCTAATGGCCACCCATATATAGACACCTCTTAAGATGGTAAAAAGTCCTGTGTGGACCCCACCAGAGTCTTAAACTGGCTATACCTGTATTGCTGATTCATCTTCATTGCATCAGCTTACAGTTTACAGCTTACAACCTTACATCGGCTGGCAGATATTAAATCCTCAGTACCTGACAATTTGAGACCTCTCAAAAAAACCTCCATCAACATCTCGACACTAAGGTCATGGTTACGAACAACTATTCAGGTTACTAATGCCAGAATACTGCATCAGAGCCTCCAAAACTGTGGGTCTTTGGAAGGGTGTTGTTGCCCCTCCAGCGGCCAACAGAGCTGCCAGCAGATTAGGACAGGGAGGAGGTTGGGGAGGACCATGGGGCAGTCGTGGAGTCTGGGGAAGGCTCTGATGAGGGCTCTGTGTCTGAGGCAGAGATGGGGCCAGGGCACTCCGACAGTTATCAGCTGCCTTCGGAGTCGGATGTCAGTGGGGCAGACAAACATCTGGAACCTGTTCCCAATGTGCGCATGCGTAGAATTGCCAGACGAAGGGAAGGGCTAAGGAACAAGAGTCATTTAGGAGTAAGGCCACAGGTGGGTGATGAATGGCCCCTCCCAGAGGAAATAAAAGAGGAGCGAAAGGGGACTGGAGTTTGCAGGAGTTCATTCCTAGTATTGCGGCATCTGAAAGATATCGGCCTGGCCACTCTCCAAGCCTGATCAAGGTCGGTAATTGTGAACTATCTTGAAAGACTGTGGGAGAGGAAAGACGGCTTCGTGCTGCTGGGGAAGCCTAGGTCAGGACAGCATTATGGGAGTTGAAGTCTAGCTTGTCTGAAGGCTGTCCAGAGGAGGAAAGCTGGAGTTTGTTGGGAGGAGAAGCTTGGACTCCAAATGAAAAGCTGCCCAAGGGGTCTCCTCTGGAAGGTGGCTACAGAAACGGGAAGCTTCTTCAGATAGAACATACCTGGTCTTTGGTCCTTCCTTCTCTCTCCCGGATGTGAGTAGTCACGATACGCTCCATCTCCTCTCGCAGATGAGGATATTGGCTCAGCTGTATGGGGGTAAAAAACGGAGAGGGAAGAATGTCCAGACGAAGAAGAAGGTGGGAAACATACCCTCCCACCACCATGCCCTTCGGGATCACCTGGCCAGGTTGTTGGGGAGAGTGATAAAGCAACAGGAAAGGATATGGAAAAAGGGAAAGCTGTGAAGATGTTTTCCAACGTTCAACCAAGTTTGGAAGTTCTTCCTTAAGGGCACGTTTGTAAGCCCGATTTCAATCACGGCGGGCTTTCTTTTTCAGCGGAGGACAAATCCATCCATGGTGGCTTGCAAATCATGGCTTAAAGGGGCTAGAGTCAGCAACCTCCAGAGCCGCATGTGGCTCTTTTATGCCTCTGCTGCGGCTCCCTGCCGCCGGTGGGCTCCACAATGGATAGAGCTTTCGGTTAGGACAGGTAGAGGAAAAAGGACGCCACTCTACGAGGAGACTCTATGGTGGGGGAACTGGACTTCCGGTCGGCCCCAGAATTGGGGTGAGGGGGTGGGCTTCCAGTTAGCACCTTTGATGGCTCTTTGAGTGTTTTGAGGTTGCTGACCCCTGGAATAGAGATTCAGTATGTGGAGTGAGTCAGGCCAACTGGGCCTTAACCAATCAACCATGTTTCAAGGAACTATGGCTTGGGGCGATGCCAACATCAACACCTTCCCTGCCAGGAGGATGACGTCGAAGATGAGTTATGGAGTACATCCAAGCACATTTTAACTTTTTTTAATTTTATGGAATTAGCGATAGCTACCCCTTCAGAAGACTCTGGGTAGGTTTAATAAGGAAGCCATCATCAACTATCAATTAACAAGGGGTAAGGTAAAGCTAAAGGTTCCACTCGCATGTATGTGCTAGTCGTTCCCGACTCTAGGGGGCGCTGCTCATCTCCGTTTCAAAGCCGAAGAGCCAGCGCTGTCCGAAGACCTCTCCGTGGTCATGTGGCCGGCATGACTCAACGCCGAAGGCGCACGGAACACTGTTCCCTTCCCACCAAAGGTGGTTCCTATTTTTCTACTTGCATTTTTAACGTGCTTTCGAACTGCTAGGTTGGCAGAAGCTGGGACAAGTCACGGGAGCTCACTCCGTTACACGGCGCTAGGGATTCAAACCGCTGAACTGCCGACTTTTCTGATCGACAAGCTTAGCGTCTTAGCCCCTGAGCCGTCGCGTCCCTAACAAGGGCTAAGGAGGCTATTTATGATGTTTTGATGTTTGCTGATGTTTCAGAGTAGGGTTTTCTCGACCTCGCCCCCTTGAAGGTGTGAGGACTTCAGAACTCCCAGAATTCAGCTGGCTGGGGGATTCTGGGAGTTGAAGTCGACACATCTTCAAGTAAGCCGTTGAGAAACATCACTCTGAAGGACATCTTCCTTCAGCAAAAACCAGATACGTAAACAAAACCCAGTTGGGAAATTGGAAAACACCTTCCCAACTCTTCTTATCCAAAATAGACCCCGCCCCATTCCTCTCCCTACACCCACCCCTAAAAATAATTCCCCACTCTTCATGCCACATTTTCACCGTCGGCATTTGGCACGTCTCATGCGTGGATGGGTGGTGGTGGGGAAAAGCATCCAACGTTGTGGGAAAGAGAGGACATGCACGACAACGACACAGGTGGCCCACGAGCAACTCACAACACCGATATGTTCGTTTCCCTCCCCACCCACCCTCCAAAAAGGATCATGCGTTGGGTGCACAGGGAAAAGGGAGAGGGGGCTGCAAGACAAGCAGCACCCAGAAAATGCCATCCTTTTGAACAAGAGAGCGGGCAAACTGGAAGAGGGGACTGGCGGACGCCTTAAAATTCGGGGTGCCGTCAAATTCCAGAGTTATTTCGTGGGAAGAGTCTTCCACTCCTCTGCTCACAATGGAATCCCTTATGCCACCGGGCTTGAAATTTTTGGACTTGGGCAACCAGGAACTACACTGCCTACGGTCTGGCCTAAGCATAGTAGACAAAATTGTTTGCTACAACATCCTACTTCTCAACAACTACTTCAGCTTCAACCACAACAACACACGGGCAAACAATAGAAACAAACTCAAGGTCAACCGCTCCAAACTCAATTGCAGAAAATACGACTTTCGGCCACAGAGTGGTCAACGCCTGGAATGCTCTACCCGACTCCGTTGTTTCATCCTCAAACCCCCATAACTTCAACCTTAAACTGTCTACTGTGGACCTCACCCCATTCCTAAGAGATCCGTAAAAGGGGCATGCATAAGCCCACCAATGTGCCTAGCGTCCCTGTCCTATTGTCCCCATTTCTTTCATTCATGTCCATGTTTATACTTATACCTGCTCTCTCGTGCATGTTTGACAAACCAAATGAATGAGTGAATAAAATAAATTCTGCTTCAACAGACACCCCGTTTCCTGCTCCTCGATCTTCCTAACCATAATCCCAGAGGACGACGCCTCTGGGATTATGGTTAGGATTACTCCACACCCATTTGCACCACTCAGGTGACCCCGAGGACACAGAGAAGCCTCCAAGTGGCCTCAACGACCCTCTAAAAAGGATGCAAAGGACCAGCTGTCTGCAAGGAGCATCGATCTTTCCATTCCCCACTGTCCTGTCAGAGTTGAAGAAGCTTCTTGGGTGAGAAGCGAAATGTCTTCAAGGAAAAACTAAGAAAGTCCAGTTGCCTCTTGAAAAAAGCACCTTTGGGATAACCATGACCTTGGATGATGGAGAATCTCCGTAGACATCCTTCATATGTTTGAGCCTCCAGTCCCCTAATCCTCTTGGTTGCTCTTCTCTGCACTCTTTCTAGAGTCTCCACATCTTTTTTCTACATCGTGGCGACCAAAACTGGATGCCGTATTCCAGTTGTGGCCTTACCAAGGCATTATAAAGCGGTATTAACCCTTCACGTGATCTGGATTCTGTCCTTATATTCTTATTCTGTGCCTTTCTATATTCCTTCCTCGTTGGCCCCTGTTCCACCCCCTTCTCTGAAACTTTTTTCGATTTCTCTTCCGGGCAGATCTGTCATCTCTTCTCCATCCTTCACCGACACCCACACAGGATCTCTTGGAAAAACAGATTCATTTCCTGCCTCGTTTAGCAATCCTTAGGAATGATTTTCCTCCCCCCCCCCCTCCTCCTCTCAGATGCAGCCGTTCTTCTTTTTATTTTTATTTTTTCAACCACAGGGAGGGTTTTGCCTGAAAATGAGTTCACCGTTGAGGAATCCGGCAACCAGAAAGCCATTGTCGGAGAGAGGAAAATAAAATAAAAACAATCGGTGAAAGGGTCGTTTAAAACCGCTCACGTTTTCGTCCATCCCGTGGCAGGGAGTCCTCGATTTGCAATTCATTCGTTCAGTGACCTGTTTGAAGTTGTGACGGCACTGGGAAAAAAAGCCCCCCGTGTGCACGTGATCAAGGTTGACTCATCCTTCCGTCCTTCCATGGTCGGTAAAATGAGGACCTGGATTGTTGGGGAGGGGGGGATGACTCTGTAAACTGCTTAGAGAGGGCTGTAATAGCTCTCTAAGTGCTATTGCTATTGCCCTTCCTTTTCTCCTTCCTTCCTTCCTTCCTTCCTTCCTTCCTTCCTTCCTTCCTTCCCTCCCTCCCTCCCTCCCTCCCTCCCTCCCTCCCTCCATGAGCCGTTGTGGCACTGTGAGTAGAATGCAGTGTTGCAGGCTAACTCAGTGCCCACTGCCAGCAGTTCGATTCTTACCGACTCAAGGTTGACTCAGCCTCCCATCCTTCCGAGGTGGGTCAAATGAGGACCCAGATTGTTGGGGGGCAAGAGGCTGACTCTGTAAACTGCTTAGGGAGGGCTGGAAAGCAGTGTGAAGCGATATATAAGTCTAAGGGCTATTGCTATTGCTCTCTCTCTATGTCTGCCTGCCTTCTGTCTATCTATCCATCTATTCATCCATCCATTCATCCATCTATCCATCTATCTATCTGCTGTGGTGGTGGTGGTGCAGTGGTCAGAATGCAATATTGTAAGCTAATTCTGCCCACTGCTGGCAGTTCGATTCTGTCCACGATTTGCAACCGTTTATTTTGTGCCCGTTTGAAGTAGCGACGGGACTGAAAAAAAGTATTTCATTGCAGCGTCCCATGTGCCCATGCTCAAAGTTGACTCGTCCTTAACGTCCTTCCGTGGTTGGTAAAAGGAGGACCTGGATTGTTGGGGGGGGGGGAATAGGCTGACTCTGTAAACCGCTTAGAAAGGGCTGTGAAGCACCGTGAAGCAGTATATAAGTCTAAGTGCTACTGCTATTGCTGTAGCTGATCGAATATTGCATTAGGAGCCATGGTGGCACAGCGGTCAGAATGCAGTATTGCAAGTTAATTCTGCCCGCTGCTAGCAGTTCGATTCTGACCAGTTTAAGGTCGACTCAGCCCTCCATCCTTCCGAGGTGGGTCAAATGAGGACCCAGATCGTTGGGGATAATATGCTGACTCAATAAACTGCTTAGAGAGGGCTGGAAAGCACTGCGAAAGCGGGATATAAGTCTAAACGCTATTGTTGTCAAAATTCGGGAACTTGACAGCTGGCATGTATTTACGATGGCTGCAGCGTCCCCGGGGTCAAGTGGTCTCTCTCTGTGACCTTCTGACAAGCGAAGTCAATGGGGGAAGTTGTCTTCTTTAATGACCGCATGATTCAGTTAATAACTGCAGGGATTCCCTTAACAAACCATGGCAAAATCGGGCATGAGTCACTGAACAGCTGCCTTGCTTAGCAATGGGATTCTGGATTCGATTGTCACTTTTAAGAACATAATAACAGAGTTAGAAAGGGCCTTGGAGGTCTTCTAGTCCAGCCCCCTGCTCAAGGAGGAGTCCCTATACAATTTGAGACAGGTGACTGTCCAGTCTCTTCTTCAAAGCCTCCGTTGATGGAGCGCCCACAACTTCTGGTGGCGACCTGTTCCACGGGTTAATTGTCCTCCCTGTTAGGAAGCTTCTCCTTCCTCATTTCTTTCTTCACCTCCATCAGATGGTCAAGGAAGGCTCTTGTTTGCAAGAGGACAAACACGCCAAATAACAGAATATCTTTTATTTCCCCTGTTGTTTTGGATTTTGGGGAGCCGAGTTTGGGATGGCCGCTGCTCAATGCCAGGCCTGATGCAGTTTTCAAACAATTCTCAAGCAACTCTTCCAAAGATCGAAAGAGAGAGAGAGAGACAGAGAGAAAGAGAGAGAGAGACACACACATACACAGAGAGAGAGACAGAGAGAGAGAGAAAGAGAGAGAGAGAAAGAGAGAGAGAGAGAGAGACAGAGACAGAGAGGAAGAGAGAGAGAGAGAAAGAAAGAGAGAGAGAGAGAGAGACAGAGAGGGACAGAAACAGAGAGGAAGAGAGAGAGAGAGAGAGAGAGAAAGAGAGAGAGAGAGACACACATACACAGAGAGAGAGACAGAGAGAGAGAGAAAGAGAGAGAGAGAAAGAGAGAGAGAGAGGAAGAGAGAGAGAGAGAAAGAAAGAGAGAGAGAGAGAGAGAGACAGAGAGGGACAGAAACAGAGAGGAAGAGAGAGAGAGAGAGAGAAAGAGAGAGAGAGAGAGACACACAGAGAGAGAAAAAGAGAGAGAGACAGAGAGACAGACAGACAGAGAGAGAGAGAGAGAGAAAGAAAGAGAGAGAGAGAAAGAGAGAGAGACAGAGAGAGACAGAGAGACAGAGACAGAGAGAAAGAGAGAGAGAAAGAAAGAAAGAGAGAGAGAGACAGAGAGAAAGAGAGAGAAAGAGAGAGAAAGAGAAAGAGAGAAAGAGAGAGAGACAGACAGAGAAAAAGAGAGAGAAAGAGAGAGAGAAAGAGAGAGAGAGAGAAAGAAAGAGAGAGAGACACACACACACACACAGAGACAGAGACACAGAGAGAGAGAGAGAGAGAGAAGGAAGAGCCAGCTAGAGTAGCTTCCCTCCACCGTCCAAGGGGAAGTTGCCAATAGGAAGGAATTCCGTGGGGCCGGAATTGAGAAAGGAAATGGAAGACCATCCTTTAATCAGCCCAAAATCCTCTTTGCGGACTCTTGTTTTAAGTGAACGGGGAGCTTCGGAGAATCCACAGCGGAAAATTAAATCCCTCTCTTGTGATCCTCCTCCTCCTTGGGGCAATCTCTTCCAAGGAGGTTGTTGGCAACAATGCAGCTTCTTTTTAAGACGGTGGTGGCTTCACTTAGCTGACCAGCAAACCTTCTTGACTAAGCCTGACCTTCCCCTTTTGCATCGAAAAGCACATCTGTATTTTTTTCTTCAAATAAGGATGTTACTTCCCTTCCTTTTCTCACTCTTGGTTCCACTCAAAAGGCTTCCTTGCCTTGCCTAGATCCAGTCTTCAAAGACATCCCAGAAGCTGCGCCGTGGTCGTAACCGTCCGAGGTTTTTTTTTGTCTTCGTTGCAGATCAAAGTCGAATCGAGAGCCAAGCTGCCATATTCAAGAGGGTGTGGCGCCACCTAACGGCGTCCAGATGTCCTAAAAACTGTACCCCTGAAACGTGGATCCCGAATGGCGTTTTTGGAGAAGAACTGAATTAGCACAATCTGTAAGGCAAGGTCAAGGTTCCCCTCGCACATATGTGCTAGTCATTCCCAACTCTAGGGGGCGGTGCTCATCTCCGTTTCAAAGCTGAAGAGCCAGCGCTGTCCGAAGACGTCTCCGTGGTCATGTGGCCAGCATGACTCAACGCCGAAGGCACACGGAGTGTTGTTCCCTTCCCACCAAAGGTGGCTCTTAATTTTTCTACTTGCATTTTTGATGTGCTTTCGAACTGCTTTCGGTTGGCAGAAGCTGGGACAAGTCACGGGAGCTCACTCCATTACGTAGCGCTAGGGATTCGAACCTCCGAACTGCCAACCTTTCTGATCGACAAGCTCAGCGATTGAGCCGTAGTTCTCTCCTATTTAATGCTTTTTTGGGGGGGTGAGGGTAAATTAATGGAATGCCAATACGAGGAGAAGAAAGGTTAAGAAATGCAATTTCAGATGGGTGCCAGCAATAAGAAATCTGGAAAACAAATACGGATTTTGTTGTTCAGGCTGAAACCCTGGTTAGATCTGAACTGAAGAAGCTTCTTGGATGAGGAGCGAAACGTCTTCAAGGAAAAACCAAGAACGTCCGGTTGCCTCTTGAAAAAAAAAAGCCCCTTTGGTACAACCATGACCTTGGATGATGGAGAATCTCCATAGACATTCAGACCAAAACTTTGCTCCAGAGGACAAACAGGACATTTTAAGAACATCTCAGACTAGTTTTTACGTTGAGGGCTTTGAAGCACTCAGAAGAAGAAGATAGAAATCCAACAATCTTCTCCCTTGTCCTTCAGAGCTAGAACCTGTCTACTTATGGCCCAACAAGCATCTTTATGTTGTGGCCTGCCAGTGGCCGGCAGAGCTGGGAGAAGATTCAGACAGTGAGGAGGTTGGGGAGGAAGATGGGCCAGTCCTGGAGTCTGGGGAAGGCTCTGATGAGGGCTCTGGGTCGGAGGTAGAGAGGGGCCCAGGACCGTCTGACAGTTATCAGCTGCCTTCGGAGTCAGACATCAGTGAGGCAGAAGAACAGCTGGAGCCTGTTCCCAGTGTACGCATGCGCAGAACTGCCAGGTGAAGGGAACTGCTAAAGAACAGGGGTCGACTTGGGAGTAAGGTGATAAGTGGATGGTAAATGGCCCCTCCCAGAGGAAATAAAAGAGGAGCGAAAGGGGAGTGGAGCTTGCAGGAGACCATTAGTTCGCTTAATCAGTTCGTGACTCTCCAAGACTCCTGGCCAAGTTCTGCAGCTCTCGGTCTGGCAGCTCTCTAAGCCAGATAAGGTCTGTGACCGTAAATCCTCCCTTGAAAGACTTTGCTGGGTGTGAGTGAGCAAAATGCACAGAAAACTAATAAATGGTGTTTTTTTTTGTCGGGACGACGAGTTTTCTTCCTGCTCTTGGGAAGCCTCAGTTCAGAACACTCCACCCAATCAGCCCTTGATCTCTTAATTCACCACGACCGTTCCTCCTATTCTACCTCCATTGTCTCTGACCATTGTTCTACTCTAATGGAGAGAACCACTTCGCGGAATCTCCTCGTTCGCCTTCCTTCGACTGTTGTCTAACCCGAAAAAGGCACATGGGCACATCTAGTCAGTTCCTTTGCGCCCACGGGCCGTAAAAATGGCATTGGTTGTTTGTTTGTTTACAGAGGGGGTAGGGAAGTAGCTCTCCCTCCTTGGCAGGAGTCTTTTACCTTGTTGCTACACTTCCTGATGGTGGACGTAAGTTCACTCACTACCATATCCACACACTTCAAACAGGGCTCCTTCAGTTTTTGCATTTGCTTTTTCACTATGGCTTCAAAAGCGAGGTCAGGCGTGAAGAGGCCCGTTCTGCACGATGAAAAGGAGCAGGGGTGGGAGGGAAGGAGAAGAAGCGATGAGGAGGGAAGGAAGGCGTGAAGCAGATGGAAGGAGGGAGAGAGAGTCCGAGAGAGAGAGAGAGAGAAGAGAAAGAAAAGAAGAAGAGAAAAAAAAACACAAGGTAAACAGAGAGAGAAGTGAGATCTCTTTTCTTTCTTTCTTTTTTTCTGGATTGCTCGCTCCACAGGACAGATGTTCCCCAACAGGGCATCACTACAGGATTCCATGTGCTGCCAAGCATCTAGTGAATTCTGCAGGTTAGAAAAAGGATTGGGGAATGGCAAGCTACGGGATGAGTTTTAAAAAACGATGGAGGGGAACAGGCAGAGATGGAGCTTCCCATTCTTGTCCTCCTCTCCTCTCTCAAACCAAGACTGGGATCCAGCTTGGTTCTCCTCCTTCTCTTAGCGTGGTTGACCGACTCGCTCAGGGTGACACTTCAAGGGAACAAGGAGAGGTGGCATCTTGAGAACTTGAAGAAGGCAGCTATGAAAGTGCTGGCAACACACCTATCTCCCTAAGGGACTTTAACTTTGGAAACCGAGTTAAAACTTCCCATCTTCTTAAAATGGTTGAGTTACAAAGACATGTCTAGGCACCTGAGCCAAACTTTATTCAGTCTAACATCTACCAGATCAATATTTCTCAACCTTGGTCCTTTTAAGATGCACGGACTTCAACTCTCAACATTTCTCCCAGCCAGCATGCTATAATCAACCTACCTACCTTCCTTCCTTCCTTCCTTCCTTCCTTCCTTCCTTCCTTCCTTCCTTCCTTCCTTCCCCCCCATTCTTCCTTCTCCTGTCCTTCAGAACAGGTCAGTTTTTAAAAGACTCTCTTAGAGGTACAGATTTTTCTGCTCATCGGAGTGGGTGAGGGCGGTGGGAAGAGGGAGAAAAAAAAAACCGTAACAGAGAAAGGAGGTGGAAGGGAAGAAATAAGGGAAGAAATAAATTCAGAAGCAGAAAGGGGCTTAAAGAAAAGCAAAGAATGAGGATTTGACTCACAGGAAAATTAACGGGCAGGGCAGAATGGGGAAGGTCAGTCCTGCCGATCCCATCGTTCAGATGACACTGTATACTTGGCAGCCCAAGGGCTAGTGATTACCAGGAGCGAATGGCAAATTTCTGGGTGCTCCTCATTCAGGAAACCCCCTCCCCCCCACAAGATAGCAGGATAGAAAAAGAAAACTCCTCCCAGCATTCTAGAACCTTGAGGAACCTGCAACAGGTCAAAGGACCTTAACCCAACCTTACTGCCGTGTCTTGCCAAAGTAGACATGAATCTTGTCCATTGATGGAACTGCCTACCACCAAGAGCCTTCTCCAGCTCCATCCATCTCTTCCCCATCCTCTTACCTGCTGCCCCACTGGCCAACAAATTGTCCAAGATGGATCAAGTTCCAGGTTCCCACGTTTTTAGTCAAACGCCTTTTTTCATTTTTGAAGAACTTCAGCCACCACCTTGTTTGAGATCCTGACTTCCCCTTGCTGTCTCCCGTTATTATTTTTCTCCAGCTTTGGAAAACGAGCTGAATAGCTGTGATTGGAACCATTCTACAGGTTCCTCTGAATCCGTGCGTTGATGTGTGGAAGCTGGTATCTTTCAAGGTCGCCCTTTTCGTGAGCAGCTGAGAGAGGGAGGTGTTTTTAAATGGATGATCTTCAACCCTTTTGCTGCTCTTTGGAGGGCAGGACCCAGACCAAGCCAATCAGAAAACCAGGCCAAGCTCTGGAGATGTAAAAACAGAGCCCTGTGGTACCATTTTTGAGATCTTCAGAATCTGAAGACTCAACCCATGTATATATTTCAAAGGTGAAGACAGACGTAGGATTTTAAGAGCGGTAGAGTTGGTTCAACCGTTCCAACATGGAACTGTTGAATTGTCAGTTGTTATGGGTTGATATGAGTGGTTCCAAAAACGTGTGATTTGATTGTTCCAAAATGCATATATATAATTTTAGATTTGGGGATGAATTCTGGAGGGGGGGAAATGAGTGAGACCCAACTAGCTATGTTAGAGAGGACATCCCTTCACCTTCCTTCGCCACGATTCTGCCAACATGGATCAAATATTTCCAAAAACACTATGGCAAAGGGAAGGACCGTTCTTAGATTTTCAGTAGAATATCCCAATTTTGAAGAGAGAAGACGACGAAAGGAAAGAAAGCAACAGAGGAAGCCAACCTAGGTAAAGGAAAGCATATTTACCGTATTTTTCGGACTATATGACGCATCTTAGTTTTTGGGGAGGAAAATAGGGGGGGAAATTCTGCCTCCCAAGTATTCCTCTGGCTAGCATCCTTAGTCTGGTCAGTCTAGAATGGAATAACAGAGTTGGAAGAGACCTTGGAGGTCTTTTAGTCCAACCTCCTGCCTAGGCAGGAAACCCTACACCAGACAAATGGATATCCAACATCTTCTTAAAAACTTCCAGTGTTGGGGCATTCACAACTTCTGGAGGCAATTTCTGTTCCACTGATTAATTGTTCTAACTGTCAGGAAGTTTCTCCTTAGTTCTAGGTTGCTTCTCTCCTTGGTTAGTTTCCACCCATTGCTTCTTGTCCTGCCTTCGGGTGCCTTGGAGAATAGCTTGACTCCCTCTTCTTTGGGGCAACCCCTGAGATATTGGAACACTGCTATCCTGACTCCCCTAGTCCTACTTTCTATTAAACTAGATATTCCCAGTTCCTGCAACTGTTCTTCATATGTTTTAGCCTCCAATCCACTCATCATCTTTGCTGCTCTCCAGCACTGGGGATAAAAAAACAGCTTCTAAAGCATAGCTGATTGTCGGAGAGAGAAGCAATGAGAAAAGCACGGAAGATCGCTTCACTCGTTAGCGCCTCATTAGGGCTGGAAAAAAAAGCTTCGGAAAAGCTACATTCGGAGTATAAGACGCACCCAAATTTTCAGCCTCTTTTAGGGGGGAGGGAAGTGCGTCTTATACTCCCAAAAATATGGTAATTTTGCAATTACCTCCTCTTATCAAATCACACACACACACCCAAAAAAAACACTGATGCGGCCAGGAATGTACCCACTCTTAAAATCCTATCTGCCACGTTTTCACCTTACAAATTTGGTTTCAACAAACTGAGCATTAAATGGAAACATTGACCAGCCAAGAGAGAAGATGGCCGTTTTTTTTAGTTCCTTTGGAGGGCAAAAAAACCCACAACGACAACAACTCTAAAGCGAATAGAAAGCAAATGATTCCACCTTCTCCGTCTCCCGAGCCCAAAACGTAGATCAGAGAACCATTGGAAGCCCGGGTTTTACCCTCTTAAGCGTCGGCCCGTGGCTTTCTGATTGGCTAGGAAACATCAAGCAGGGTTCACTCAGGTCTAGTCATGCTGTGAAGATGGACAACCCAGAAGAAAACGACAGGGATCTGCCCCCACCCACCCACCCCCAGATTGGAAACGCTGTGCTTCAGCTGGTGGTGGGTGGGTGGGTCACGAGCATGTCGGGGTTCCCAAGCCCCCCTTTTTCCCGGGGGTTTACCTTCTTGGTGCATTGTCTAACCGTACTGATTAACTCCGAAATGACCATGTCCACACATTTCACGCAAGGCTCCTTAATCTTCTTGACTTGCTTCTTCACAATGGTCTCAAAGGCCATGTCAGGTGTGAAGAGGCCAGTTCTACGCACACGGGGGTAGCGGTGGTTAGAGAAGGACAAGGGCGGAAGGAGATAGGGCGAGGAGAACGTCATCGCATTGCCAAAAAAGGGGGCTGCCTATTATGCAGAAAGTCCCTTTCTGTCCCTTGAGGGAGATGGGAAGCCCAGAAGGACAACTAGCCATATTATTCGGAGTAGAAGGCACAGCTAGCTTTTGGGGAGGAAAACAAGGGGGAATTTTTTTTTACTTCTGCCTCCCAGTAGTTTGCCTCCTTGCAGCAAACAGTAAACAGCCCCTTGAGGGAGATGTGAAGCCCAGAAGGACAACTACCCGTATTTTTCGGAGTAGAAGACGCAGCTAGCTTTTGGGGAGGAAAACAGGGGGGGGGGAAATCTACTTCTGCCTCCCAGCAATTTGCCTCCTTGCAACAAACAGTAAACAGCCCATTGAGGGAGATGGGAAGCCCAGAAGGACAACTAGCCGTATTATTCAGAGTAGAAGGCGCAGCTAGCTTTTGGGGAAGAAAACAAGGGGTGCGGGGGGGAATCTACTTCTGCCTCCCAGCAATTTGCCTCCTTGCAACAAACAGTAAACAGCACAGACAATATACACTGTTTGTAGTGTTACATTTCAGGCTTTACTAAAGTGGTGGTGGGGGGAATCTACTTCTGCCTCCCAGCAATTTGCCTCCTTGCAACAAACAGCAAACAGCACAGACGAGATACACTGTTTGTAGTGTTACATTTCAGGCTGTACTAAGGTGTGGGTGGGAATCTACTTCTGCCTCCCAGCAATTTGCCTCCTTGCAACAAACAGCAAACAGCACAGACGAGATACACTGTTTGTAGTGTTACATTTCAGGCTGTGCTTGTACAGATGCTGTTAAAGTTGATGTGGTTTTCTGGAAGTGTACGTTATTCTCTGCTATTTAAAAGAAGATAACAATAGCACTGGGCCTCTTCAGATCCAGGGTTTATTTTAAAAAGCTTCTTCCTTTTGTTAAGCTGCCTAGAACAATGATAAAGCAGTCTTTTTTTAAAAAAATCTAATCATTTGAACATTCGATAGGCATTTATAGTTATCGACTTACCTCCTTGCAGCAAATAGCAAACTGCCTGACTAGCACAACAACAACAACAAAAGTCTGCTTCTGCCTCCCAGCAATTTGCCTCGTGGAGCAAACAGCAAGTTTCACTTTCAGTTTCAGCCCGGGCCTCCCAATCATCAGCTGTTTCAGGCTGCAGGGATTGCTGTATAGCCTATTGCAGCCTCCGCAAGCCCCATTTTCCCCGTTTGCTGCTGCAAGGAGGTAAATTGCTGGGAGCCAGAGGCCAAAGGGTGGGGCTACATTCAGTGTGTAAGATGCACCCAAATTTTCACCCTCTTTTAGGGGTCAAAAAGGTGCGTCTTACACTCTGAGAAATACGGTAAGTTCTCAACTCAGAGAATATTTATAGCTCAGGGTTGAATTGTGGGGTCCTTGATGCTCTCTGAGCTTGGTGTTTTTTCTTGGAGACGTTTCATTACTCCTGATGTTCCTTAGTTTGGTGATAAAACGTCTGCAAGAAAACCACCAAACTCAGAGAATACCAATGATCCCCCTAAGGTCTATCCAACCAGCTTCCTGACCTTCATCCTTCAGAGATCCAACTCCATTCACAAATGACAGCCAGAAAACTTTCTGGTTTTCTCCTAGTTCTGGAATACTTTATGTTTTCCAGAATTGTACGATCGTTTTAGGAGATGTCGTTGGATGGTCAGTTTGGGAATTGAGATCCCGCAACATTGTCTGGGACTCACGGCTTATGGAGAGGTCCTGCCCAAACATGAGCTTGTCCAAGGGAAGAATCTTTCTGGACCTCAGGATTGTATTGTGGGGCCCTTGGTGCTCTCTGAGATTTAACCAAGCTCAGAAAGCACCCAGGACTCCTCAATTTTTGTGGGGAAATTAAGTAGTTGAGGAGCATGGGCCAGTCCTGGAATCTGGGGAAGGCTCGGACGAGGGCTCTGCATCAGAGGGAGAGAGGGGGCCAGGGCCATCTGCGAGTTATGCGCTGCCTCTGGAGCTCCAGAGTCGGACATCAGTGAGGCAGAGGAACAGGGGGAGCCTGTTCCCAGTGTGGTATGTGCAGAGCTCCCAGAAGGCAAGAACAGTTAAGACAAAAGGGGCAACTCGGGAGTAAGGCTTGGAAATGATTGGCCCCTCCCATAAGTCATAAAGGAGGAGCAAAGGCACGTGAGCCTTTGCAGGAAGCAACTTTGTTCGTTCTGGTCAGCTTAAACTCTGAAGCTCTGTTTTGACTCTGTGCTCCGTGTGGCCTTGCAAAGCTAATTTCCAATTAGGTCTTTGGCAGTGCTTCAAGGGAGATAAAGGCGGGTGCTTATCAGCTTTATCCCAAAAGACTTTGGCAGACTTCTGTCAGACTCTTTACAAGCTATTTGTGACTCATTATGGGTTGTGAATGAAGATAATTCACAGCCGTTGAAATAAAAAGTGGGTTTTGGGAACTAAATGTGTGACTTTTTACTCTGGAAGTAAAAATCAGGAAGCCTAGGTCAGAACAAAAAGATCTTGGGGCTGGTCAACATACTTTCTCCACTAACGTCCATTTGGGGCAATTTCATGTCTAAAGTCTACGCCATCTCAAGGTCTACGTATACTGGCCTAGGACGAAATTTAAAATTAAATGCCTAAGCATCATACATCTCATGCTGCACATAACTTTTCTGGTAAGCTTCAGTAGCAATCCGGAGCTCAACCATGCTCTCCTACACAAGATATATATTAAAGCACGTGTCAACGTTCGTTTAACCCGGTCGCTCATCGGAAAAGAGGAGAATTCAAAAGCTGTGTCTCCTTTATGCACCTTGGTTTGGTTTGGATAGGGCCAACCTGGCTTGCTGAGCTCCAAGATCAAATTCTACCAAATGATAAAACTTCCTATCCACGGGTGTGATTCAGCCAGTTCGGACCAGTTCGGGGTGAACCGGATGTTAATTTTATGTCCAGTTTGGCGAACCGGTAGTTCTGATGACTGGCTGGCCCCGCCCCACCCCTCTCCTCCCAGGAGTCCCCACATGGGTCCCAGGGAGCACGTAGAGCCCAGGGAGGTGGAAAACTGGCCTCCCAGAGGCTCGGGAAGGCTGAAAACGGGCCGATTTTTGGCCTCCAGAGAGCCTCCGGAGCCCGGGAAGATAGAAAACAGGTCTGCCACACCCTTTTTTCACTCCCAGGATGATGCAGGAGGCCGACTAGGCCATGCCCACCATGGCTACGCCCACCCATCAACCAGAGAGAGAACTGGTTGTTAAATTATTTGAAGCCCACCACTGATCCCGTCCTTGAGGGACGTCTACAATAATAGAGCTATCTCTGCTGTCTGGCCTACTGATGGTGGGGAATCTAACTCATTTGGTTTTGACTTTTAGAATGTGTATCTGAGAAGCTTCTGACACATTACTGGATCTCTACAGGATTATGAAGAATTATGAATTCTAGAGTTATGCTCAGAAGAAGCTAGGAGACCATAAATACGTGCCTGATGCCATGGATGTTCTTAATCGCATAGCTGATCTCTCTTCGGAGCTCCTTCTCGTCGAATTCCATCTGCACCAGGAGAAAGAGACACGGATGAGGAACACCAAGAGAAGAACCCCCAAATTTTTTTATGGACCCCAAGGATCCACAAAGAAAGAGATGATAAATCAACCTTCTTTAATCTGGAGCGGTGATGGGACAACGTCTTCCAACATTCCTAGAAACATCACCTAATTTTTCCCCCCTCTGTTGTTTAGTCCTACAAGAGCAGTCTTGTCAGATGTTCCTCTCTAATCACCATGGGAGATGGTTATTTATTTATTTGTGTTTTAGGTCTTAAGACAGACCTAAAGAGACAACCTGGGCGATAGGGATTAAGAAGGACATCAAGATATGAAGAAGACGTGCCTAAAACAATCAACAGAGGTTTAGTTTTACCTTCACAAGTTCAAATGGGAATCGTTCGTGAAAGATACGATTGATCCGAGCACCACCGGACAGTTCATAAGTATCAATCTGATCTCCAGAACCTTCGATGCGTTTCTCAAAATCCACAGCAAACTGCTGGACCATCCTGGAGAAGGAGAGAGGGATGGTTATGGTGGAAATATCTGTTCTAGCTTCCACTTGCTTTCCAAGAACATTGACGGACCTTCAAAGATTAACAGAGTTGGAAGGGACCTTGTATGTCATCTAACCCAACCTCCCTGCCCAAGCAGATCCGACACCATTTCTGACAGATGGCAGTCCAATCTCTTCTTGGAAGCCTCCAGGGATGAAGCTCCCACAACCTCCGAAGGCAACTTCTGTTCCATGGGTTGATGGTTCTCCCTGTCAGAAAATTTCTCCTTATTTCCAGGTTGAATCTCTCCTTGATCCGTTTCCATCCATTATTATTCCTTGCCTGGTCTTTAGGTGCCTTGGGAAATAGCTTGACCCCCTCCTCTCTGTGGCAGCCCCTCAAATATTGGAAGACTGCTCTCCTGTCTCCCCTGGTCTCTTCCCTAGACTAGCCATGCCCAGTTCCTGCAACCGTTCATCCTATGTTTTATCCTCCAGTCCCCTCATCATCCTGGTTGCTCTTCTCTGCGCTCTTTCTAGAGTCTCAACCTCTTTTTTATAGTGTGGTGACTATTGGTCTATTGGTCTTCCAATATTGGAAGAATATTGGAAGACTGCTCTCATGTCACCCCTAGTCCTTCTTTTCACTAGACATACCCAGTTCCTGCAACCGCTCTTCATAGGTTTTAGCCTCCGGTCCCCTCATCATCATCATCATCTCCTTTTATGACCCCATAATCCCTTCTGGGCTGAGTTTGGGCCACTGAATGGAACTGAGTGTTTAGTGGCCGGATGCCCTTCCTGTCGCCAATGCAGGGTTTTGGAAGGCTGCTGTTAGGGATGTAACCCCAGGCTTGGCTTGCCAATGTATACAAGCTATGATTATGTTACTGTTACTTTAAATGTTAGAGAAATGCAATTGGTTTGTTACCTCAAGCAGCTATAAGAGGGAGCCAGAATGGCTGTTAGCTCTCTCTCTGTTTTGTTAGAACCTGGTTGGTGTATACGGAGGTATTGTGGTTTGCAACTGTTATCTACTTTGTGTGTTAAACGGAGACTATTTGATAACTGAATTACTGAACTGTGTATGACTTGGACTGTTAACCAGACTCTGAATACTTCTATATTTCTACATAGTAAACTACTATATTTTTATACTATTCAGTGTCTCTGTATGCTGGTTTGTGCGTGTTATTCCATATCACTCTCATTACGCTTCTCTGCATACTCGCTCTCCTAACGGGGAGCTTAATTACGTAACACCTGCTATCCTGTCTCCCCTGGTCCTTCTCTTCCCTAGACTAGCCAGGCCCAGTTCCTGCAACTGTTCATCATATGTCCTCTAATCATCCCGGTTGCTCTTCTCTGCACTCTTCTCTGCACCTCTTTGTTATAGTGTGGTGACCAAAACTGGATGCCACATCCTAGGTGTGGTCTTACTAGGGCTTTATAGAGTAGTAGTAGTACCTCACTTGATCTTGATTGAATTCATCTGTTAATGCAAAGTAGGATTGCATTGGCTTTTTTAGCTGCTGGCTCCTATTTAGCTGTTTGTCCACTAAGACTCCAAGATCCCTCTCAGAGTCACTGCTATTAAGCCTGGTTTCACCCAGTTTATATTTGTACTTTGGGTTTTTCTTACCTAAGTGTAGGACTTGACTTTTCTCTACATTGAATTTCATTTTGTTAGATAAGGTTCAAGTCTGTCAAGATCCAGATGGATCTTGAGCCTATCTTCTAGGATGTTAGTTATTACTGCCGGCTTAGTAAAGGTAAAGTTTCCCCTCGTACATCTGTGCTAGTCGTTCCCGACTCTAAGGGGCAGTGCTCATCTCCGTTCCAAAGCCGAAGAGCCAGCGCTGTCCGAAGACGTCTCCGTGGTCATGTGGCCGGCATGACTCAACGCCGAAGGCGCACGGGACGCTGTTCCCTTCCCACCAAAGGTGGCCCCTATTTTTCTACTTGCATTTTTGACGTGCTTTCGAACTGCTAGGTTGGCAGAAGCTGGGACAAGTCACGGGAGCTCACTCCGTTACGCGATGCTAGGGATTTGAACTGCCGACCTTTCTGATCGACAATCTCAGCGTCTTAGCCACTGAGCCACCTTTGAGCCAGCTTAGTATCATCTGCAAATTTCTTCGCACTTCGAGAGTCTCGATATCTTTTTTATTATAGTGTGATGACCAAAATTAGATGCTGTATGTATTCTAGGTGTGACCTTACCTTCTAACCCTAACATCCTGCTTATAGTCCATAGTTTGGGCTGCTGGAACTTTTCTGGAACATTCTTGACTCTTTGGCCAACAAAGTACCTACTTAGCCCCGTCTTCCCACCTATCAGTACAACGAAGGACTTACTGGAGCAAAGCTTTGGTCTTGCGGGCAGGATCGTCCGGACGGAAATTCTTGTATTCTTCTACTTCCTTCTCAATAGACAGCAGCTGGTTCTGCAGCTTGTTCCTCAGGCCGGGCAGCGTGTCGCGGATATGGTTGGTCAGTTGCTGCACACCACAGAAGCCAAAATGGGGGATTCAGAACATGAGGGAAATCCTATTTTTTTTACATGCGCCTCCTTCCTTCCGTCGCTTCACACTTGGGACAAGTCCTGATCGTCTTAGAGACCTTTTCCGCAGTGATTGTCAGGCAAACGTCACACTAAGTGAACTCCGTGGTCATTAAGGGAGTCTATTTTATCTAACAGGAGCTTGTAGTGGCGCAAGTGGTCAGAGTGCAGTACTGCAGGCTACCTCTGCTGACTGCCGGCTGCCTGCAATTTGGCAGTTCGAATCCCACCAGGGTCAAAGTTGACTCAGCCTTCTGTCCTTCCGAAGTGGGTAAAAGGAGGACCCAGAGTGTTGGGGGCAAGAGGCTGACTCTGTAAAGCGCTTAGAGAGGGCTGTGAAACAGTATGAAGCGGTATATAAGTCTAAGTGCTATTGCTATTGCTGTTTATCTATATCTTATATCTTATATCTTATATCTTATATCTTATGTCTTATGTCTTATGTCTTATATCTTATATCTTATATATCTTATATCCTATATCTTATATCTTATATCTATCTTATATCTCATATCTTATATCTTATATCATCTTATATCTTATATCTCATATCTCATATCTCATATCTCATATCTCATATCTCATATCTCATATCTCATATCTTATATCTTATATCTTATATCTCATATCTCATATCTTATATCTTATATCTCATATCTTATATCTCATCTCATATCTTATATCTTATATCTCTTATCTTATATTTATATCTTATAAGCTTATATCTTATATCTCTTATCTTATATTTATATCTTATAAGCTTATATCTTATATCTCTTATCTTATATTTATATCTTATAATTGTATAATTTTATAATCTTATAATCTTATATTTTATATCTTATATCTCTTATCTTATATTTTATATCTTATATCTTATAATCTTATATCATATCTTATATCTTATATCTATATCTATTTATCTATCTACTCTATCTATCTATCTATCTACCTATCTATCTATCTATCTATCTATCATCTATCTATCTATCTATCTATCTATCTATCTATCTACATTGATTAAAATGCAGTATTGCCAGTCAACTCTGCCCACTGCCAGCAGTTCGATCCTGACCAGCTCGGTAAATTTTTTGAAGCCCACCCCTGCTTTGAACGGTTGTGAAGGGAGGGCTTTGGATCCAACGGGCAGCTCTGCAGGAAAGCGTTTACCTGATTCAACGTTTTCTGCAGGTAGGGAGTACCCATACGATCCGCCATATGCCGATACGCTGGGTGGGAGAGGAAGAACTTGCGTTCGGCGGCTAGAGCGGCCTGGATGTCCTTCTTCCCATCGATGTCCTTCTGGCTGCGGTTCACCACCCCGATGTAACCTACGGAAGGACAACGGACATCAGAGGACAAACCCCCGGAAACGCTAGCTTCCAAAATGACAAAATAGAGATGGGTCTTAAGTTGCCGTCCTTGTTATCGTCATCATCAAATTATTGTCCTGAAGGTGCTTTTTTCGAAAGGCCACTGGACTTTGTTGGTTTCTCTTTGAAGACGTTTCGTTCCTCATCCAAGAAGTGTCTTCAGCTCTGACTGGATGATGTTAGAGAATGGAAGGATTGATGCTCCTGGCAGACAGCTGGTCGTTTGCGTCCTTTTGGAGGGTCGTTGAGGCCACTTGGAGGTTTGTCTGTGTCCTCAGGGTCAACCGAGTGGTTCAAATGGATGTGGGGCCTTGTTGGAACTGTGGAAAGATCTAACAGTCTACAACACAAGTCCTTTCCACAGTTCCAAGAAGGCTCCACACCCATTTGCATCAATCAGGTGATCCTGAGGACACAGAGAAACCTCCAAGTGGCCTCAACGACTTTCTAAAAGGATGCAAAGGACCAGCTGTCTGAAAGGCGTATAAAGCCTTCCATTCCCCCACCCTCATCCTGTCAGAGCTGAAGAAGTTTCTTGGATGAGAAGCAAAACATCTTCAAAGAAAAAACAGAAAGTCCAGTTGCCTCTTGAAAAAAACAACAACAACCATGACCTTGGATGACGGAGGATCTCCATAGTTATCAAATGATTGGTCGTTGTGGTCAGCCAGATGTTCAGACCAGATTTGGCATTTCTGACAACCTATCGTATCTTTCCTGAAGACCTAGGATAGACAGATGTGGATGTTTGATGGGATTAAAGATCCCCTCGCAGGATGTAAGCTATTCCAAACAAAGCTGCCTTCTGCAATTGACTGACGGGGGCTTGGTCAATGCCAAGAGTCCTCTGTTGATCAAATTTATTTGCAGTCCATCTCGTTCAAATTTGAATCTCTCCAGCTTCTTTTTAAAGATGTCGTCTTCTCCACGCTCCAGTAAAAAGTACAACATCTTTGGGACAGTCCCAAGTGTGTGTAAAATCAATAAATCAGGTGCTAAGGCTTGAAACTCAACATTAAGAAAACTAAGGTCAGGGCATCCGGCCCTCTCAATTCCTGGCAAATAGATGGGGAAGAAATGGAGGTAGTGATCGATTTTATTCTCCTGGGCTCCAAGATGGGGACGGCAGCCAAGAAATTAAAAGAGGCTTGCTCTGGGGGAAGATGGCCAATCTAGACAGCAGACTAAAAAGCAGAGACATCACCCTGCCAATCAAAAGTGTGTCTAGTCAAGGCGATGGTTTTCCCAGTTGCAATGGATGGCTGTGAAGGTTGGACCATAAGGAAGGCTGAGCGCCAAAGAATGGAGGCCTTTGAACTCTGGTGCTGGAGAAGAAGACTCCTGCGAGTCCCTTGGACTGCAAGGCGGTCCAACCGGTCAGTCCTAGAGGAGATCAACCCTGGCTGCTCTTTAGAAGGCCGGATCCTGAAGAGGAAACTCAAAGACTTTGGCCACCTGATGAGAAGGAAGGACTCCCGGGAGAAGAGCCTCATGCTGGGAACGATGGAGGGCAAAAGAAGAAGGGGAGGGCGGAGAAGGAGGTGGCTGGACGGAGTCACCGGAGCTTAAATGGATTCCAGAGGATGGGAAGAGGACAGGAAGGCCTGGAGGAACGTGGTCCATGGGGTGGCAATGGGTCAGACACAACTTTGCAACTAACAACAACAAGAAGAAGAAAAGGTTGTATGAACTCTAGCAGTAGGAAGGCTGGCCAGAAAAGGGGAGTATTTCAAACTGGAATTTGAGGCCACACACAATTGTGTGTATTTCCCCTCTTTAACAATGGACAGGATGCCCCAGAAATCATTTCCTTCCTGTTAGCCTCTGTCAAAGAATGAAGATAGAAGCCATCCAGGAAATTCTGCTACATTCCCTCAACTTTAATTCCATCAGGGAAAATGAGAATATGGGGGTTTTTTTCCCTTCCTCAAAACAACAGGATGCTAATCAAAGAATTCCCAGATTCCTAGAAATAGACGCTACAGAGGAAGGATTGAGCCTGTCATATACACCTCCATCACTGTCTGGCTGGGCTCTGCAACCCAACAAGACCGACACGGACTTCAGAGGAGAATCACAACTGCAGAAAAAAACATTGCTACCAACTTGCCTTCCATGGAGGACTTGTACTCTGCACGAGTCAAAAAGAGGGCTGTGAAAATATCTACAGACCCCTCGCATCCTGGACATAAATTGTTTCAAGTCCTACCCTCAAAATGACACTATAGAGCACTGCACACCAAGACAACTAGACACAAGGAAAGTTTTCTCCCGAATGCCATCACTTTGCTTAGCAACTAATTCCTACAAAACTGTCAAATAATTTATTAAGACTGTATTACTATTATTCTTCTCTTCCTCCCTAGTATCTTATCTCTCCACACTTATGACTACAACCAAGTTGCTTGTATCTTTACAATTTAAATTGTTTCATTTGTTTCCTAGTATGATTTGATTGCTTATTAGTAACCTATGACTATCACCAAGTGTTGTATCTTATGATTCTTGATGAATGTATTCTATTTTATTTTTCTTTATGTCCACTGAGAGCTTATGCACCAAAGACAAATTCCTTGTGTGTCCAAGCACAATTGGCCAATAAAGAATTCTATACTGATGTCTAGATATCTAAGAAGAAATGACTTAACTGTCTTTTATAAGATACAGGGAGAGACACAGACATAAGTGGAAAGGAATTTGACGAGCTTGCCGGAGTGAATTCTCTGTGGAATCTGGACGGGTCTTATTTTTACAAGCGATGGGTAGATTATTTTTCTTTTTTGTTGTTCTGATTTGTGTTTCCTTCTCTCTCGTCTTCTTCTTTTTTTTTAGGCGGGTGACATGATTAGAAATTAGACAGGACAGAAAGAAAAATAATAAAGGGTAACAGGACTAAAGCTAGAATAAGGGATAGAAATAAGAGAAGGGAGGAATATTGGTGTCTACATTTCTATATAGTATAATAAAGTGAAAGTAACAACCAGAGAAAACATGGAATAATTGAATAACGGTAGATTTCAACCTAATATAATATATCTGTATTATTATTATTAGAAAAAAATAAGTGGATTGAATGTAATAATTATGATCAGCTTTACTTGCATTAGAATGTATGATACTCTACAACTGCCCGCGAATTGATTTGATATATGTGTAAGCAAAATTAAATAAATAGAAAAGTTGGGAAGGAGAAAAGACAGCAAGGCTCGTGAAGACCACAAGAGAAGGACCTTTACCTCTTCTTAGCGGAAGCAGCTTGTTCTCCAAAACATCTCGCGCGTCGGTTCCTTCATCCATGAGATCCAACTTGGTGATGACTCCAATGGTACGTTGGCCTGTTAGGTCACAAGGAAGTCAGACAACCTTTGAACCACTAAGAAGAGAGTTACGGGCGGGGCGTTGGGTGGAGTCATTCCACCATAAAGTCTAGACTTCCCCAGTATGAAGGAAGCAAAGGTCTAGCGTCGGGATTAGCACAACCTCCCAAATAGCACTGGTGATGTTCCCTAGTTGGGTCATGAAACGTCTGCAAGGAAACCACCAAGTTCAGAGAGCACCAAGGACCCCACAATCCTCCTCCCTTCTAGCACTGATGATGTTACCTAGTTGGGTCATGAAATGTTTGCAAGAAAACTACCAAGCTCAGAGAGCACCAAGGATCCCACGGTCCTTCCTTCCTTGCCATGGTGGCACAGTGTTTAGAATGCAGTATTGCATGCTAACTCTGCCCACTGCCAGCAGTTCGATCCTGACTGGCTCAAGGTTGACTCAGCCTTCCATCCTTCCGAGGTGGGTAAAATGAGGACCCAGATGGTTGGGGGCAAGAGGCCAACTCTGTAAACCGCTTAGAGAGGGCTGTAAAAGCACTGTGAAGCGGTATATAAGTCTAAGTGCTATTGCTAAGGAAGGAAGGAAGAAAAGAGGACCATGGTATCACAGTGGTTGGAATGCAGTCTTGCCGGCTAACTCTGCCCGCTGCTAGCAGTTCGATCCTGACCAGCTCAATGTTGACTCAGCCACTTAGAGAGTGCCATAAAACATGGTGAAGCGGTATATAAGTCTAAGCGCTATGGCTATTGCCATTTCCCGTGCTGGGTTCCAGTTCAAAGATACGGCTTTATCTGAGATGGATACATCTGATAAATGAATCATTTGGACCCCAACTTCTTGTCTTCCCGTTCCTGGATCCCTTTGCAATCACAATTCAGGAGACACAAAGGAATTAGTTTACAGAAACCGACAGGCCCAAGGTCAGAAACCCAAGGCTGGACCTTACCTTGAGGGTCAACTTCTTTGGCGATCTTAAGGGCATCGGAGTTGGCCAGATCGCTGTTGGCTGGAGAGACCGCAAGGACAAGACAGTTTTCTTTGGTGACAAACTGCATCAACATTTCACGGATCTGGAATTCGATGTCTGCTGGCTGGTCTCCAACTGGGACCTTGGTCATCCCGGGAAGGTCCACCAGGGTCAGACTTAGGACTAAAGAAAGAAGAGGAAGAGTATTGTGATCCGTCGGCCGCCGGCCCCTCCAGCAGCCAAATTGGAGGAGGAAGCGTGGGAATCAGGGTCAGCACCAAGGCAACTTGAGAGCTCCGCGGGGGAAGAGGGAACGGACCTGGCAGAGACAGAGACAGAGGGGGAGTCTGAGCTGTTCATCAACCCTCAGATGGAGAGTCAACAGCCTGCAGGTCTGGAGGTGGCTGATGAGGAAGAGGAACAGCAGTGCCTGACACACGAATGCACAGAAAGCAGAGGAGAGGAGAACAGTGGAAATCTATGGGCCGGTCCTTGGGATGGAAAAACCACCGCGGCTAGCGAAGCCCCACTCTAGCTCTGGGGATCAAAGGCAGGGAGCGAGATGAATAGATGTGGCAGACAACTTCCGGCCTGACGGACTTGAGAGAGAAACTTTTGGCTGGGGTTGCCGGGGCTCCTAATAAGGGAATCTCTGAGTTCACTTCAGAGGGTTTGTCGTGTTTTGGGAGCTGGATCAGAACAAAGAGACACAACACCCAGAAGAACTCACGGATGGGCAGCTGTGTGAAGCTGGAAAGGAACCTCAAGTAGAATAAGTTGCTATCAAGGTGGGACAGGGAATTAAGAATTAAAAAATGGCAACACCTTGCCAGCCATATCATGATAAGCTTCAATGGAAGGTTCCTTTGGCCTATAAATTTTGTTCCCACCTTAAATACTTATTCTTAAAATCTGAGAGCTTCTTGTTCTGGGCTAGGCTTCCCCCAAAAAGCAGGAGGCAGAGTCCTGGTCCCGACAAAACCCCTTTTATTAAACGAATGTGAATTCCTCTCATTCGCATTCAGCCAACGCCTGGCAAACAGTCTTTCAAAGGAGTATTTATGACCACAGACCTTATCTAGCTTGGAAAGCGGCCATGTAAATATTTGCCAATTGAGGTGCTATGCAAGGAAAGACTAGGCACAGAGTCTCTGAGATTCAGGGACAGATCTTCACACTCCTGAAACAAACAAACGAATTCTTTCCTGCAAAAGCCCACTCCCCTTTCGCTCCTCTTTTATTTCCTATGGGAGGGGCCATTCATTGTCCACCTGTGGCTTTACTCCCAAGTCTACCCTGATTTCTGAGCTGTTCTTTTCTTCTGGCAGCTCTGCGCTGTGCACACTGGGAACAGGCTCCAGCTGTTCCTCTGCCTCCGAAGGCAGCTGAGAACTGCCAGACAGCCTCGGCCCCCTCTCTGCTTCTGACTCAGAGTCCTCCTCTGAGCCTTCCCCAGCTGCCAGGACTGGCCCATCTTCCTCCCCAACCTCCCCACTGTCCGACTCCGCTGCCAACTCTGCTCGCCGCTGGTGGGCCACAACACTTCTCCCCCCCCTCCCCAAATGGGATTGTGCAGTTCTACTCCTCGTTCCCGATACGTTCCACGACTTACCGTTTGGAGAATAAACTCGTAGGTTGATCGGGACGGAGGAGATGCCCTTGTTGGAGCCGGTGACTCTGTCGGTCTCGGCTTCAATCTCCACACGTATCTCCTCAAAATCCGTGAACTTCTTCCCTTTGCAGTGGAGGAATTCGCCATATTCTAGAGCAGGAAGGAGACAGTTAGGAGACGATTGGGAGATGGGCCCAGGAGAAGACAGCAGAAAGGGACAACTCCTTTGGTGCCAAGAAGAGGTCATGACTTATGGATGGGGAGATCTCAAATCAAGATCTCTGGATGTTCTCTTGGCCACCATTTATTTGGGCTGGTTTTCAATTTGGGAAAGAGGCCACTATTTTCTGCTCTCTGGAATTATCTTCATCATATTCAGAGACATGATGGCAGTCTTCCAATATCTCAGGGGCTGCCCCAAAGAAGAGGGGGTCAACCTCTTCTCCAAAGCACCTGAAGGCAGGACAAGAAGCAATGGGTGGAAACTAATCAAGGAGAGAAGCAACTTAGAACTGAGGAGAAACTTCCTGTCAGTGAGAACAATTAATCAGTGGAACAGAAGTTGCCTCCAGAAGTTGTGAATGCCCCAACACTGGAAGTCTTTAAGAAGATGTTGGATAGCCATTTGTCTGAAATGGCATAGGGTTTCCTGTCTAAGCAGGGGGTTGGACTAGAAGACCTCCAAGGTCCCTTTCAACTCTGTTATTGTATTCTAGTCTAATGAAGGGCTAGGGGTAACATGATAGCAGAGTTCCAATATCTCAGGCATTGCCACAAAGAAGAGGGGTGTGTGTGTGTCAAGCTATTCTCCAAAGCACCCGAGGGCAGGACAAGAAGCAATGGGTGGAAACTAATCAAGGAGAGAAGCAGCTTAGAACTAAGGAGGAATTTCCTGATTGCGAGAACAATTAACTTGCCTCCAGAAGTTGTGAATGCTCCAACACTGGAAGTTTTGAAGAAGATGTTAGATAATCATTTCTCTGTAATAATAATGGGTTCCCTGCCTAAGCGGGGGGTTGGACTAGAAGACCTCCAAGCTCCCTTCCGACTCTGTTATTCTATTCTGTTATTCATTTCCTCCCGCTTCCTCCTCTTCAATACAATACAATACAATAGTAGAGTTGGAAGGGACCTTGGAGGTCTTCTAGTCCAACCCCCTGCCTAGGCAGGAAACCCTATGCCGTTTCAGATCTTCGTGGCCAAAGAAAGCAAATAGATTTGGAGTAACACTGGAGGAAGTTTCGCAGACCGTGATGGAAGGTCTTCTCTCTCAACCCTGGACTTGAACGTTTGTGTGCCAGGACGAAGAGAGAGCATTAAAAACACATTGACGTACCAGTCGTGGCATTAACCAGTTGCAGAACCAAGGGGCGTCGGGTGACAATTCCCGATCCACGGGGCAGGAAATCCCTAAAATTAAAAGAGAGAAAGAAAAAAAAAACATGCTCAGGGAATCTTCCCTTCCTTCCTTCGTTTTTTGACTGCAGCAAAACTCGTCCAGGTGGCTCAACTCAGCCCACCCCCAAATCTGCAAAGCTAACTGGACACTGCGGTTGGGTAGGTGATGGAACGGGGAGGACCCTACTCCATCTTTCTAGCACTTCCACCAAAGCTGCTGCTGCTCCCTTCTTCCGTCGCCCCGGGAGTGATCGCCAGTTTCCATGGCAACCAGGCGGGAGGATGTTTATGCTAGCTACCGCCACTGCGGTTGCCAGCGAGAGAAGGGTGGATGGATGGATGGATGGATGGATGGATGGATGGATGGATAGACAGAGGGAGGGAAGGATAGATGGAAGGAGGGAGAGACGGAAGGAAGGAAATAAGAGGAGAAGGATGGATGGGCGGGTGGGTGGGTGGAAGGAAGGAAGGAAGGAGATGAGAGAAGGCTGAATGGATGGGTGTGTGGGTGGGAGGAAGGAAGGAAGGAAGAAGGAAGGAAATAAATGAGAGAAGGATGGGCGGGTGGGTGGGTGGAAGGAAGGAAGGAAGGAAGGAAGGAAGGAAGGAGATGAGAGAAGGCTGAATGGATGGGTGTGTGGGTGGGAGGAAGGAAGGAAGGAAGGAAGAAGGAAGGAAATAAATGAGAGAAGGATGGGCGGGTGGGTGGGTGGAAGGAAGGAAGGAAGGAGATGAGAGAAAGCTGAATGGATGGGTGTGTGGGTGGGAGAAAGGAAGGAAGGAAGGAAATAAATGAGAGAAGGATGGGCGGGTGGGTGGGTGGAAGGAAGGAAGGAGGGAAGGAAGCAAGACAATTGAAATTCAGTAAAAGTGTTCACCATAGAACCAATCAGCATTAAAAGAAGATTCATTTTAGGAAGGAAGGCAGGAAGGAAGGAAGGAAGGGATGAGAGAAGAGATGGATGGAAGGAAGGAAGGAAGGGAGGGATGAGAGAAGAGATGGATGGAAGGAAGGAAGGAAGGAAGGAAGGGAGGAGATGAGAGAAGGATGGATGCATGCATGGGTGCGTGGGTGGATGGGAGAAAGGAAGGAAGGAAGAAGGAAGGAATGAAGGAAGAAGGAAGGAATGAAGGAAGAAGGAAGAAGGAAGAAAATAAATGAGGGAAGGATGGATGTATGGATGTATGGATGTAAGGAGATGAGAGAAGAGATGGATGGATGGGTGGGTGGGGAGAAAGGAAGGAAGGAAGGAAGAAGGAAGGAAATAAATGAGGGAAGTAAGGATAGATGGATGGATGGATGGATGGATGGATGGATGGATGGATGGATGGAAGGAGATGAGAGAAGAGATGAATGGATGGATGGGTGTATGGATAGAAGGAAGGAAGAAGGAAGAAAATAAATGAGGGAAGGATGGATGGATGGATGGATGGAAGGAGATGAGAGAAGAGATGGATGGATGGGTGTGTGGGTGGGTGGGGAGAAAAGAAGAAAGGAAGGAAGGAAGGAAGAAGGAAGGAAATAAATGAGGGAAGTAAGGATAGATGGATGGATGGATGGATGGATGGATGGAAGGAAGGAGATGAGAGAAGAGATGAATGGATGGATGGGTGTATGGATAGAAGGAAGGAAGAAGGAAGAAAATAAATGAGGGAAGGATGGATGGATGGATGGATGGAAGGAGATGAGAGAAGAGATGGATGGATGGGTGTGTGGGTGGGTGGGGAGAAAAGAAGAAAGGAAGGAAGGAAGGAAGGAAGGAAGGAAGAAGGAAGGAAATAAATGAGGGAAGTAAGGATAGATGGATGGATGGATGGATGGAAGGAAGGAGATGAGAGAAGAGATGGATGGATGGATGGGTGTATGGATAGAAGGAAGGAAGAAGGAAGGAAATAAATGAGAGAAGGATGAGTGGGTGAGTGGGTGGAAGGAAGGAAGGAAAACAGACTGAAATTCAGTAAAAGTATTCACCATAGAACCAATCAGCCTTAAAAGAAGGTTCGTTTTAGGGAAAGAAAGAAAGAAGGAAAGAAAGAAGGAAAGAAGGAGTCAAGCGGCCTTCAACGCCCAGAATTCCCCAGCCAGCCATTGCAACGGGACACATTCAGACACATCCATGTGTAAAAGCACCGGAGAACAGGGAAGGGTTCAACCCCCTGTAGGCCTGCCAACCTCAGTTTATTTCAGAAGGAATAAGGTGTACCCCTGCGGCAGAGTGACATTTTGCCATCAGCCTCTGCCAACACGCACCCAGACGCGGCCGGCGCAAAACGCAGCTGACCGTGACTCACCAGAGCTCTGGATCGTCACGACCGAGAGCATTTGGCGCATGACGCTGGGACCGGCAGGAGGAGGAGGAGGAGGAGGAGAAAAATATCTCCCTCCACGGAGGTCTCGGGAAAACGCCACATCTCAAGGCTGCTGCATGCAGAGCTCGAGCCTCCTGCGTTTCCCGGGGTAACAAGCGGGTGATCTTAATTGCTTGTGAAAAGGACGCTCGCTCGGGCGCATGGCAGCCGCCGCGGTGCCCTTCGCAGGAGGAGGGCAGGGAAGGTTCCGTCAAGAGCACCTGCTGCTGTCTATGATCACTTCTTGACCTCATTTTGGGTCTTCCTGCTTGATGGACTTCACTTGAGCTTTGCACAAAGGCCCAGCTTCTCACCAGGCATTTTTGGAAAGCAAGCAGAAGGGTATTTGCAGCCCCCCCAACCCCTCCAGGAAAGAAACTGGTGCTTCTTCTCTTACCGCAAAGAGGAACGCACACAAAAACCACAGTGAAATTCCCACAATCCTTACAGGAATGGTTAAAGGATGCACATCCTTCATTCTGTCGACGTTTCCGTTTGTTTGTTTTCTCCCTGGCTTCTCGTAGGGGAGGGGAAGACTCCAAAGCTCCCCTCCCTCAAAATAAGAGCCTGTGGCTTAGTGGCTAAGACTCCTGCCTAATATGTAATACAGCCCAGGTTCAAATCCCAGTAAGGGTATGGCTAGCTGATGAGAGCTAAATAGCTTGAAATAGATCTATACTAGTCTCCCTTTATTTATTTATCAGCACGCGCGCGTGTGCGCGCGCACACACACACACACAGACACACACACACACACACACACATATATATATATATATATGTGTGTGTGTGTGTGTTGTCTTTGTGCTGATAAATAAATAAAGGGAGACTAGTATAGATCTATTTCAAGCTATTTAGCTCTCATCAGCTAGCCCTACTCTTACTGGGAATCGAACCAGGGCTGTATTGCATATTAGGCCGATGTAATTGCCACTAAGCCAGGGAAATAGGTATGTATTTGTGTTACATACCATACCAGGGGTTGTAACACAAATACACACACACATATATATAGCCAAGACACACCAGCAAAGCACTGGCTTTCCTGTTTCTCCGAAAATAAGACCTCCCCCTAATAAAGAAGAGATTCGATTGTGCAGAAACGAACAGGTTGACATTGAGCATAAAGGACAAAAGAGGAATCCGTGTACTACAGGACATGGGGGACGATTTTACGAGTGGCTTGAAAAAAGATGCCAACAGAGAGAGAATGGAACAAAGCACAAAACAAATAACTCAGACCACACATTATTAAATCAGGGGAAATAAGTATGAAAATGTAAGTATACAGGCGGAAAAAATGATATGAATTGACAAATGTCAAATAGCAACGATAAGAATGTGTATTGAAGAATGAATTTGAAAGGGAAAATAAAAAACCTTTTTACGAAAAATAAGACTTCCCCCCGATAATAAGCCCAATTGGGCTTTTGACCGCATGCGCTAAAATAAGCCCTCCCCTAAAAAATAAGCCCTCCCTGAAAATATTGCAACACAGCAGCAGCCGTGAGGTGACCATGCTCGCCGCCTCCTGCGCCTCAAAAATAATAAGACCTCCCCGAAAATAAGGCCAAGCGTTTATTTGGGGGGGGGGGCAACAGAAAATAAACCCTGGTGATATTACATGGTAATATCACCCTGCTTTTCTTTCCTTTTTTTTCCAGGATCTGTGGAACTCCTCACCACGGGAGGCTCCTTTTTAGCCCTTCTTTCAGACACTTGACTGGCATTAAAACATGCTGGATTTCAGCTAATACGATCCTTCCATTCTCTCTCTCTCTCTCTCTCTCTCTCTCTCTCTCTCGTTATACGCTGATATTTCTCAAATGATGCATTTCATTATAATCTATCCATTTTCTATCCCCTCACTGGTTTCAGCACCATTTTGGAGTGGAAAGCTGAAGAGTATGAATGCAATAAGCCAAAGGCCACCCTTATTCTGCAAAATTGAGGATTTTGGTGAATCAGTTTTGGGAGTCAATATATTAGGATTCACTTATTTTTACCACGCATGCGCTCGGCCTCAAAAATGTGGCTAAATAGAGCAGCATAGAGCCGGGATCTCCACTTACCAGTTCGCCCATGTTCCCCCAAAACTAAGAAAGGGTCTTATTTTCTTTTGACTGCCGAAATAAGCGCTTGGCCTTATTTTCGGGGAGGTCTTTGTCAGGCCTGCTGCTATCTTGTTTTTTAGATCTTTGGCCTGCCACACTTTCTATTATCCTACTAGGCATTTTTCTATTGTGGGGAAATGGGAGAGGGGATTGTATGGAGTTAGAGGAGATGTAGCCATAACAATATTCTTTCTAGAAAGCCAAGGTCATCCTTTCTCTTTGCACCTCTGCACCTGAACTGGAATCGGATGGGTGGAAGCTGCCAGCATGGCAGTGGGAGATTGGACCATGGGATGGACTTGTGGGTGTGGGGGGGCAAGATCTTGAACTTTCAACTGGGTGGGGAAAACCGGGAAGCTTTCAGATTCAGGTTTCCCCAGATGTGCCAACTTGGCTCTCTTCATCAATGGGAACTTTGAGCAATATTTTGCCTCGGACTCTGTTTTACTTTTGGATGCTATTTGGAACCCCTGACATTAACCCAAATCTGAAATCTTCAGGTCAGGTGCAGAGCTGCAAAGACAAAGGATGACCTTGGCTTTCCAGAAAGTATTTTGTTATGGCTACATATCATCGAATTCCGTCTTATTACTTTTGAGGTGCAGGAAGCGCCGAGCGTGGTCACCTCGTGGCTGCTGCTGTATTGCAATATTTTTGGGTAGGGTTTATTTTAGCGCATGCGCTCAAAAGCCCCATTGGGCTTATTATCCGGGGAGGTCTTATTTTTGGAGAAACAGGGTAGTACACCAGAGATTTTTATAACAGTGGCATTCAAGCTCTCTGACTTTAAATCTAGCCAGGGTTTCCCGTAGTTGAGGTTTAGACCTGTTGTTTTCTCGAATCTCATTGCAGAGACTCCGTTTTTCCACAAGGCATTGCAGCACGAGAGCTTAAAGCCATATAAACAACAAGAATCTATGCTTCCCCATTCATATTTCCATCTCATTAAACGTCCGCAGCCATAAAACCAGCAGGGGAAACTCTCCCCTTTTCTTTTCCCCCTCCCGTTTCAATTTAAAATTTAATCTTACAAATGGCAGGCAGGGGACGATATCACACACACACACACACACACACACACTCCTCAACGTTTTTTTGCTATGGGGAATTTTGCAGAATTCAGATATGAGGTGTTCTAACCTAGGCTTCCCCAGCAGCACGAAACCGAGTCCTCGTCCCGATAAACCCCTTTTATTTAACGTACAGTGAATTCTTCTCCAGCAAAGTCCTTCCTCTCCTGCGGTCTTTCAAGATAGCTCACAATTCCCGAACTTGATAATTGCTTGGAGAGTGGCCAGGCCGATATCTTTCAGACGCCGCCATACTTGGCAAGAATGAACTGATTGCCTCCTGCAAACTCCACTCCCCGTTCGCTCCTCTTTTATTCCCATTGGGAGGGGCCATTCATCGTCCACCTGTGGCCTTACTCCCAGGCCGACCCTTGTTCCTTAGCTGTTCCCTTTGTCTGGCAACTCTGTGCATGCGCTCTCTGGGAACAGGCTCCAGCTGCTCTTCTGCCTCACTGATCTCCGACTCCGACGGCAGCTGATAACTGTCGGACGGCCCCAGCCCCATCTCTGCCTCCGATGCAGAGCCCTAATCAGAAGTACAGCTGTGAGGCTGAGCTAAATCCTGTTTAGTTCATTGCATGGACTCCGAAGTCCAGCAAAGAATTTACGGGATAGATTTCATTTAAAGGAAGGAAGCAAAAGTTTTCCGGAACCCTACAGGGGAGATTTGATTCCTAGAGCTCAAGGGGGTCGCATTTTCTCCCCCCAAAAAAAGAACGTTTTCCAAAGTGGTCGGGGATCCGATGGCACCATCTCCCCAGACTCAATTCTGGACTTGGCGATAAGTTGGCCCTCTCGTCCTCACCCCTCAACTGGGTTGTTTTAAAATATTAACCGGTCCTCAAAAACATCCATTTATCCTTCTGAAAGCATAATCATCCAGAAAATTGATGTCAACCTGAATTCAGCGAACAAACAAAGGCAGATTAAATTCCTAATGGACGTTCTCCGAATGTTTTTAAATAAGACTCACTCCCGTCACTGTCGGTCTCTTCAATGCTTCTCCCTGACATATGGGGTAGGCCTCGACTTACGGCTTAAAATGGAGCCCGACGTTTAATGTCGCTAAGCGAGGCGTTTGTTCAGTCAATTTTGCCCCCCCATTTGACAACCTTCCTTCAGCCCGTCATTAAGTGAATCGCTGCGGGTCTCAAATTAGCTGTGCGAATTTGTGAATCCGGCTTGCCGATTATCTTTGCTAGTCGGAAGGTCGCCAAATGGCATGACGTGAAACGGGGGGACACTGCAACCGTCATAAATATGAGTCACTTGCTAAGCATCTGAATTCTGATGACGGACTGTTGTGGATGCTGCAACGGTTGTTAAGTGCTTTTTCAGAGCCGTTGAGACTTTAAACTAAACGAATTGCTGTAAGTTGAAGACTAGGTAAAGATAAAGGTTCCCCTTGCACATCTGTGCCAGTCGTTCCCGACTCTAGGGGGCGATGCTTATCTCCGTTTCAAAGCCGAAGAGCCAGCGCTGTCCGAAGACGTCTCCGGGATCATGTGGCCGGCATGACTCAATGCCGAAGGCGCAGGGAACGCTGTTCCCTTCCCACCAAAGGTGGTTCCTATTTTTCTACTCGCGTTTTTACGTTCTTTCGAACTGCTCGGTTGGCAGAAGCTGGGACAAGTCGCGGGCGCTCACTCCGTTTCGCGGCGCTAGGGATTCGAACCGCCGAATGGCCAACCTTTCTGATCGACAAGCTCCGTGTCTTAGTGTCCTTTTTCAAAGTTGAAGACTATCTGTATATTATAGGGAAACTGAGGCAGCCCTCGAGGCAAATGTGGAAGCAAGGTGAGTCACACACAGCCCTTCCCTCGACACCTCGAGGCAGACCGTGGAAGCTGTAACACTGGTGAGAAAGCAGGAATGTCGCGTGGGACTGTCTTCCCAAAGGAACCCAGGGCAATTTAAAGGAGAACGAGAAAAACAGACTGAAATTCGATAAAGTTATCCCAAGAGAATGGATCAGCCTAAAAAAAGAAGGTTCAAATTGGATAGGTAGGTAGGTAGGAAAGAAGGAAGGAAGGAAGGAAGGTCCTTTTCTAATGCCTCCTTCCATCCTCCCTCCCTCCTTCCATCCATCCATCCTTCCTTCCTTTCACTCTCCGTCCCTCCTTCCTTCCTTCTCAGAATATTTTCCATATCTTCCTTCCTTCATCTCTCTTTTTCCTCTCCTTCCTCTCTCCTTCCCTCCCTTCCCCCTTCTCAGAATATTTTCTATATCTTCCTTTCTTCTCTCGTCTCTTTTTCTTCTCCTTCCTTCCTCCATCCTTCCCTCCCTCTCAGAATTTTCCATATCTTCTTTCCTTCTCTCGTGTCATTTTATTCTAATTCCTTCCTCTCCTCCCTCTCTCCCTCCCTCCTCCTCAGGAATATTTTCTATATCTTCCTTCCTTCACCTCTCTTTTTCCTCTCCTTCTTCCCTCTCTCCTTCCCTCCCTTCCCCCTTCTCAGAATATTTTCTATATCTTCCTTCCTTCTCTCATGTCTTTTTCCTGTCCTTCCTTCCTCCCTCTTCCTCCCCTCCCTCCCTCCTTCTCAGAATATTTTCTATATCTTCCTTCCTTCTCTCATCTCTTTTTCCTCTCCTTCCTTCCTCCCTCCTCCCCTCCCTCTCTCCCTCCCTCCTCCCCTCTTCAGAATATTTTCTATATCTTCTATCCTTCTCTCACCTCTTTCTTCTCCTCCCTCCCTCCTTCTCAGAATATTTTCCATACCTTCCTTCTCTCATCTCTTTCTTTTCCTCCCTCCCTCCTTCTCAGAATATTTTCCATACCTTCCTTTCTTTTCTCATCTCTTTTTCCTCTCCTTCCTCCCTCCTCCCCTTCCTCCTCAGAATATTTTCTATATCTTCCTTCCTTCTCTCATCTCTTTCTTCTCCTTCTTTCCTCCCTCCCACCTTCTCAGAATATTTTCCATATCTTCCTTCCTTCTCTCCTCTCTTTTTCCTCTCCTCCCTCCCTCCCACCTTCTCAGAATATTTTCCATATCTTCCTTCCTTCTCTCCTCTCTTTTTCCTCTCCTCCCTCCCTCCCTCCCTCCCACCTTCTCAGAATATTTTCTATATCTTCCTTCCTTCTCTCCTCTCTTTTTCCTCTCCTTCCTCCCACCTTCTCAGAATATTTTCCATATCTTCCTTCCTTCTCTCCTCTCTTTTTCCTCTCCTTCCTTCCTTCTTTTCTTCCTTCCTGATGAAATTTTTCACCAGGCCAAAAGGCCGGAGTAACTGACCTCCTCACACACTCACTCCATCCTCCTTTCTCTCTCCCTCTTTTCTGCTGATTACACAACAGCATTTTGTTAGGGGGCGGGTGAGAATCATGCTTTCTCTTAGATGAGGAAGAAAATGCTCGAAGAGCAGCCAATTCATCAAGGAGGGAGATAGGAAGAAGAAAAAACCGAATGGTTCCCAGATTCCCCCCAAATCTCCGGACCACAAAAAGCACCTCGGATTCCTTGTGTATGGATCCACTACCTCTGGCTCTGTACCCCCAATCCCTGCTTTTAAGACCCTCTGCTCTTCAACCAGATGGGATCTGGAATTCCCTCCCCCCCTTAACATCATCTTATTTTAAGAAGGGAGGCAGGAAGAATCTGGGCAGCAACACATTGCGGGGAGGGGGAGTTTGTCCAACCCCCCCCCCACGTCCATTTTGATAGGTTTAGTTCTCCAGGGGGAAATCAAGGGGTGTCCCCAGAGCAAAAGGGGGCTCAGCACAGGGTCCATCCCTGCTGCCCCCCCCCCGGAACTGCATGGCCAACCATCTGCTCGGCCTCACGTATAATCTGCCATTTGCAGAGGCTTCCCCCGAGGCAGATATGAAGGTCACATGAAGTTTGATGGATGGATGGATGGATAGATAGAATAGAGATAGATAGATAGATAGATAGATAGATAGATAGAGAGAGAGAGAGAGAGATTAGAGAGAGAGAGAGAGAGAGAGAGATTAGAGAGAGATAGGTAGAGATAGTAGATAGATGGCTGAATGGCTGGATAGCTAGGTAGGTAGGTAGGTAGGTAGGTAGATAGAATAGAGAGAGATAGAGAGAGGGGGGAGAAAGAGAATTAGATAGATAGATAGAGAGAATAGAGAGAGAGAGATTAGATAGAGATAGCTAGATAGGTAGATGGCTGAATGGCTAGATAGATAGATAGATAGATAGATAGATAGATAGATAGATAGATAGATAGATAGATAGATAGATAGATAGATAGATTAGGTAGGTAGGTAGGTAGATAGGTAGATAGGTAGATAGATAGATAGATAGATAGATAGATAGATAGATAGATAGATAGATAGAATAGAAAGAGATAGAGAGAGGTGGGAGAGAGAGAAATAGATAGATAGATAGATAGATAGATAGATAGATAGATAGATAGATAGATAGATAGAATAGAGAGAGACATTAGATAGAGATAGGTAGAGATAGGTAGATAGATAGATGAATGGCTGGATGGATAGATAGATAGATAGATAGATAGATAGATAGATAGATAAAGAGAGAGAGAGAGAGACTAGAGAGAGAGAGAGAGAGAGAGAGAGATTAGATAGAGATAGGTAGATAGGTAGATAGATAGATAGATGGCTGAATGGCTAGATAGATAGATAGACAGACAGACAGACAGACATATTTAATGTCTAGTTTAGCTGCCATTTTCTGACATGGTTGGTGGGGGGAGGGGAATGTCGCCAACTTGGAGGATGAGAAGCTCCATGTTTTCATTTGCAAGAGATTTTGCTCCTGCCCCTTGCATCCCTCCCCCTCCCCCTGGGGAGCCTTGGCTGGCATCAGGCACTGGATTGCCCAGGTCCAGGGGAGACTTGCAAACAGAGGGCAGGGGGCCGAGGAAAACAGGAAAGGATCTGCCCACGCTATGGGTTTCTTGACGAGACACCCCCCCCCCCAAGGATTTTAATGCAGGAGCAGATGCCCTCTTCAGATGCACTGTCTGGGCTGGGAAACAGAGGGAGAGGGTGGCCAGGACAGGTGCCCACGTTGGGAAAACAGATTGAGGCCACTGGAAAAGAGGGAGGGAGCGCTGTCCCCCCTGCTGTTGCTCCCCCCCCCAAAAGCAATATTTAAGTGCATCCTTGAGATGACATAACAGTGCTGAGGCTTCTGCCCAGCCTTTGGCAGGAGGCCCCACTGGGCAAAATGCCTTCGCACCATCACCAGGTATGGCTCTCTGGCCAAAACATTTCTCTCCTTGCCCCCTGCCCCCATCCAAAAAAGCAGCAGCAACAGCAGGGAAGAAAGAAAGAGAGAGAGAGAGAGACAGAGAGAGAGAGAGACAGAGAGAGAGAGAGAGACAGACAGAGAGAGGAGGGAGGGTGGAAGGAAGGAAGGAAGGAAGGAGGGAGGGAGGGAGAGAGGGAGGGAAGGAAGGAAGGAAAGAGGAAGGAAGGAAGGAGGGTGAAGTCAGGCAGGAAGGAAGGGGGAAGGAAAGGAGGGAGGGAGACAGGAAAGGAGAGGAAAAAGAGAGAAGGAAGATATGGAATATATTCTGAGAAGGAAGGAAAGAGGAAGGAAGGAGGGGAGGGGGAGGCAGGCAGGTAGGCAAGAAGGAGAGAAGGAGGCAGGGAGGGAGGGTGAAAGGAAGGAAGGAGGGAGGGAAGGAAGGAAGGAAAGGAAGGAAAGAAAGAGGAAGGAGGGAGGGAAGGAGGGAGGGGGACACCAGCCAGGAAGTAAGGAAGGAGAGGGGGAGGGTGGAAGGAAAGAAGGGGGAGAGGGAGGAGGGAGGGAGAGAAACAGGAAGGAAGGAAGGAAAGGAGAGGAGAGGAAAATGAGAGAAAGAAGATATGGAATATATTCTAGGAAGGGAGGAAGGGAGGAAAGAAGGAGGGCAAGGGAGACAGGGTGGAGGAGGCAGGCAGGCAGGAGAGAAGGAGGCAAGGAGGGAGGGTGGAAAGAAGGAAGAAGGGAGGGAGGGAGGGAGACAGGTAGGAAGGAAAGAAAGAGAGGGAGGGAGATTGGAAGGGAGGGAATGAGGGAGGGAGGAAAGGCGAGGAAAAAGAGAGAAGAGAGAAGGAAGATATGGAAAATAATCTGGGAAGGAAGGAAGGAAGGAAGGAGGGAGGGTGAAAACAGAAAAAAGAGGTTTCCTGCGGGTAGCTACCCCCCCACCACCAACCGCTGCAGCTAGATAACGAAAGCATTTAGGATTAAGACGGTTAAGTAAATCTCTTGCGCCAACGTCGGATAGGCGCAGCTTGATGCTTTCCAACAAATGGCTCCTTTCTCTCTGTGTGTGTGCGCGCATCTCTCTCTCTCTCTCTCTTTGCGCGCGTGCCCGGCAAATCCCTCCGAAGGAGAGGGGGGGGAGAAGAAGAGAGGGGTGGGTTGAGGCTGCCCCCCCATCCCACTCCCACCCCTTCCCCGCCTTGTCAATTGCCTGAAATATGCCCAGATCCGAGTGCCGGCTAAACTCCCCCCCCCCCCCCGCGTTCTGCTGCAGCGCAAATCCAAGCTTAAACTCCGGATTTCAGCATCTGTGCAACACAACACACACGCACGCACGCACACACACGCACACACACACCGACAGACAGATAGACAGACAGAACACGTATATATTAAATATACATTTTAGGCATGGAAATGGAAAGGAGTCTAGCAGTCGGATCAAGGGCAGAATGTCAGCTGTCAATCAAGCGATGTCTTTCTTTCCTCCCCCCTCGTTTTTTGTTGGGGGGGGCGACAGTTTCCCCCCCCCCCGCCCCTTCCACAAGCATCTGCAATGTGTCAATCGGAGGGCGGGTGGAAAAGATGGAATCCTTGCCGGGGATTGAGGTGGGGGGGGGGAGAGAAAGAATGCCCCCTCCCGATGCGTCTCTATGCATAGCATCCCAGGGTGGGGGTGGGGGTTTTTTCCCGGGTGGGGGGGGGGGAGGAAGGAAGGGAGAATCAGCCATTAAGCCTCCTGATTCAAAAGACGCATTCCCTGAGGCTTTCTCTCTCTCTCTCTTTCTCCCTCCCTCCTTCTCTCTCTCCCTCTCTTCTCTCTCTCCCTCTCTCCCGTTCTCTCTCTTTCTTCCCCCTCTCATCTCTTTCTCCCCCCCTTCTCTTTCCTTCCTCTCTCCCTCTCCTCTCTCTGTTTTCTTTCTTTCTCTCCCTCCTTCTCTCTCTCTCTCTTTCTCCCCCTCCCTCTCTTCCCCCCTCTCTCGTTCTTTCTCTTTCTCCCCCTCCCTTTCTTTCTCTCTCTCTGTCTCCCTCCTTCTCTTTCCTCTCTCTCCCTCCTCTCTCTTTTTCTTTCTTTCTCTCTCTCCCCTCCTTTTCTCTCTCTCTTTCCGTCTTTCTCCTCTCTCTTTCTCTCCCTCCTCCTCTCTTTCTTTTTCTCTCTCTCCCTCTCTTTCTCTCCTTTCTCTCCCCCCCCACCCAAATAGAAAGCCATAAGGCGGGAGGAGGGGGTTTTCCTGCAAGCCGAGAGACCCACCCAGCCCCCGTCCCCTTGCAAATCCGCCCCTTGCCCAGGCGCGCGACCCCCTGCCAACCCCCCAAAGCCCCCTCCCCCCACCGAATTTACCTCCCCACGAAATTCTCCAGCACGGAGCTCTTGCCGGCGCTCTGCCCCCCAACCACGGCGATCTGGGGCAGGTCCAGGTTGGCATTCTGTCCGATGGCGGAGAAGGCATCCTGCAGGCGGTTGACCAAGGGGATGAGATCTTCCATGCCCCGGTTGCCCATGATTGCGGCGGCGTTGGCGCTTGCTGCGGCGGCGGGGGTCGCTTCTGCGGGCGGCTGGGCTCAAGGAGACCCCGGGATGCTCATCGGAGGGGAATCGGCGCCCCTCGGAAGGGGGGAGAAATCCGAGCCTCCCCGGCTCCCCTGCCTGTTAGAGGACCCTTCGCGGATCCCCGGGCAACCGCGCTGCCCGCCTGGCTCCGGAGCTCTGCGGCAGCCGAAGACAAGACGGCTGGCACCTCCGTCGCTACCTGGCTCCTCGTTCTCGCGGCCGCCGCTAGCGGGCAGCAGGCAGGAGCCTGGTCCCGGAGAGCATCATGGGCGTTGTAGTTCTGGGTCGAGCCCAGCTTGGGGGGGGGGAGGCGGCCTTTTACCGAATCGCCCTCCCCTGCCCTCCTCCCGCCGCCTTCCCCATCACAAGAGCCAAATTGGGGCGTTTCAGACGTGGCGGGATTCGAACTGGCGTTCTCCGCGGGGGTTGCGCTTTTGCGGAGGGACGGGCAGGATGGGCTTGAGGGTGGAGGGGCAGAGAGAGAGAGAGAGAGAGAGAAAGGAAAAGAGGGGGGAGAGAGGAAGGAAAGAAAAGGAGGGAGAGAAAGAAAGAAAGAGAGGAGGGGGGGAGAAAGAGAACGAGAGAGAGAGGAAGAGAGGAGGAAGAGAGAGAGGGAGAGAGAGAGAGAGAGAGAGAAGGAGGCAGGGAGAGAGAGAAAGAAAAAGAGAGGAGAGGGAGAGAGGAAGGAAACAGAAGGAGGGGGGAGAGAAAGAGAGAGGAGAGAGAGAGAAGAAGAGATAGGGAGAGGGGGGAGAGAGAAAGAGAGAGAGAGAGAAAGAGAGAGAGAAGGAGGGAGGGAGAGAGAGGGGGACATGGTTTACAGTTTTAATTCACTTGCCGGTGATTGAACCCAGGTTCCTGGTTGGTAGGGAGAGGGAGAGGGGGGAGAGAGACAGAGAGAGGGAGAGAAGGGAGCAAGAGAGAAAAAAGAGAGAGAGGAAGAAAGAGAGAGGGAAGAAGGGAGGGAGAGAGGGAGAGGGGGGGTTGATTTATGGTTTTAATTCATGTGGGGGTGATTGAACCCAGGTTCCTGATTGATAAGGCAGCTGCAGGTGTGAACGCATCCCAGAGGGGGAGAACTAAGGGAGGGAAAGAGCAGAAAGTGGGCTTGTGAATGCAAAAGCTGGGAAGCCAGTTGGAGCCCCCCACCCCCAAGAAAAAGGAAGGCATTCGCCAAGGCGAAACTTTCCTACCTCGTAGGGCTGTTGGGAAATTCAAACAAACTCTGATTCGTCCGTGGAACAGAAGTTGCCTCCTGAAGTTGTGAGAGCTTCATCGCTGGAGGCTTTTAAGACGAGACTGGACAGAAATGGTGTAGGGTCTCCTGCTTGGGCGGAGGGGGGTTGGACTAGATGACCTGCAAGGTCCCTTCCAACTCTATTATTCTATATTTATTCAATGGAACAGAAATGGACTTCGGAAGTTGTGGGAGCTTCATCCCTGGAGGCTTTCAAGTGGAGACTGGAATGCCATCTGTCAGGGATGGTGTAGTAGGGTCTTCTGCTTCGATGAGGGGGTTGGACTAGATGACCTACAAGGGCCCTTCCAACTCTGTTATTCTGTTCTGTTCATATATATTTTTTGAAACAGAGGGATAAATATCAGTTCTGTTTACCGGTTGTCTTTTATTTGTGTCCCTGCCTCGAATAATGTTTTGCCTACATTGGAATCCGCGTTAAAACTATCATGCAAGGGACTAGAAACTTGTCGAGACAAACAAACAAACAGAAATGGGTGAACTTGCATCCGTGATCTTGGTTCAAAGGAAGCGACAGTGGGGGAGATCAATTTAGAAAATGGCATAAGGATTCCCCCTTTTTTTGTGTCTGTTTTTCTTCCTTTTAATCTGCAAGATTAGTTTTTCGATTGCCCTCTTTCCATGCTCCGTGTCTCTCTGGCTGAGAAGGGGAGCTAAGCATGGCTTTGGGATCGAAATGATCTTTTCCCGCAAGAGCCACCCCCGGACTAATTTTGAGGATCTGGGGTTGTTGTTTTTTCTCGCCAGGACTTGGAGCCATCTGCTAGGATCCTTCTGTTCTTTTTTTGTGGGTATTTTAAAAAAAGGACAGTCCTGATGGAGACCCCACCCACCCACCCACGGATGCCGAAAGGGCTGGGATGGGATGGAAGCCCAAAATTGGAGGTGGGGGGCTGGGGATCAGCGGAAGCCCCCCCCCTTTGAGTTCAACCACGATTCAGTTTTAAGGCCTTTAAGCCGCGCGAGAAACCAAGCCCCGGATGGATGTTTCTTAATCTTGCCAACTTGAACAGAATAACAAGAGTTGGAAGGGACCTTGGAGGTCATCTAGTCTCCTGCAGGAGACCCTGTAAGACCAGTGAAGTTCCAAAATAATCTTCTTCTTCATCATCCCCTTCTCCTCCTCCTGCTCCTTCTGCTTCTCCTCCTCCTCCAATTTTTCTTCTTCCTTCTTTCTGCTTCTTCTTTTTCTTCTTCCTCCTTCCTCCTCTTCTTCATCTTCTCCTCCTCCTCTTCTTCCTTCTTCTTCCTCCTCCTCTTCTTCCTTCTTCCTCCTCCTCTTCTTCCTTCTTCTTCTTCCTCCTCCTTCCTTCTTCTTCCCCTTCTCCTCCTCCTGCTTCTTTTGCTTCTCCTCCTCCTTCTCGTCTTCCTTCTTCTGCTTCTCCTTCTTTTTCTTCTTCCTTCTTCTTCCCCTTCTTCTTCTTCCTGTTCCCTTCCTCCTGCTTCTCCTTCTGTTCCTCCTCCTCCTCTTCTTTTCTTCTTCCCCTTCTCCTCCTCCTCCTTCTGCTTCTCCCCCTCTTCTTCTTCCCATTCTTCTTCTCTACTCCTCCTCTTCTTCTTCTTCCTTCTCTTCCTCCTCTTGCTTCTTCTTCCCCTTTTCCTTTTCTGCCATTATTGTCTCTTTTCTCCTCCTCCTCCTTCTGGTCTTCCTTTTCTTTCTTCCTCTCCCTCTTCTCCCTTACCCCCTCCCTATGTGTAAAATTTATCCCAATATATAAGTGAGTCCTGCCATACCCAACACTTGCGTCATCCTTAACTCTGCCCTACAACTCCTGCCAGGCCCAAAAAGATCCAACATTTTGCCACCCTCTCAATTTCCTGTTTTTCAGCAGCTTTTCCAAGCAAGGATGCAAGATCTGTTGACATGGCAACAACTGTGGGTTTTTTAAAAATGTGTTTTAACTTTTGCGGCAAACCTACTCTGCGTTCACTCGGGCTGGGCATCAGCTAGTGGCAGCTGGCGAAGTCCAGGTGGAGGTGTTGGAGGGGGAGTTGATCTGCGTGGGTCCCCAGTAACTCTTTACCTTCTGGCAAGGTTTTTCTTTAAAAAGCACCTTGTGGATCTCATTTGTCTCCCGTAAATGCCGGTTGTCTGTTGGCAGTGACCTTACCTTGGTTTTCAAGGTGGAAAGAACATCAGTTCCCATGGAGGGGAATTTAGGCAGCTGCTTCAAAACAAACCCCGAAAGGAACAATTTTATGGAAGAGGGAGAAAGATTAGGATTCGTTTAATAGAAATGTACAGTCCCAACAGCTATGAAATTGTGTCTGATGGATATATATATAGGTAGGTAGGTAGGTAGTTAAGTAGACAGATGATAGGTTAGACAGAGACAGACATAGATAGAGATACATGATCAAGTAGACAGACAGACAGACAGACAGACAGAGTAAATAGACATGATAGGCCGATTAGATAAGTAAGTAGGTGAAATAGATGTAAGATAGGTAGATAAGTAGATTTGAAAGAGACAGATAGAATGATAAATTAGATAGATAGATAGATGAATAGATAGATAGATAGATAGATAGATAGATAGATAGATAGATATGAATAGATAGATAGATAATGAATAGTTACATACAGAGATAGATGAATAGATGGATAGATAGAGATGAATAGATAGATAGATAATGAATAGTTACATACAGAGATAGATGAATAGATGGATAGATAGAGATGAATAGATAGATAGATGAATAGATAGATAGATAGATAGATAGATATGACTAGATAGATAGATAATGAATAGATACATAGATAAATGAATAGATGGATGGATGGATGGATAGATAGATAGATAGATAGATAGATAGATAGATAGATGGAGATGAATAGATAGGTACATAGATGAATAGATGAATAGATAGATATATGTAGATAGATAGATAGATAATGAATAGATACATACATAGATAAATGAATAGATAGCTAGATGATAGATAGATGGATAGATAGAGATGAATAGATAGATATAGATAGATAAATAGATAGAGATGACTACATAGATAGATAATGAATAGATGGATAGATAAACGAATAGATGGATAGATAGATGGAGATGAATAGATAGGTACATAGATGAATAGATGAATAGATAGATAGATGTAGATAGATAGATAGATAGATAGATAGATAGATAGATAGATAGATGTAGATAGATAGATAGATAATGAATAGATACATACATAGATAGATGAATAGATGGATGGATGATAGAGAGAGAGAGAGAGAGAGAGATGATAGATAGATAGATAGATAGATAGATAGATAGATAGATAGATAGATGATAGATAGATATAGAGAGAGTCTGACTGAGCAGGACTTACGAATTCCCCCCCAACTAGTTGTAAAATACAATACAATAGTAGAGTTGGAAGGGACCTTGGAGGACCTTCCAATGTCGAAGAGGGTCGGGCCATCTAATCCCTCCCCCCCCCCCCTCCGCCTAGCTTCCTCCTCCTCCTTGCACCCCCGAGGCTTGGACAGGAGGGGAGGTGGGGGTGGGGGGCTGGAAAGACCCTCGGAGTGGGGAGGAGGAGGAGGAGGAGGTGGGTGTGTTGCAGGTGGGGGGGGGGGGGTTGAAGGCTGCTGCGCCCAGCCTCGCCATGAGAGGCGCCCGCGGAGCGCCGGGCCGGAGCCGCGCGCCGCCCTCCGCCCCCGCCCCCACGAGGCGCGCTCCCGAGCCTGGCCGAGCCAGGAAGAGCCTCCGCCTCCTCCGCCCAGCCGAGGCCGGTCCGCCTTCCCTCCTGCCCGGCGGCCGCCCGGCGGTCTTCCTCCCCGGCCATGTTCGGCCAGCAGCAGCTGCTCCGCTTGCAGCAGCTCCTCCAGCAGCAGCAGAGCCCGCCGGCGCCCCCCCAACCGACGCCCAGCCGGTAAGCCCTGCCGGGGAGGCCGCTGCCGGGCTCGCCCTCCCGACGCCCCCAGGAGGCTGCCAGGCGCGCCGCCGTGCGTAATTGCGCCCCAGAGGGTGGGGGGGGGGGGCGGTCGTTGCGCGCCCCCGCGGGGAGGTGTGGGGGGCCCGCGCGAGGTTGGGGGTGGGGGGGCAGACGGGGTTCCCCTGCCGGCGACCCTCTGCAGCCTCCCTCCCCCCCACCAGGCAGGGGGATGCACAGTCAGATCAAAGGAAGCGTCTGTCTTCCTTGGAAAGGTGCAGCCAAGTTCCTTAAGGCGCATGGACTGCCCATGCTCCCCAGCCATGTTCCCATGCTCCCCAGCCAGGCTGCCCTCCTCCCTCCTCCAAGACAGGGGGATGAGCTCAAAGAAGCTCTGCCTTCCTTGGAAAGATGCAGCCAAGTTCCTTAAGGCTGATGGACTGCCGTCCCCATGCTCCCCAGCCTGCGTAGAACCCCTGCCCCTTACCTAAGGAGGGGGCACCCCATCGGCAAAGCGCCCCTAACCCAGGTTGCAAACTCTGCAGACCACCCCACCCTTAAAAAAAGAATAGACCTCCCCCACGCTTCTCCCTGGTCTTTGGGATTACAATGCCCATCGCTCCCGCCCACCCCTCCAAGCAGCTAGAGTAGACATCTGGCTGTGGAGGATGGATGTTTTGGCTTTTCTTTCTTGCCCTGGCACAATAGAGTGTGCGTTTACGCAAAGGGCATCGCAGAACCTTTTAGGCTTCCCCCTGCAGAGACAGGCTGTAGAGGAGCGGTCCTCGTTTAGCGACCACAATGGAGACTGGGTCGTTAAGCCGAGCAGCTGCTGAGAGAAACGCCCACATCTGAGGGATCCCACCGCGGCCTCCTGCTACAGAGTCCTTTTAGTGGTGGCCCCCCAAAAATGAAAATCACCAAGTGGGGCCCATCCATCTTGCAAGGAAGCTTGGCCACCGCAGCTGGAGGCTTGTTTGTTTGTTTGTTTGTTTGTTGTGAATTTATTATTTATAATTTGCTGCCCATCTCGTTTCCAAGCGACTCTTGACTTCTGCTTCCCGCAGAAACAAAGCATTAAAATCATCGTGTATAAATAAGATACCCGATAATATCACGATCCAAATAGAATAAAATCATGGATGGAGGAAGGGGGGGAAGACTGGATGTTTTAAGTACATTTTTTTGGGGGGAGGGGGGAGTTAGGGGATTTTAATACAGGTAGTCCTCGACATACGACCACAATGAATCCCCCAAATTTCTGTGGTTGAGTGAAACGTGTGTGAAGGGAGTTTTGCCCCGTTTTACGACTTCCCCCCCCACTGTTGTTAAGTGAATCCTTGCCATTGTTAAGTTAAGGTCGCAAAAGAGGATCATGTGATCCCTCCCCCCCCCGGGATGCTGCAACCTTCATAAATATGAGTCAGCTGTCAAGCATCCAAATGTAAATCATGTGACCGTGGGGATGCTGGAACGGTCATAAGTTTGAAAAACGGTCGTAAGTCCCTTTTTTTCAGTGTGGTTGTAACTCGTGTCTGACCGATTACTAAATTATCATCACCTTCATTTAACGACCCCGTAATCCCTTGCGGGATGCAGTCTGGGCAACTGAATGGAGCTAGCAGGTTGTTTACTGGCCGGATGCCATACCTGTCGCCACTACGGAGTTTTGTTCAGCAGATATATTGAAAGTGAAATATCTGCCTCTACCTAGGATCGAACTCACAGCCCCCCTGATTGCGAGGCGAGAGCTCCACCTCTAGGCCACTGCACCACTCCACCGAACGGTCACTAAACGAACAGTTATAAATCAAGGATTACTTATATTCTGGTCCTTTTCTTTCCCAGAACGGTGACGCCATCTCAGCCACAGATGTTAACTCTGCAGGCACCCAGCCCGGCAGCCCTTCTCAACGCCAACCCTGTGCTCCAGCGAGCGCTTCTCCTGCACCAAATGCAAGGTACGATCTCTTCCACATTTCCCCCCCCCCACTTCCTTTCGGCTCTGATCCAGACCCACATTTGACGCAGGATTCCCGAGAACCTTGTTTCAATTTTTGGGATGGTATCTTATTTAACCCCAATAAGACCAAGGAGCTTATAGTGGACTATAGAAATAATCGATCAGGCATCCAGCCTTTGCTTAGCAATGGAGACAGAGTGGGGCAAGGGGCCAGTTTTAAGTTTCTGGGTGTTGTCATAAAAAGAGGACCTGACCTGGGGCAACTCACATTGCAGCCCTGGTCAAAAGGGTCCAGCAGAGATGATGCGACCTGAGACTTCTTGGGAAACAACAACTGGACCAAAAACTCCTGGTGTCCTTCTACCGCTGCACCACGGAGAGTATTTTAATTTATTGCGCCAATTGCCCAGTGGCAGATTAGGATGCACTCCAGAGGGTCAACGTCATTGCCCAGAGGATCATGGGTTGCCCTCTCCCCCTCTTTGGAAGAGCTTTGTAGTTCCCGCTGCCTTAAGAAAGTTCAAAACATCCTTAAAGATCCATCTCATCCTGGGGACCCTTTTTTTTTGAACTATTACCATTTGGCAGCCGGTACCGGATAATAAAAACACAGACAAATAGGTTGAAAAACAGCTTCTATCCCAGGCCAGTAACTATATTGAATTCTACGGTATAGTTCAATTTCAATTATATAGAATGTAAAGGATGTATGTTTTGTGTTTCCATTTTTATAATTGCAATGTACACCGAAGACGGCATTTCATTATTATTTTTTGCGCCGTGTGCAATGGAAATAAACTAAACTATCTTCAATCTCCAGTTTTTAAGCCCGGAAAGCTAAAATCTGTCCCGAGTTGGTTCAGTTTTGCCATGAAGGTGAAGCCCACCCTGGGTTTTCTAAATCCTGGTTTACAGCTCAATTTTTCTTTCGCTAACGATTCAGAAGACCTGCGTGATCTACAGATGGCAAGGACAGATTAGGGGAGACCTGGCTAAAAAACGGAGTGAGCGTGGAACTCCAAGACAAAGTCAACGGGCCCTATCCAACAGCGTGCAATTTAATGTGGAGAGAAGCAAGGTTTTACACCCAGGCAAAGATTAGGCGAAACCTGGCTCAAAAACAGTCACTTGGGGGATGGACTTTGGAGTCCTTGGGGACGATCTCTTAAATATGAGCCAGCCGTGTGCGGCCGCAGCCAAAAACCCTAATGCAATCTTTGGTTGTATAAACAGAGGCACAGAATCAAAATCACGTGAAGTGTTAGTACCTCTTTATAAAGCCTTAGTAGGGCCACCCCTGGAACGCCGCATCCAGTTTTGGTCCCCCCGTTACAGAAAAAAGACGTCGAGACTTTGGAAAAAGTTCAGAGAAGAACAACTAAGAGGATCAAAAGGCCTGGGGACTAAACCTAGAACTAGGTTGCAGGATTTGAGTTTGACTAGTCGAAGGGAAAAGAAGGACTAGAGGGGACATGATAGCAGGATTCCAGTATTTGGGGGGGGATGCCACAAAGAAAATTATTCTCCAAAGCACCAGAAGGCCAGACAAGAAACAATGGATGGAAACTAATCAAGGAGAGGAGCAACGTGGAATTAAGGAGAAACTTCCTGACAGTCAGGACAATGAATCGGTGGAACAGCTTTCCTCCAGAAGTTGTGGGTGCTTCATCACTGGGAGCTTTGGAGAAGAACCTGGATAGCCATCTGTCTGAAACGGTATAGGGTCTCCTGCTTGAGCAGGGGGCTGGACTTGAAGACCTCCAAGGTCCCTTCCCAGCTCTATTCTATTCTAATCTTCTGACTTGTCGCTTTTTGGTTGTTGAACTTGCGAGGTTTGCAGGGAGCAAAACAAATCTTTGGGATCCTTTTTCAGTTCTGGGTGCTAGGTGAGGTTTTCGGAATATTTGATGCCGAGACATTTGAGAAAAGAGCCCGTGCCTGAATAATTCAGGAGCTGCTCCATTAATGGCCCTTTCAAACGTCTTGCTTGGCTCACCCTCGAGGCTCTTTCTGCCATCCAGATATCGGCTCAGGGTTATCTCGGCGAATCTCAAGCATTACCCTTAAAAGTCTCTGGATGGAGCCGCAATAAACCAGAGGAAATGGGTTTATTTTTATGGACGGATCCCAATTGCGGTAGAATCGGTTGCTTCTTGTTCCCGATGCAGAGGGGAAAACTCCAGTTGTGTTCAATTTCCTTGCCAGCCTCCTGACCTTACCTGTTATTGCTGTTATTATTTGTTAGATTTTTTTTTTAATAGAACATAATAGCAGAGTTGGAAGGGGCCTTAGAGGTCTTCTAGTCCAGCCCCCTGCTCAAGCAGGAGACCCTGTGCCATTTCAGACAGGAAGGAAGATGGGAAGGAGGAAAGGAAAGAAGGAAGATGGGGGAAGGGAAGGAAGGAAGGAAAACTAAAGTTGGAAGGGGCCTTAGAGGTCTTCTAGTCCAGCCCCCTGCTCAAGCAGGAGACCCTGTGCCATTTCAGACAGGAAGGAAGATGGGAAGGAGGAAAGGAAAGAAGGAAGATGGGGGAAGGGAAGGAAGGAAGGAAAACTAAAGTTGGAAGGGGCCTTAGAGGTCTTCTAGTCCAGCCCCTTGCTCAAGCAGGAGACCCTGTGCCATTTCAGACAGGAAGGAAGATGGGAAGGAGGAAAGGAAAGAAGGAAGGTGTGGGAAGGGAAGGAAGGAAGGAAAACAAAGTTGGAAGGGGCCTTAGAGGTTTTCTAGTCCAGCCCCCTGCTCAAGCAGGAGACCCTGTGCCATTTCAGACAGGAAGGAAGATGGGAAGGAGGAAAGGAAAGAAGGAAGATGGGGGAAGGGAAGGAAGGAAGGAAAACTAAAGTTGGAAGGGGCCTTAGAGGTCTTCTAGTCCAGCCCCTTGCTCAAGCAGGAAACCCTATGCCATTTCATACAGGAAGGAAGATGGGAAGGAGGAAAGGAAAGAAGGAAGATGTGGGAAGGGAAGGAAGGAAGGAAGGAAAACTAAAGTTGGAAGGGGCCTTAGAGGTCTTCTAGTCCAGCCCCTTGCTCAAGCAGGAAACCCTATACCATTCCAGACATGTGGCTGTCTAGATTCTTCTTTAAAAACCTCCAGCGAGGTTTTTAACCTCTGGTGGCAAGCTGTTCCACTGGTTAATTGTTCTCACTGTTAGGAAGTTTCTCCTTCATTCCAGGTTGCTTCTCTCTCTGGTTAGTTTCCATCCATTGTTTTTTTTTTTTGTCTTGCCTTCTAGTTGGCCCCCTTCTCTTAGGGGCAGCCCCTCAAATACTTGAATATTATCATATAACCCCTAGTCCTTTTCATTATCCTGTCATTTTTAATTTTTAATTTACTATTAATTTGCAACGCACCCTTAATATCCCTTCCTTCCTCCTATTTTCCTCATAAGAGCAGCAAACAAAGCCACCCAGCCGCCTTTTATGCCTGGGGCAGTACTATAACTCCCTGTCTCCCAGTTTTGAGGCCGGTGCCTGAAAAACGATGCCCAACTGATTTCCTCCATTATGTTTTCTTCCACTGTCTTGGTCTGGGTTTGGTCATTCCCGTCCAAGGTGATAGGGCCAACACGCCAAGCCTTGGTTAACTCCCTGAACTGCAGGCTCCTGGGTTCGAAACACACCCTGCAATAGCAGCCCGTGCCAGCCGATCTGCTCTAACCACTCCCATCCCGACCAAAAAAAACCTTTTATCAATTTGGTGTGTGAATTCTGCTCGTTCACCTCCAGCAAAGATTTTCGAGGGAGGATTTACAGTCACAGACCTTCTCTGGCTTGGAGAGCTGCCAGGCCAAGATCTGCAAAACTTGGCCAGGAGTCTCGGAGAGTCACGAACCAATGAAGCGAACTAATGGCCTCCTGCAAACTCCACTCCCCTTTCTCCCCTCTTTTATTTCCTCTGGGAGGGGCCATTCATTGTCCCCTTGTGGCCTTACTCCCAAGTTGACCCCTGTTCTTTAGTTGTTCCCTTCGTCTGGCAACTCTCTGGAAACAGGCTCCAGCTGTTCTTCTGCCTCACTGATGTCTGACTCTGAAGGCAGCTGGTAACTGTCAGACGGCCTCGACCCCATCTCTGCCTCCGACACAGAGCCCTCATCAGAGCCTTCCCCAGACTCCAGGACTGGCCCAGGTTCCTCCCCAACCTCCTCACTGTCCCAATCTGCTGTCAGGTCTTCTGGCCAGCCACAATAGGAAGGCCCCAAATTTTGTGCAATATCTGATCTGTTCTCTCTCTCTCTCTCTCTCTCTCTCTCTCCCTTTCCTGGCTGTTTCTCTTGGGAGGGCTCTTCTTACAGGTAACATGAGAGGCTTCAATGTGGCCGCTGCTCCTGTGTTACAGCAATTCTTCCCTCAAGCCACTCGTCACTCTCTGCTGGGCCCCCCACCCATCTCCCTCAAGCCCCCTCACCTGGGTTTCCCAGCCCTCCCATTTCATCGCCAGGCGAGGCCCTTCCGCAAGGTGAGTTTCCTCTCCGATCCGGATTTCTTCCCGCCGTTTGCGGCTCACCGATCCTCGCAGAGACCTCGCCGTGGTGCAAACAGCACCCCTGCCAGGTAGGCAGGGTCACGAGAGAGCCCTTGGCAGCCCGGGGGCGAACGTATCCTCCGTATTCCCGGTTTAAAACCAACCGTTTTCGCCGTTTCTCCCATCTTCTCGTTACCGACTTAACTGACTTCCGTTTAGCGACCGTTCGAAGGTCCTGGAGAAAGTGACTTACGGCTGTTTTTCACACTTAACGACCACTGCAGCGTGTGTCGTCTCCCCCTCCCCTCCCCCTCCCGTGGTCACACGATCAAAATTCAGGGGCTTGGCAATTTATGACTTTTGCAACCTTCTGACAAGCAAAGTCAGATGTGGGAAGCGGGATTCGCTTAACAACCGTGTTCCTAACTTTTAAGAACGCTTAATTCGCTTAATCACGGGGGCAAGGCAGGTCGTAAAAGGGGGCACCGCTCGCTTAACGACTGTTCTGCTTAGCCACGTAAATTTTGGGCTCAATCGCGATCAAAAATCCAGCGTTATAGATATGATGGCAGTGGTAACAATCCTGCCATCAATCCTTCAATTTTCATCCCTTTTTTTTATCCATTTATCTGCTGGCTTCAGGCCCTTCGAGGGGGAAAGTCCTCAAGTCAGGAAAAGTTTCGGTGGAAATCGGAATAAAACGTAACGGATTTCCACTTCTTTTCACTGCAGATGTAGAAAAAAAATGCCGGTGGTTTTTTTCCCCAGGGGGTATCAGCAACGATTCATTTCCCTTTCTGCTTTCTTGTTCCTCCTTCTCGTTGGAGAGTTTAGGGCTTCATTTTTTGATTTTGCAGAGTTTCTCCCCGTCCTCTTTCCCTCCCGCATGCTCAACTGGAAGCATTTGGTCGCCACGATGTAGAAAAGATGTGGAGACTCTAGAAAGAGTGCAGAGAAGAGCAACAAAGAGGATTAGGGGACTGGAGGCTAAAACATATGAAGAACGGTTGCAGGAACTGGGTATGTCTAGCTTAAGAGAAAGAAGGACTAGGGGAGACAGGATAGCAGTGTTCCAATATCTCAGGGGTTGCCACAAAGAAGGAGTCAAACTATTCTCCAAAGCACCTGAGGGTAGAACAAGAAGCAATGGGTGGAAACTAATCAAGGAGAGAAGCAACTTAGAACTGAGGAGAAATTTCCTGACAGTTAGAACAATTAATCAGTGGAACAGAAGTTGCCTCCAGAAGTTGTGAATGCCCCAACACTGGAAGTCTTTAAGAAGAGGTTGGGTAACCATTTGTCTGAAGTGGTGTAGGGTTTCCTGCCTAGGCAGGGGGTTGGACTAGAAGACCTCCAAGGTCCCTTCCAACTCTGTTATTCTATTCTCTAGGTTATTAATGCTCTGTCTTGCAAAAGGAATTATGAAAAGTTGTCCTTACAATTCACTCCCCTGTTTTGTTTTGTTTTTTTAAAAAAATCTCTTTTATGCTGCAGGATTTTCCCAGGGTCGCGGAGAGGAAGCGAGAGGCAGACGGCGCCTCATCCTCCGTCCCAGGGCAAGGCGAGGAAGGGGCTGCGCTGGTGGGAAAACAGCCCAGCTCTCCTCCTTCAGGTAAGGCGAGGCCTCTCTTGATAGCTCAGAAAGAGTTGATGGTCTTCAGAAGACGCTTTGGCTTGCAAATGAGATATTGGCTGAGGAAGGAGACAGGGTGGATTTGATTTAAATCAACTCCATTTAAATTATGATTTAAATCAATTCCATTTAAATCACTAGTAAAACGGCTTGATTTAAATCAACCATTGGAATCACCATTGAAATCACTAGTGAAAAGGATTTAAATCAACTCCATTTAAAGCACCATTTAAATCATTAGTAAAAGGCTTGATTTAAATCCATTTAAATCACGATTAAAATCACTAGTAAAATCACTAGTAAAAAGGCTTGATTTAAATCAACCATTAAAATCACGGTTTAAATCACTAGTAAAAAGGCTTGATTTAAATCAACCATTAAAATCACAGTTTAAATCACTAGTAAAAAGGCTTGATTTAAAACAATTTAAATCACGATTTAAATCAACTCCATTTAAAGTATGATTTAAATCACTAGTAAAAAGGCTTGATTTAAATCAACTCCATTTAAATCACTAAATTCACCGGCTTGACCACTGGCATGAACTTATGACTGTTACAGTGTCCCAGGATCACGAGATTCCGTTTGGGGACTCCTTGACTCCCAACGTCGATGGGGAAGCCAGAGTCATTCGACAGCCCTGTTCCTCACTTAACAACGGCAGAGATTCGCTTAACGGCAGGCAGTCCTCGACCTACGACCACAATTGACCCCTGTTGTTCAGCGAGACGTTGGTTCCCTTTCTTGCCACAGCGGTTTTAAGTGAATCACTGCTACGTTAGTGACATGGTCGTTAAGTGAACCTCGCTTCCCCGTTGTCAGAAGGTCGCAAAGGTGAATCACGTGACCCCCCTCCCCCCCGGGACACCAACCGTCATAAGTATGAACCAGTTGCCAAGCCACTGAATTTTGATCTCTCGATGGCAGAAAGCAGATAACTCTGAAAAACGGTCGAAAGGGACCTTTTTCCCTGCCGTTGTAACTTTGGTCACTAAACGGACTGCTGTAAGTCAAGGACTACCTGTACTGTGGCAAGGAAGGTGTGGACTATCTCAGCAAGACAACTGGTGTGGACTGCATTGTTGTATGCCACTTCAGCGAAGGGTAGCAAGTCCGAAGGCTGTAAAGTGGGACCAGACTCACTTAACGGCCGTCTCACTTGGCTACAGAAATTTGGGGTCCTCAACCTATTTTTCTGCCTTGCAGAGACCCTCCTGGAGACTTCTCAAGATGGCGAACCAGCGGCCAAGCTGCCCCGAAGGTAACCACGATTCCTGCAAGGGTAATCTAAACGTTCCTCCCTTGGACATGGACATGGGGGAGACCCTCCGTCATCAAGGTTGCCTTTGTCCCAAAAAAGTGCTTCCCCCCCCCCTCCCAGAGGCAACTGAACTTTCTTGGTTTTCCTTTGAAGAGGTTTCACTAGAGTTGAAGAAGCTTCTTGGATGAGAAGCGAAACCTCTTCAGAGAAAAACCAAGAAAGTATCATAAATGTATCCTATCAATAAATTATTTATCATTAATTAGGATCATGATTGATCACTTGTTGCTTCGATGTACACTGAGGTTCAAATTCCTTCTGTGTCCAGTCACACTTGGACCAATAAAGAGTTTATCATAAATTTATCCTATCGATGAAGAGAAGAGAATATAGAAAATTTAATAGAATAGAATAGAAGCATGAAATGGAATGGAATGGAATAGAAGTTGGAATAGACCTGGCTTGAGAATAAATGTAAAACTTAAGGTATAAGTATAGTATATAGAGAGTATTTAAATATGGATATAACTTAGGATAGTGATATAGAGATAGAATTTTATTTTAGGGAAGTAGGATTATTACGAAAAACATGTATGCAGAACATGTATACGGAAAAGCTGTTACAAGTGTAAATATGTGTGTTGTTTTTTTTTTAATTTTGGAAAATGTAATAAATACTATTTTAAAAAAAAATCGGAATAGAATAGAAAATAGAATAGAACAGAATAGAATAGAAAATAGAATAGAATAGGAATGAATAGAATAGGAATGAATAGAATAGAAAATGAATAGAAAATAGAATAGGAATGAATAGAATAGAATAGAAAATAGGATAGAATGGAAAATAGAATAGAATAGAAAATAGAATAGAACAGAATAGAATAGAAAATAGAATAGGAATGAATAGAATAGAATAGAAAATAGAATAGAACAGAATAGAATAGAAAATAGAATAGAATAGGAATGAATAGAATAGGAATGAATAGAATAGAAAATGAATAGAAAATAGAATAGGAATGAATAGAATAGAATAGAAAATAGGATAGAATGGAAAATAGAATAGAATAGAAAATAGAATAGAACAGAATAGAATAGAAAATAGAATAGGAATGAATAGAATAGAATAGAAAATAGAATAGAACAGAATAGAATAGAAAATAGAATAGAATAGGAATGAATAGAATAGGAATGAATAGAATAGAAAATGAATAGAAAATAGAATAGGAATGAATAGAATAGAATAGAAAATAGGATAGAATGGAAAATAGAATAGAATAGAAAATAGAATAGAACAGAATAGAATAGAAAATAGAATAGGAATGAATAGAATAGAATAGAAAATAGAATAGAACAGAATAGAATAGAAAATAGAATAGAATAGGAATGAATAGAATAGGAATGAATAGAATAGAAAATGAATAGAAAATAGAATAGGAATGAATAGAATAGAATAGAAAATAGGATAGAATGGAAAATAGAATAGAATAGAAAATAGAATAGAACAGAATAGAATAGAAAATAGAATAGGAATGAATAGAATAGAATAGAAAATAGAATAGAACAGAATAGAATAGAAAATAGAATAGAATAGGAATGAATAGAATAGAAAATGAATAGAAAATAGAATAGGAATGAATAGAATAGAATAGAAAATAGGATAGAATGGAAAATAGAATACAATAGAACAGAATAGAAAATAAGAATAGAACAGAATAGAATAGAATAGAAAATAGAATAGAATAGAAAATAGAATAGAATAGAATAGAAAATAGAATAGAATAGAAAATAGAATAGAATAGAAAATAGAATAGAACAGAATAGAATAGAATAGGAATGAATAGAATAGGAATGAGTAGAATAGAATAGAAAATAGAATAGAATAGAAAATAGAATAGAATAAAATAGAAAATAGAATAGAAAATAGAATAGAACAGAATAGAATAGAAAATAGAATAGAATAGGAATGAATAGAATAGAATAGGACTGGATAGAATAGAATAAAATAGAATAGAGTAGAAAATAGAATAGAATAGAAGCAGAACAGAATAGAATTCTTTATTGGCCAAGTGTGATTGGAGACACGAGGAATTTGTCTTTGGTGCAGAAGCTCTCAGTGTATATAAGAGATATAAATGATAAATCACGATCCTAGTCGTCTTAAAAATACATTCATCATGAATCATAAGATGCAACACTTAGTGGAAGTCACAGGATACGAAATAAGCAATCAGAATCACACTAGGAAACTAAATGAAACAATAAAAGTCGTAGAGGCACAAGCAACAAAGCTATAGCCCTAAGTAGAAAGGGAGGGAGGTCCTAGGGAGGATGAGAAGAAGAATACTAATACAGTCTTAGTAAATAGTTTGACAGTGTGGTGGGAATTAGTTGTTTAGCAGAGGGATGGGGGAAAACTGTCCTTGTGTTGTGTTTTCCCGGTGTGCAGTGCCCTATAGTGTCGTTTTGAGCCGGGGGGGGGACGGGACGAGGGGGGGGAAAATTGGGAGCTTCAAATTCCTTGTGTGTCCAATCACACCTGGCCAATAAAGAATTCAATTCTGTTTCCGTTCCTGTTTTATTCTCCTCCTCCGCCCCACTAGTGAAGTGGAGATCTCCGACGCTGAAGATGCACCAGAGATTCCCAAAGTAGAAGATGCTCAGACAGAAAGAGAGACAGAATTCGTGGCAACAGGTAAGTATTGATGACCGTTGGGGCGTTTTGGGGGCTGCAACTGCCTGATTTGCTTAGTGACCGTGGCAAAAAGGTCATTAAAGTCAGGCAAGCCACGACTCCCCGAAGGATCACATCCCTTAGCGATGGAAATTCCAGCTTCAACGATGGTCGTAAGTCAAGGACTGTCAATCCAGGCAGTCCTCGACTTACAACGGTTCATTTAGTGACCATTCAAAGTTACGGCGGTGCTGGGAAAAACTAGACTTACGACCGTTTTTCACACTTAACGACCGTTGCGGCATCCCCATGCTCACGGGGTCAAAATTCAGATGCATGGGCAACTGGTTCATACTTACGACGGGTTGCATCCCACTTTTGTGACCTTCTGGGCAAAGCAAAGTCTGTGGGAAAGCCAGATTCACTTAACAACTGGGCGACTAACTTATCAACTGCGGTGATTCACTTAACAACAGTGGCAAGAAAATGGAGGAAGCTCATTTAACAAATGTCTCACTTAACAACATAAATGGGCTCAAATTGTGGTCGTAAGTCGAGGACTACCTCTATAAAGATCTACAGCAAAAGAAACATGCTAAAGAAATAAAGTTAAATATTCTTACAAGTTCTTTGAAAAAGGAATAAATGCTTCTTGGCTGGAGAGAAAAGCCAAATATTTTGAGAAAGCTTCCCTGCACCGAGCAGGGGCTCGACTGGATGACCTCCAGGGACCCTCTCAATTTTCTACAGCTCAATAAGCAGGGGTCTTGAAGGCCAGGCAGTCCAAGCCACCATTCGGTGGAGCGAAGGTTTGCCTTCGGCTCGATTATACGTAGCCAAGGAGAGACCACCTGCCGTTCTTCTGTCTCTGAGGATCTGTGTTCGAATCCAGACTTCCTCACAGTCTCTTGTTTCCTAGATGCTGGGGAAGGGGAGGTCACCGCGGAGGCTTCGGAGGAGAACTTTGAAGAGGAGGAGAAGAACTCAGAGGTGAGCCAAAAAGGGGTGGGGGGAGTGAATGTAGGTGGAATGACCCTGATGGCTAGCACCATCCCCAGAAGGTCTATGACAATTCACCACGGCCAACTTGCCATGGCCAACTCATCATGGCCAACTCATCATGACCAACTGGCCAAATTCAACTTGCCATGGCCAACTCATCATGGCCAACTCACCACATCCAACTTGCCATGGCCAACTCACCACATCCAACTTGCCATGGCCAACTTGCCACATCCAACTTGCCATGGCCAACTCATCATGGCCAACTCGCCACATCCAACTTGCCATGGCCAACTCATCATGACCAACTGGCCACATCCAACTTGCCATGGCCAACTCATCATGGCCAACTCGCCACATCCAACTTGCCATGGCCAACTCATCATGGCCAACTCGCCACATCCAACTTGCCATGGCCAACTCATCATGACCAACTGGCCACATCCAACTTGCCATGGCCAACTCATCATGGCCAACTCGCCACATCCAACTCGCCAAGGCCAACTCATCATGGCCAACTCATCATGGCCAGCTCACCACATCCAACTTGCCATGGCCAACTCATCATGGCCAACTCATCATGACCAACTGGCCAAATTCAACTTGCCATGGCCAACTCATCATGGCCAACTCACCACATCCAACTTGCCATGGCCAACTCGCCACATCCAACTTGCCATGGCCAACTTGCCACATCCAACTTGCCATGGCCAACTCATCATGGCCAGCTCACCACATCCAACTTGCCATGGCCAACTTGCCACATCCAACTTGCCATGGCCAACTCATCATGGCCAACTCGCCACATCCAACTTGCCATGGCCAACTCATCATGGCCAACTCATCATGGCCAGCTCACCACATCCAACTTGCCATGGCCAACTCATCATTGCCAACTCGCCACATGCAACTTGCCATGGCCAACTCATCATGGCCAACTCATCATGACCAACTGGCCAAATTCAACTTGCCATGGCCAACTCATCATGGCCAGCTCACCACATCCAACTTGCCATGGCCAACTCATCATGACCAACTCATCATGGCCAACTCACCACATCCAACTTGCCATGGCCAACTCATCATGGCCAACTCATGACCAACTAGCCACATCCAACTTGCCATGGCCAACTCATCATGGCCAACTCATGACCAACTAGCCACATCCAACTTGCCATGGCCAACTCATCATGACCAACTGGCTACATCCAACTTGCCATGGGACAGCTCGCCACAGCCAACTTGTTGCGGGACAATTCGCTGTGCGGCAAGGGTTACATTAATATGAAAGAAAGGGTGGAATGGACGCACTAAAGAAAGGATGCGAAAGGAGGGACAGAAGGAAAGATGAATGACAACATTGAACATTTTTGCATCCGTGTTCAAGAATGACATGGAAATTGTTAAACTGTCCCGCAGAGAGTTGGCCCTGGCAAGTTGCCCCATTCCTATTCCCCAGGGGGTGCAAAACGGGGGTGCAAAACATCTGCCCAGATGTGGCCGGAAGAAGGACCTCTTCCTTTCCCTTTGGCGGAAGCCAGAGAGTTGAGCTGGGCCCCCCTCTCGTTCTCCCCTCCCTTGTGCCAGGTGCTGAGCAACGCAGGTGCCTTGAAGGTGACCATCCAGCACAGCAGTGAGAGCCGAGCCATCAGCACCACGCCGGCGCTCAAGCTGGGCCCCCCCGGACCCCCCCTGCAGCCCCCCCCTGGGGCCACCTTGAAATTCTACTGCTACATCTGCAGAAGCAACTGCTTCAACCAGCAGGTGCGGAGAGGAGGGAGGAGGGGCAAAGGTCAGGGGTGGGGGGCAAGGCATTTGCCAAGGGGGGCCGTTGGGTGGGCCTGGGGCGGTAGCAGAAGGATAGGTGGTTTCAGCCAGCGCCTCTGTCTGGGGAGAAGCAGGATTTTACTTCTGGGTTTTGTTGAAGAAGGGAATGCTGAAATCCTTCGAAGGAGGAGAACGAAGCACTTTGGTCCCTAAAAGAAAGAGAAATAGAGAAGCGAAAGCTAAGTGGCTCCTTGTCTGCATGTAGAATGGCCTTCCCTTCTCTCATCTCTCTTCCTTCCTTTCATCTCCCTCCCCCCCACTGTCACCTTCCTTCTCTCCTTCCTTTCATCCCTTCCTTTCTTCTTCTCATCTTCCCTTCTTCCCCTTCCCTCATCTCTCTCCCTCCCTCCCACTTTCTTTCACTTTCCTTCTCTACTTCCTTTCATCCCTTTCTTCCTCACATCTTCATTTCTTCCTTCCTTCCCTTTCTCCTTCCTTCCCTCCCTCCCACTCTCTTTCACCTTCCTTCTGTCCGTCCTTTCATCCCTCCCTCCCTTTCTTCCTCTCATCTTCCTTTCTTTCTTCCTTCCCTCCCTCCCACTCTCTTTTGCCTTCCTTCTCTCCTTCCTTTCATCCCTCCCTCCCTTTCTTCCTCTCATCTTCCCCCTCCCTCCCTCATTCCCAACTCCTTCCTTCCCTTACTCCCCCTTGCTTCCATTCAAAAACAGATGACTCACTTAACAACGGCCTTACATAAGAGTGGAAATCGTGGTCATAAGTTGAGGACTACCAGTATCCCCAAACTGGTCTTCTTCTCTTTAGCTCTCGGTAAAAAACTGATTCAATTTTCTTGCTTTGCAAGGGTGCAGCTTCCAAGGAGCTAAGCAATTTCTCTTCTCTGCTCTTCTCTCTTCCCTTCCCCTCTTCTTCTCTCTCTCTCTCTCCTCTTTTTTTCTTTCCTTCCTTCCTACCTTCCTTTCTCTTGTCTTTCTCTTTCTTGCCTTCTTTCTTTCTTTCTCTTTCTTGCCTTCTTTCTCTTTCTTTTCTTTCTTTCTTTCCTTTCTCTTTCTTTTCTTTCTTTTTTCTTTCTTTTCATTCTTGCCTTCTTTCTCTTTCTTTTCTTTCTTTCTTTCCTTTCTCTTTCTTTTCTTTCATGCTTTCTTTTCTTTCTCTCTTTTTATTTCTGTCTTTCTCTTTCTTTTCTTTCATGCTTTCTTTTTTGCATTTCTTTTTCTTTCCCTTCTTTCCTTTCTCTCTTTCTCCTTTCTTTCTTTCTCTCTTTCTCTCTTTCTTTCTTTCTCCTTTCTTTCTTTCTCTCTTTCTTTCTTTCTTTCTCCTTTCTTTCTTTCTCTCTCTCTCTCTCTTTCTCTCTTTCTTTCTCCTTTCTTTCTCTTTCTTTCTTTCTTTCTTTCTCTCTCTCTCTCTTTCTTTCCTCCCTCCCTCCCTCCCTCCTTCTTTCTTTCTTTCTTTCTTTCTTTCTTTCTTTCTTTCTTTCTTTCTTTCTTTCTTTCTTTTTTCTCGCACTTGTCTTGCTCCAGAATTTCCAGGCTCACCTGTCAGGTGTTCAACATCGGCAGCGGCTTCAGGAAATCCAGGAGAGAAGCAACGTTTGCCTCGCCTCCCAGCCGCCTTTGGGGAGGGAGACAGCGGCGCCAGCCGAGAGAGACGGGTGGGTGCGCGGGACGGAAGCCTTGCAATTTAGGAACCTCAACACACACACACACACACACACACACACACACACACACACACAGAGCCGTGAAGGTGCGCTCCCCTTGCCTTGCTCTGGATCAAGAACCAGAGAGTGGAAATCCTCCGGGTTGCGAACGAGAGAAATCAAGCAGGTTGCCCTCCCGGTGGAGCCCTTTGCTCTCTCGGGCCGAAGGATGAGAGGGTTATCGGGGAGCTTGGGGGTGGGGGGGGCGAGGGGGGGGGATGAAAGGAGGTAGAGCAATCCTTTTGTGGTTCCCTTGAGAGCTTCCCTTCCTTCCTTTGCAGTGAGAGCCAGCAGCGCTGGTGTAACACCTGCCAGGTGAACTTCAAAGGTGACCTCATCAAACACCGGAGGACACAGGAACACAAGGTAAAAGCCCCCCCCCCCCCCTCCCCCGGATTCCTCTGATAAATTTGGAGTTTGGATTTCTGGAAAATGGCAGGGAATTGTTCAGCTGAACTAAATATCCCTTCCTCCCTCCTTTCCTTCTATTCCCAATCCCTTCCTGCCTCTCCTTCCTCCCTTGCTTTCCTCCCTTCTTTCCTCCCTCTTCCTTATTTGCTTTCCTCCCTCCCTCTTCCTTCCTTCCTTTCCTTCTTTCCTTCCTTGCTTTCCTTCCTCCCCCTCCCTCTTCCTTGCTTTCATTCCTTCCTTGCTTGCTTTCCTTTTCCCTCACTCTTCCTTCCTATCTTGCTTTCATTTCTTCCTCCCTTCTTTCCTCCCTCAACCTTATTTGCTTTCCTCCCTCTTCCTTCTTTCCTTCCTTGCTTTCCTTCTTTCCTTCCTCCCTCCCTCTTCCTTGCTTTCATTCCTTCCTTTCCTTCCTCCCTCCCTCCCTGTTTCTCCCTATCTTTCCTTCCTTCTTTCCTTCCTTGCTTTCATCCCTTCCTTCCTCCATCCCTCTTCCTTGCTTTCCTTCTTTCCTTCCTCCCTCCCTCTTCGTTCTTTCCTGCCTTCCTTCCTCTTCCTTCTTTCCTTCCTCCCTCCCTGTTCCTCCCTATCCTGCCTTCCTCCTTTCCTTCCTTGCTTCCATTCCTTTCTTCTTTCCTTGCTTTCCTTCTTTCTTTCTTTCCTTCCTTTCATTCCTTCCTTTCTTCCTCCTTCTTCCTTGCTTTCATTCCTTCCTCTTTCCCTCTTCCTTCCTTGTTTCCTTGCTTTCTTCCCTTCCTCCCTCCCTCCCTCCCTTCCATCCCCAACCCCTTCCTCCCTCCTTCCCCGTCTCGTTCCAGCTGGCCAAACGCTTCCTCCGTCCCTTCTGCACCGTCTGCAGTCGTTACTTCAAAACTCCCCGCAAGTTTGTGGAGCACATGAAGTCCTTGGAGCACAAGCAGAAGGCTAAAGAGGTCAGAGACTAAGAATAAAAGGGATTGGGGGGGGGGTGTTCCAGGGTCTTGTTGAACTCTCTTTCTTTTTGCCTTTCTGTCTATCCTTCCCTCCCTCCCTCCCTCTTTTCCTGCCCCTGACCAGGTGAGACTGGGTGAGAAAGACCTGGGGGGCCCCGAGGACTCCGAGGAGCTGATCACGGTGGACGCCGTGGGGTGCTTTGAAGAGCAGGACGAGGACGAGGAAGAGGAGGATGAGGAAGCAGGGGAGGGGCCCCAGCTGGATCCAGCGGAGGCCGTGAATCAACAGGTAAGGAAGGGCCTTCTCAGCAGCTCCGTTTATTTGCGAGGAGGGAGAGCAGAGCCAGAGGGGCTGGCCAGGAAATTTAGACACCAGCTTTATTCAGATAAGGGAAAGGTTCCCCTCGCAGATATGCGCTAGTCGTTCCTGACTCTAGGAGGCGGTGCTCACCTCCATTTCAAAGCCAAAGAGCCAGCGCTGTCCGAAGACGTCTCCATGGTCATGTGGCCGGCATGACTCAACGCCGAAGGCGCACGGAACGCTGTTCCCTTCCCACCAAAGGTGGTGCCTATTTTTCTCCTTGCATTTTTTACCTGCTTTCCAACTGCTAGGCTGGCAGAAGCTGGGACAAGTCACGGGAGCTCACTCCGTTACACGGCGTTCGGGATTCGAACCACCAAACTGCCGACCTTTCCAATCGACAAGCTCAGCGTCTTAGCCCCTGAGCCACCGCGTCCCTTTTATTCACTGCCTTAAGAAAGTTCAAAACATTCTTAAAGGTCCATCTCATCCTGGGAAACCCCCCCCCCTTTTTTTTTTTTTGAACTATTACCATCTAGCAGCCGGTACCGGACAATAAAAACGAGATCAACTAAAAACTAAACTTAACTCTAAACTAAAACCTAAACTAAACTCTAAACTAAACTAAACTAAACTCTAAACTAAACTAAACTAAACTAAACTGGCTGTCATAATTGAATTTTGCAAGCCCCGATTGTGTTTTTCCTGCTTTCTTCCCTCTAAGACCCCCTTGAGTCTGGGGGGAAAGGGCGAGGGGGTGGGTGGGTGGAGTCTTTATCATGCCTCTTCCCCCATTTCCCTCTTTCCCGCGACTTGAGGGATGTGTCTGCTTTTATTTATTTATTTTTTTGCAATCCCTTCTTCCGTGTTTCTTTTGGAGAAATCATCGTATCTTCATAATCCCTTGCGAGGGGAAATCTGGGCCACCAAATGGAGCTAGCAGTGTTTTACTGGCCGGATACCATTCCTGTTGCCAGTGCGGAGTTTTGTTCAGCAGATATAATTCTCATTTTCACCCAGAGAGAGAAATATCTGCCTCTACCTAAGGTCGAACACACAGCCTCCTGATTCCGAGGCTCCACCTCTTATCCCTCTTTTGCGAAACCCGAAAACAAAATTCTCGTTATTTTGGGAGCTTCCGATTCAAAAGTGGGAGTTTAAACCCTCCCCTCCTCGTTCCCCTCCCAGGTTGGGCAGAGAGAAACGTCTGTGGAAGACCCTGGAGGAAACGCCGAGTATTGTCCGGACACGGTCTATGGTAAGAGAAGCGAGTTGGTACTCCGTGTTGTATCTTTGTCTGTGCGCGTGTTTTTTTTTTCTTTCCTCTTTTTCTTGCTTCCTCTCTTGGTTTTTCCCCTGCGGAGGCTCAACAGGTAGACAAACATGTCCTGGTTTGAAAAGACACCCCCCCCCCCCAATATCCCCACTTCCTAGAAGTGGGATCCACCAGACCAGGGGTCCCTAACCTTTCGGATCTCAGGGACCGCTAAATTCATAATTTTAAATCCCGCCGACCGCTAATAAGATCTGCCTAATGACCAGCTGGGTGGGCATGGCTAGGCAGTTGTGTGACTGGGTGGGCGCGGCCAACTGGATGTCACTCACGTTGAGGGGCGCCTCGCCGGACTCTATTCACCCCTCCCCTCCCAGCCCCTCCTCACCTGCCTGGGCTCCTTGGGGCCCCAACAGGAAGCCGTCGCTGGAGCTAAGCAGCCCCCAGGAGAAAGAGTTGGCAAAAGAGCTCAGTTCAAATTCTGACCGAGGAGGAGGCTCAGAAGAAGCACCTCACTGAGGACTAGGAGCATAGGCTTCCCAAGCAGAGGGAAGACTTGCGGGAGGGCAAGGCCAGGTGCCAGCGCCTGGAGACTCAGCGGGCTGAGATGGTCAGCCAGTTCCAGGCCATGATGCCGTCCCACTGGAACGAGGCCCTCTGGCTCTTCGCCATCAGCGGCTCTTCCCTCCAGCCTTCGCCCAAAGCCCCCCACCAGGAGGCAGAAGCAGACCCCAAGTGGGAATTTCTGCCCCCCTCCGACCATCACAAAAAGACCCCAAAGGGGAAGACTCTCTGCAGCAACACAAGCGTCCATTGCACGTATCCGTCCCAGGGGGGCGTAGTTTGAGGACCCCCGATTTAGTGCAATATTTAAAAAATGCAAAAAAAATATATTAGGCGCACCCCCCAAAAAATTTTCGCGGAGCCCCAGTTGTTGATCGCTGCTCCAGACCGTCCCTCCGATCCTGCCTACCTTCCTTAACGTCCTCCCCCTTTGGTAGTCCTTGGTTTACGGGGACAGTTTTGAGTTTGGCCCCATCTTACGACTGTTCTTGCCGCCGTTGTTAAGCGAATCACCACGGCTGTTAAATTGGTCACGCGGTTGTTAAGCGAAACACCCCCCCCCCCCTTTGACTTTCGCTTGTCAGAAGGTCGCAAAAGAGGATCACGGGACTCCGGGAGGTTGTGACTGTCGTAAGTACGAGTCCGCTGTCCAGTAAATCGGGTGAGCCTGGAAGGGTCCCGAGTCGTTAAGTGTGAAAAAGAGGCCACCCGTCACGTTTTTTCCAGTGCCGTTGTAACTTGGAACGGTCGTTAAATGAACGTCGAGGACTTACCTGTAATAAAGATTCTTGGTTCTTCCGTCTTGAGAAAGCTGCCTTGTGTCCCTCCTGCGCGTTTTATGCTTTCTTGATGCGCGGCCTTCCTTTCCCCTCCCTCCCTCTGCCAGGCCTGGAATTCCTGGTGCCCGTAGCGGGATTCCTGTGCCGGCTGTGCCACAAATTCTACTCCAGCGACTCGGCCACGCGGCTCACCCATTGCAAGTCCCGGATGCATTTCGAGAACCTGCAGGTAAGTGCTTCCTTCCTCCCGCTCTCCCTCTATCCCTGCCTCCCTCCTTCTCATTCCCATCTTCCTTCCTTCCTTCTTTCCCTTTCTCTCCTTCCAACCTTCCTTCTTTCTCCCTCCTTCCTTCCTTCCTTCCTCCTTCTCCTCCCTTACCCTTTTTCGTTTCTCCCTCTCTCTCCTTTCCTTACCCTTCTCCTTCCTCCCTTTCCTTCTTTCTCCCTCCTTCCTCCCTTTCCTTCCTTCCTTTGCATTTCTCCTTCTCCTTCCTTTCTCCCTCTTCCTCCCTTCCTTACCATTCTATTTCCTTCCTTTCCTTCTTTCTCCCTTCCTCTCCTTCTTCCTTTCCTTACCCTTCTCCTTCCTTCCCTTTCTCCCTTCTCCTTCCTCCCTTCTCCATCCTTACCACTCTCCATCCTTCCCTTTCTGCCTCCTTCCTTCCTCCCTTCCTTACCCTTCTCCTTCCTTTCCTTTCTTCCCCCCTTCCCTTTCAGCCTCCTTTTCCCCTTATTTTCCTCTCTCCCTTCCTTACCCTTCTCTTCCCTTCCTTCCTTTCTCTCTTCCTCCCTCCCTTCCCCTTCTCCTTCCTTCCTTTCTTCCTCCCTTCCCCTCCTTCCTTCCTTCCTTTCTCTCTTCCTCCCTCCCTTCCTTCCCCTTCTCCTTCCTTCCTTTCTCTCTTCCTCCCTTCCTTCCCCTTCCTTCCTTCCTTCCTTCCTTCCTTCCTTCCTTCCTTCCTTCCTTCCTGTCTTCCTCCCTTCCTTACCCTTCTCCTTCCTTCCTTCCTTTCTCTCTTCCTTCCCTCCTTACCCTTCTCCTTCCTTCCTTCCCTTTCTCTCTTTCTCCCTTACCCTTCTCCTTCCTTCCCTTTCTCTCTTCCTCCCTCCCTCCTATCTAGCATTTCCCATCACCCGCTCCGCTAATTCTTTAATCCACTCCCCCACCTCCTCCTGGGGTGGGGAAATTCCAGGGGGTCTCCACCCCCTTCTGGGCTAGCTAAAGTTCTTCTCTCTGGCCCCGGAAATCTGAACCCTGCTCCGGCATTTGCCCACCGTTGAGGCTTACAGGTTAAGTCCTCGACATACGACTGTAATCGAGCCCAGAATTTCAGCCACCAGCTGTGACGATCCTAAGAAGGCTGTCTGGTGACTCATTTTACAACCCTGGTGGTTGGCAGTCATTAAGGGGATCCGTTGCTCGCTATGGGCCTTTTTTTTTTTTTGCACGAAACTGGAACTCAGTACCAAAAAAAACCCTCAAGAAAGCAATTTCTTTGTGCCTGAAAAAAGGCTCAGGGCAGGTTTATTATTCAGCCACTGGACTTTCTCCCTTAAGATATTTTATCTCCATGAGGACTAGTGGGCTGCGTAAAATTGCTAAATGGGGTTCCCAACCCAAGCTTTGGACCACTTTCTAAAAGAGATTCAGTTCCTGTTGTGGGCCGCCAGTGGCAAGCGGAGTTGGCAGCAGAATCGGACAGTGAGGAGGGTTGGGGAGGAACCTGGGCCAGTCCTGGAGTCTGGGGAAGGCTCGGATGAGGGCTCTGTGTCGGAGGCAGAGATGGGGTCGAGGCCATCTGACAGTTACCAGCTGCCTTCAGAGTCAGAGATAAGTGAGGCAGAAGAACAGCTGGAGCCTGTTCCCAGTGTGAGTTGCCAGACGAAGGGAACAGCTAAAGAAGAGGGATCGACTTTGGAGTAAGGCCACAGGTAGACGATGAATGGCCCCTCCCAGAGGGAATAAAAGAGGGGAGAAAGGGGAGTGGAGTTTGCAGGAGGCCATTAGTTCGCTTCATTGGTTTGTGACTCTCCAAGGCTCCTGGCCAAGTTCTGCAGAGATCAGCCTGGCAGCTCTCCAAGCCAGATAAGGTCTGTGACCGTAAATCCTCCATTGAAAGAACTTTGCTGGATGGGAATGAGCAGAATTTCCAGTCAATGAATAAAAGGAATTTTTGTAGGGACCAGAGGAAGGGAACAGCTAAAGAACAGGGGTCAACTTGGGAGGAAGGCCACAGGTGGACGATGAATGGCCCCTCCCAGAGGGAATAAAAGAGGAGTGGAGTTTGCAGGAGGCAATTACTTCGCTTAATTGGTTCGTGACTCTCCGAGACTCCTTGTCAAGTTTTGCAGATACCGGCCTGGCAGCTCTCCAAGTCAGATAAGGTCTGTGACCGTAAATCCTCCCTGGAAAGACTTTGCTGGATGTGGAAATTAATAAAAGGTTTTTTTTGTCGGGACCGGGAGTTTGCTTCAGGCTCTCGGGAAGCCTCAGCCAGAACAATTATTTTCTGCCTGCAGCGGTACAGGGCCTCCCGGCTCCAGGCCACTGGCGGACACACAGCCACCCCCTCGCAGCTGACGGACCCCCAACCTCCCTCCGCGACCAAAACGCCCGATCCAGAAGAGGCCGTCACAGGACGCCAGAGAATCTCGCCCCCTTGCGAGTCCCCCGAGGTAATCCAGACGTGCTCCGGGTACTTTGAAACGGAGGATATCTGCGGAGTCCTGGTCATTGACGAGAGGAGCAGCCCCTCCTCGCCGGGGAGCGAGAGCTCAGTGGGGCAAGACGGCGAGGGGTCAGGGGAGGGGGCTGGACTGCACCCCCCGGGAGAACAGCCCGCCTTGGAAATGCAGCAAAAACTGGCTGTAGAAGCTGCCTCAATGGACCCAGAAGAAGCCGAACTGAGCGAAGGGCTGGCCAGCCAAGATGGGGCGCCATCCACGCCGGGCGAAGGGGAGACAGTCACTACCCCCCGGCGGTCCAGCCGGCGCAGGGCGAGATGAGAGCAGAGGAGAAACTATTTTTTTTTCCCCTCTGTAGTCCCCCCTGTCCCCCCCGAGAGTTTCCTTTCCTCCCTTGGCCTTCGACTTTTAGCAAAAGAGAAACGTTCTAGTTTTCCTAGTTGGTTGTTTAAAAAATAAAATTTGAAAGAAAAAGAAAACGGCCCAGCCATTTTTTTTTCCTGTCTTCAATGCAGCGCTTACCGTCATTTTTTGAAAAAGAAAGAAAGAAGGAGAAAGAAAGAAAGAAAGAAAGAAAGGAGAGAGAGAAAGAAAGAGAACTTAAAAAAGGAAGGGGAAGAAAAAATGGAGGGAAAGAAAAAAGAAAGGAAAGAAAGGAAGGGAAAAAAGAGAGAAAGAAAGAGAAAGAAAAAGGAAGGAAAGAAAAGGAAGGGAAAGGAAAAAAGGAAAGAAAGAAGGGAAAAAAGAGAGAAAAAAAGGAAGGAAAGGGAAAGAAAAAAGAAGAGAAAGAGAAGGGAAAATAAAGAAAGAAAACGAAAGAAAATGAATAAAGCACCTTGAAACAGGAAAGACAATCTGAGACATTTTGTGCCCTGCTCCGTTTAATCAGTGACCATCAGGCCATGATCTAACTAAGTTAATTGCAAGAAAATGTTGTCCAGGGTTTGTGCAACAGGTTCAGCCAGGAGTGGTAAACCATGAAACTTAGCCTATTTTGCAAACCTTCAGGGCCAAACATAGCCTGTTTTCCCCCTAAATGTTGGTCTTTTCAATCAGACCCATTCTGGTTTAAACTAAGCTAGACATTCAAAGCAACGCGAGAATTCTATCCAATTATCCAAATAAAGAGAGGTTTGTGGCTGCCAATTATAGGAATTACGACCCCCACGGAGCCCGAAATCTCTGTTGCTAAGCGAGACAGTTGTTAAAAAACATTTTTCCTAATTTTTACGCTCGCTCTTGCGATGATTCTTAAGTGACTCCCTGCCGTTGTTAAGTCAGTAACCTGGTTTTTAAAATGGCTTTTCCCCCATATCAAAAGTTTGTAAAAGGGGATCATATCCCACTGGGGACACTGGGACCATCATAAATACGACTCAGTTGCTAAGCTTCTGAATTTTGATCTGCTCACCGCGGGGATATTGCAATGGTCGCAAGGGTGAAAAAACGGTCCCAAGTCAGGTTTTTTTCCCCCCAGCGTCACCGTAACTTAAAACCGTCACTAAATGAAAGTCAAATGTAAAACGCTCACTGCCTTCCCCCTATGGCAATTCTCACAACCACGCACCTATTTATTTTAAAAAGCCCTTGCTTAGAAGCACGGACAGGATTTACCGGATCTCTCAAACTCAACCATGAGATTCTGTGATTACTTTTTAAAAGCCGGATTGAAGATATAACTGCCTGCGAAATTCCATCAGCCAGAGAGCTGCAATCTTTTAAAAGCGGGTCAGCAGCTCTGGCTCTTGCATCCCTCTTTTTTTTTTTTAACATTTTGTTTAAAAAATATATTTTTTGAATAGACACAAACAAGACACACCAAACACCCTAAAAACATATTCCATTACAAATTATAAAAAGTGTGTCAATTGGTTACAAAGAACTTTCCCCTTCCACAGTCATCACCTATAATCCGTATCAAATTATATATTTGACGTCAAATATATTTTATCTACGTTACTATCATCATCCTTCATCCTTCATATGACTATAGTGGTTTTAACATCCCTTTATAACAAATATTCCAAAATTCGAAGCAAAATCACATAATGGCATTCCATTTATTTTCAATATCATCCCAACAACGTTGTATCTTTGTGAAACGTTCGAAATAAAAATTAATTATGTTTGATAACAAAGTTTCTAAACCTCCTTTCTTAATCACTGTTTACAATTTATATCCAATTTCAATATTATAGGCTTTCATACATAACTAAGTTTCAAAACTTCCTTTCGTGGTTACCATTTAGCAAATTTCCTCTTCGAACCAATATATATGTATACATTATATTATTATCAATTATTTATCTATGATCAATCCAATATTATAGGCTTTCATACATAACAAAATTTCTAAACTTCCTTTCATGGTCACCATTTAAAATTTATAGCAAATTTTCTCTTGTCAAACCAATAGATATGTATACATTATATCATTATCAATTATCTATCTATGATCAATCCAATTTCAATATTATAGGCTTTCATACATAACTAAGTTTCAAAACTTCCTTTCATGGTGACCATTTAGCAAATTTCCTCGTCAAACCAATATATATGTATACATTATATCATTATCAATTATTTATCTATGATCAATCCAATTTCAATATTATAGGCTTTCATACATAACAAAATTTCTAAACTTCCTTTCATGGTCACCATTTAAAAATGTATACCAAATTTTCTCTTGTCAAACCAATACATATGTATATATCATTATCAATTATCTATCTAGCTATATTCATTGTCACTTCATTTTTTAACATAATGCTCTAATTTTAACCATTTAGCTAGTATTTTGTTAATAGTTTTCACGTCTCAACCTCCAGTAGTCTTCCATCCCTCTTCTGCGGCTCCCTGTTGCTCAAAATATGAGCTTTTCGACCCCCCGTTTAAAGCCAACCGTGGTTAAATCCTAGAAAATAAAAGTTCCAGAAGAAAACAGAACATTTAATTCAACTACATATTCTAGTTTTGTGGCCGCTCAGGAAATAGTCAGGTTTTGTGGTTTTCTTTTCTGGGGTAAACGGGCCCCAATGGCTCTTTTGAATGTTTTAAGGTTGCCGACCCCTGCTTTAAAGTCTCCAAAGTTGATTTTTCGACCCTTAAGGATGCGGCTGGGCTTTTTGGGGTGCCCCATCCTGTCCGAGCTGCTGCTGCTGCTGGAACTCCAGACGGGCCTGGCGGTTGGATTCCAGCAGCTCCTTCAGCTGGCTGTTGAGATGATCGTTTTTCTCCTCCAAGTGATCCAGGCAAGAGTTGATCTGGTCCAGCATCAGGTTGATGGCAGCGTATTCTGTCCGGGAGGGAAGGAAAAAGCCAAAGTGCTTTGAAAGGGAGGTAACCAGGCCTAAAAGGCGCTAACGACATCTTTTTAAGTCGTAAAAGAGAATATTTGTCGCTCGGGGTTGACATGAGGCATCTCTGATGTTTTATTACCCTACTAGATAACATCAGCAAGGCTGGGAGGAGGAGGAGGAGGACTGGGTCCTCGTTGCTCTCTGAGTCTGGTTTTGTTGCAGACGTTTCATGACCCAACTAGGGAACATCATCAGTGCTAGAAGGGAGTGGGGTTTGCTGGGAGGAAGAGGAGGAGGAGAAAGAGGAGGAGGAGGAGGAGGAGGAGGAAGAGAAGGAGGACGACTATGGGTTACTTGGTGCTCTCTGAGCTTGGTGATTTTGTTGCAGACATTTCGTTACCCAACTAGGTAACATCATCAGTGCTAGAAGGGAGTTGGGTTTGGAGGAGGAGGACCACTTTGGGGTCCTTAATCCTCTCTGAGCTTGGTGGTTTTCCTGCAGGCGTTTCATGGCCCAAACTAGGGAACGTCATCAGTCCTAGATAATTATTAATCCTTTCAATTATTTCATGGATAAAATGTATTGGCCACCCGTCTCCTGACGAAGGACTCTGGGCGTGCACGCAGCGTAAAAAACGTGTTGTTTTTTTTAAAAAAAGAAACACCATTAAAAGCCGTCGGATATAAAATAACCAGAGGAGTCCTTGCAATAAATAAATCAGTGAAGTTTATTTTAGCCTTGCCTCCTTGGAGTCTTTTAGGGGCTCTTATCCACTGGAGGTTTTTTTTTTTAAAAAAATGACCGGGACGATATTAAGGTTCCCGGTTTGAACAGGGGTTGGACTAGATGACCTCCGGGGTCACTTCCAATGCTATGGTTCTGTTTTAACATCTTCCTTGGCTTTGGGATGAGCCCCCTCCCCCCTCCCTTTGGCAGACTGGCTAAAACCCTCCAGACGTCCCTTCCCAGCTTGAAGAGACATAAACCCAGGTATTAAATGATGTATTAATCCTATTTATACGGCTGCCCATCTGGCACAAAAGGATCATCCCCGGCGTACAGAGTGGCTTTCTGGGGCCGGTCACCTGGGTCTGCTAGGGCTTTCTACTTGCAGGGATGACCATGAGATCCCCTTGCGTAGAGATCACCCTGAGATCCCCTCCACAGGGATCACCATGAGTCTTGTGCAGGGATCACCATGAGATCTCCTTGCGTAGGGATCACCATGAGATCTCCTCAAACAGGGATCATCATGAGTCTCGCGAAGGGATGACCATGAGATCCCTTCACACAGGGACCGCCACGAGATCCCTTCACACAGGGATCGCCATGAGATCCACTGCACAGGGATCACCATGAATCTCGCGAAGGGATGACCACGAGATCCCCTCGCACAGGGATCGCCATGAGATCCACTGCACAGGGATCACCATGAATCTCGCGAAGGGATGACCATGAGATCCCCTCGCACAGGGATCACCTGGGGTGGGAGTAAGCAAAGGAAGATCCCTCTCCAAACCCCCCCATCCCCAGAGAGTGATCCCCTGGGGGGGGATCTGCCCTTGCAAAGGAATCTCAATGTTACCTGCCTCCTCGTAGCCTTCCTCTTCCTCGCCGCCCCGCCCCAGGTGGAGCTGCGGCTCCCCATTCGGACCCGACATCCCGGCTGGGGAAGCGCCCAGGCTAAGCCACGCCCACCACTTCCCGGATGGAAGGCGGAGACAATGTCGCAGAGGGCCACGCCACGCCCCCTTCCTCACAAGCCCCGCCCTGTTCTCCCCCCAACCCTCCCCAGATAATAAAAATCGTGACCATTGCATCAAAGATTAAATATTAATTTAGCATTCATGTTGCATTCATGGCAACTGATGATGCGCAATAATCAATGGGATTTAATTGGGGGGGAAAGGGGGGGTTAATTTAGGGAGGAGGCACCCAGCAAACAAAAGATTCATTCTACCCCCCCCCCTTTTTTTTTAAAATTAAGGATCATCAATGACCCTTTTTTTAAAAAAGGGGCGGTACAATCAGCCTAGAAATTGACCACCTCCGAAGGTCAGGGCCTGCGCCTTTAAGAAACCCCGCCCCTTCCTTTGCTTTAAAGTTTATGGTTCCCGGGCAGGCCGCCGGTCTGAATGCACGCGGGCGGGCGAGTCGCTTTACATCTCGTGTACAGACGGAATAATAAAAGCGAAATAAACAAATAGGGGAAAAAATCATTTTATTTTCCAAGAAAGGGGATAATCAAATGGGGTGGAGGGAGGGGGACACGCTTCTCCCTCCGAGGCCTCCTCCTTGCAAACCCGCAAGCTTCCACCCCAAGGCAAGCCTCGAGCCCAAGCCGGCCGCGTTCACACGACACCCGTGCAAAACGGGGAAAGCGAAAGGAGGGGGGGCTATTGCAAAGCACGCTTTACATTAACCAAAAGAAGAAGAATAAGGCGCAAGGGATCGGCCCTCCGGCGCCGAGGGAGCGGCTGAACGTGAGAATGCAAACGCGTGTCAGGCTTGCAATCCCCGGGCCGGATGCATCTTGCGGGGAAAGGGATTTCTAAACCCAACCGGGGTTTGCATTAATTGCAAAGCTTCCCCCTCCCTCCCCCGCCCTGGGTTTCCCCTGGCGCCCGCCCGCCTCCCTCCTTGCAAAAGGCGAAGATGGCGTTGGCGCGGCTTGCATGCAACGGCTGGGCCGGGCTGGGGAGGAGCGCGTGGCGGCGGCTGCCCCGGGCCGGCTTCTCCTCCTCCGGGAGGCCCGGCCGAGGCTGGAGCCGGCCTTCCTCCAGGGTCTGGCTGGGGGCCGCCTTCGCCCTGGGAGCCGCGGTGGGCACCGGCCACACACTGCACCGCCGCTTCGGAGCCCAGGAACAGCTGGCCGAGCAGCACCGGGACGGGGTAAAAGAGGACCCGGGGGGGGCGCCAGATGTGCAAGCATTTTGGAATCGTTGCAATTCTTGCATTTACCTATTGCAATACCTATTGGGGGGGGATTGCAACTCCCATGGGGCGCAGCGGGTTGGGTACTTGGGGAAGGGAGGGATGGGGGGCTTGACCTTGCAACCTGGTGTCTCTTCCTACCCCCCCCCCGCATCCTCAGGACCCCCCCCCAAAAAAAGCAGCCCCCCCACCCTCAAAGGTGCCTTTTAATTTTAATTTAATTCTTTTTGCTGAGCTCAAGCCTTGGCCTCTTTAAAGCTGCCTGGACTTCAACTCCCAGAATTCCCATGCATTCAGACAGGAAGGCAGGTTGGAATTCTGGGAGTTGAAGTCCACGGGGCTTAACAACTGGCAGGGCTCAAGAATGTCAGCTGATTGGAGCCCTGCAGCATTTTGCAAAAGCAGAGAATTGGTACATTTTTTTGGTTGGAATAGGAAAGGCGTGTAGGGAGGCGGTGGCTCAGTGGGTTAAGATGCTGAGCTTGTCGATCAGAAAGGTCGGTGGTTTGAATGCCTAGCGCAGCATAAAGGAGTGAGCTCCCGTTACCTGTACCAGCTTCTGCCCACCTAGCAGTTCAAAAGCACATAAAAATGCAAGTAGAAAAATAGGGACCACCTTTGGTGGGAAGGGAACAGCGTTCCGTGCGCCTTCGGCATTGAGTCACGCCGGCCATATGACCACGGAGACATCTTCGGACAGTGCTCTCTCTTCGGCTTTGAAACGGAGATGAGCAGCGCCCCCTAGAGTCGGGAACGACTGGCACATATGTGCGAGGGGAACCATTACCTTAGGGAAGGAGAACTTGAGTGGTTGTGTTTGAGAGTTTTCCCTGGGTTGTGTGTTTTCATTCGGGGGGGGAAGGAATTGCCAGCAAATATCCCGAAGCTGGATATATCTTGAATTCCCTTCTAGATCCTGCCGGACAGCCATCTCCATCTGACGCTCTATCAGTATAAAACTTGTCCGTTCTGCAGCAAAGTCCGAGCTTTCCTGGATTATCACCGGCTGCCGTATGACATTGTGGAGGTGAACCCGGTCATGAGAAAAGAAATCAAATTTTCCTCCTACAGAAAAGTCCCCATTCTCCTCATCGATACGGAGAACACTCTGGTGAGTTGGCGAGTTAGCCAATCCCTCTTTAAGGGACTGCTTGGTATATATTGTACTAGCTGGGTACCCGTGCTTTGCGACGAAACTATGTGATCGGGCTATGCAGGAGAAACCCGGTTTACAATCCGTTGGCTCAGTGGTGGTCGGTGATTGAAGCACATAAGGGAATATCGCTCCCACCGCCTTGAGTCCGGAAGCAGTCCCATACGTGGAAGGTGTAGAGATTATGGTGAGGTACCGACGTTTAGTACTGTAGGGAGCCTCGGGTCACTCCTGAGTGAAGGAGTGGAACGTCTGCCAGTTTAAACTGAGGTAACAGAATGTGAGGCAACTGGCAGTTGGAACAGAGTTCTTTTCTGGTGGGGAGGGGGAGTAGAACTCCTTAGCATCAAAGTGTGTTAATTACTGTATAAGAAATACTAATGATGGTCGTTTCGAAAAATCCTTTCTTAGTGAGCACCTAGAAGCCAAAAGGAGCATAGGTGCCAAATTTCAAGTTTGTAGGCTTTACGGTATATATATGGTATACGGAAGAAGGGGAAAACAGAAAATAAAATATTAAATATATAAGTATATAAGTATATATTCAAGAGCGAGATATAAAAGGGGAAAAAACATAGTTAGGATAGATGAGCGAAGGAAAGCGAATAAGAAATGATATTAAACTAAGATCTGGGTTTGCGGAAATACCATCCCAAGAAAACATAAATTGAGATTTGAAAGAGACACCTGTAACAACAGAAAAAGAAAGGAAGAGAGGAGGAGAGAAAGGGGAGGGAAGAAAGAGGTAAGGAGAGGAGGGTGGAAGGTAGAGAAAGAGAAGGAGAGATGGTAGGAAGGGGAAGAGGAAGAGTAGGAGAAAGATAAGGGAAGAAGGAAGGGGAAGGAGAGGAGGGTGGAAGGGAGAGAAAGGGAAGGAGAGAGGGTAGGAAGGAGAAGAGGAAGAGCAGGAGTAAGGGAGAGATAAGGGAAGAAGGAAGGGGAAGGAGAGGAGGGTGGAAGGGAGAGAAAGAGAAGGAGAGAGGGTAGGAAGGAGAAGAGGAAGAGGAAGAGTAGGGGAGAGATAAGGGAAGAAGGAAGGGGAAGGAGAGGAGGGTGGAAGGGAGAGAAAGAGAAGGAGAGAGGGTAGGAAGGGGAAGAGGAAGAGCAGGAGTAGGAGAAAAATAGGGGAAGGAGGAAGGGAAAGGAGAGGAGGAAGGAAGGAAGTAGAGAAGGGAGGGAGGGAGAAAAGAAAGGGAAAATATGGTTGTGTTATAACAGGAAGAAGGGATGGTAAATAAAGGAACTCAAACTGTATATTATAACCTATTAAATGAAATAATAAATGTAGAAGAATGACAAATGTAAAGAAGAATAACAATTATGCGAACGTATACTTAAAATGGTATGTAAGAGAATAACAAAATAAATAAAAAGTTCTTTGGGGGGAATAAAAGCTGAGCTAAGCGTGAGGAACAGGTGTTGCATTCTAGTTTATGGATGTGAACCATTAATTCTCTTTTCCCTCCAGCAACTGAACGATTCTTCCGTGATCATCAGCACCCTTAAAAGCTACCTTATATCCAGGTAAAAAGATCATTTTTCTGCCTTTTTTTTCTTTTTTAAGAATTCTTCCCTTCTTCGCCTCTTGTTCTCCTTCCCCCAAATGAGTTTAGGTTTATATTTTAACATTGAGAGGTTTTAAGGCAGCGAAGGCAAACCTTTTCAGCACCAAGTGCCCAAACTGCTATGCGCCTGCATGTATAATCCGTGCGCATGCCGGAGAACCAGACACCCAAAGACTAGCTGGGAAGTGCGCATGCTTGTATTTTGGCTGGTTTTGAGGCCGTTTTCACGCCGGTTTTCGAGCCATTTTCAGGCCATTTTCCCAGCTGTTTTGGCCCCCAAAAAACGCCCCAAAAATGGATGAAAAATGGACTGAAAATGGTACCAAAAATGGCCTGGATTTTCGGCTGTTTTTTGGGCTGTTTTCAGGCCATTTTCCAGCGCTCTGGCACCCGCTGACGATGGCATCAAACTTTTGTAATCTTAATGCACGTTTGTATTAAAATATAATGGTGCTCGTGGCCCAGAGGTGGCGCTCTCGCCTCACAATACGATCCTAGGTAAGGGCAGATATTTCTCTCTCTGGGCACAATGAGAATACATCTGCTGAACAAAACTCCGCGTTGGCAACAGGAAGGGCATCTGGCCAGTAAACTGTTATTATGAAAGAAGGATCTGAGCCTGCTTTGACGGGGATGTAATTCTCTTTTCTAGGAAGAGCTTGGAAGAAATTGCCTCTTACTACCCTTCCATAAAAGCCACAAATAGCGAAGGGAAGGAGGTGGCCGAGTTTGGGAACAAGTATTGGTTGATGCTGGACAGCAAGGAGGCACTCTGCGTTTATCCTGTCGAGGAAGCAAGGAAGTAAGTGGGTCTCACTTGGAGAATTGGGGGGGGGGGGCGAATTTTGTAAAAATGGAACTTAGGGGGAGAGGGAGGGTGCAAAAATCCGGAGGGAACCGAAACCACCAAGGGTGGGACTCTCTCAACTTCCTGCTTTTTTTTCCAGGGAAGAAATGAAATGGCGGAAATGGGTGGACGATCGGCTGGTCCACTTGATCTCTCCCAATGTTTACCGCACGCTGGGTGAAGCCCTGGCGTCCTTCGACTACATCGTGCGGGAAGGGAAGTTTGGCCTGGTGGAAGGCTTTTTCGCCAAATATGTGGGGGCGGCCGCCATGTTCTTCGTCAGCAAGAGGTTGAAGAAAAGGTTGGTGCTTCCTTCTTCCCTCCCTCCCTTCCTTTCCTTCTTCTCTTCCTACGTCCTTTCCTTCCTTTCTTCCTTCCATGCTGCCTGGGGGATTCTGGGAGTTGGAGTCCACGGGCCAAGGTTGCACACAGATAGAAGAATGGGTCTCTAGACTAGGAAGTACTATGTAGCCTTTAGGTAAGAATGTTTAGACTGATAGAGGATCAGAGTAAATAATACATGGGATGCTTGGAATTGTTAGAGTGGTGTATAGCGGAAGTCAGGGGGGTGGGTTTGAGTGGGAGGTGGGGGTGGGTTAGGGTGGAGGGTGGGGTAATATATACGTATAATTAAACTAGAAGATGGGATTAATGAAATACTGTTACTTTAAGAGAAATTTATATCATGATTTATATATGTTCAATTAACTTAGAAGATGGGATTAATGGGCTATTGCTACTCTAAGAGAAACTTATATTATGATTGTTGGGAGGTGAGGGGGTACAATATTTGAATGAATAATTTACCTTAAGACGGGGGGAGGGGAGGGGGTACAGTATTTGTATGTGATTTACATTATATGGTGGGGGGGGTAAAAAGGGGGGAAAATGTGTTTGTATAAAACTTTTTCAATTAAAAAAAAGAAAAAAAAAGAATGGGTCTCTCACCCCAGATCTTTGCTTTCGATCCAGGCATCATATGCGGGACGATGTCCGACAAGACTTGTACGAGGCAGTCAACGATTGGATGAAGGCTGTTGGCAAGCACCGGAAATTCATGGGAGGAGACCATCCTAACCTCGCCGATTTGGTAAAGAGATGAGGCCACGGCTGATTAAAACTGAAGCTGTCACCCTTTGCTTTGCCCAATTGTTAACGAAATGCGGCCTTTCCGTTCCCCGCTTTACCTGTTGAACTTCAGCTTTTGGTCAGTTTCCATCCATTATTCCTTGCCTGGCCTTCAGGTGTTTTGGACAATAGCTTGACTTCTTCCTCTCTGGGGCAGCCCTCAAATATTGGAAGACTGCTCTCCTGTCTCCCCTGGTCCTTCTCTTCCCTAGACCAGCCATGCCCAGTTCCTGCAACCATTCATCGTATGTTTTAGTCTCCAGACCTTGGATCATCTTAGACAGATTCAGATTAACAGAATTGGAAAGGACCTTGTAGGTCATCTAGTCCAACCCTCCCACCCAGGCAGGAGACCCTACACCAATTTCTGAGAGATGGCAGTCCAGTCTCTTCTTGAAAGCCTCCAGGGATGAAGCTCCCACAACTTCCGAAGGCAACTTCTGTTCCATGGGTGGATTAAGTTATGTGGTTGACGTGACTTATGGTGGCATTCCTTGCCTAGAAGATCTTGAGGTGGGAAATGTGGAATAGATGGAAGTCCCTCTTGTATTCCACAAATGCACAGCAGAGGTTGTGTCCCTTCTTCCTTGTGTTCCTTCTCGGTTTTAGGAGATGACAACTCTTCTTACACATCTCACTTCGCCCAAATCATGTCCTTCCGAACCTCCCAAGGCTGGGACATCTTCCTGTAGCATAAAACATGAAGTGTGGCTTTTTAGATTCCTCCCTTCTCCTTGGCCCTAATCCCGCCTGCAAATTAAGAGGTTTCTCCTTGATTGCAGGTTGCTTCTCTCCTTGATTGCTTTCCATCCATAGTTTCTTGTCTGTTTGCAGAAAGATAACGTGCCTCTGATGTGAGTCCTGGGGCCGCGAACTATGCGGGCTAAGCCTCAGCCATGTTCCCAGACGGTTTATCTTCAGGGCGGGCCCTATTTTGCATGCTGTCCTGGTTTATAGCCGGCTTAAAAGTATTAAGAAGGGTTAGAGGTCCGATGCCTGCTTTGAATGTCCGTTTCCTTGCACGGTTTGTGTTTGTGGGTAGATGGAAGAGTTCTGGATTTTGAACTTGGAAACTACGTACTAGAAATGTAGAATACTTATATAGTAGTGGGCTTCTCATCCACCGCTGGTCCCCTTTTGAGGAAGACCTGGGTGGAAAAACCCACTGCGCAATTTACAACCTGAATCAAAATAGAGCTTTGAGGTCGTCTAGTCCAGCCCCCTCCTCAAGCAGGAGTCCCTATTCCAGACAAGTGACTGTCCGGTCTCTTCTTCAAAACCTCCAGTGGTGGAGAGCCGACTATTTCCGGTGGCAAGCTGTGCCACTGGTTAATTGTCCTCCCTGTTAGGAAGTTTCTCCTTAATTCCAGGCTGATTCTCTCTTTGATTAGTTTCCATCCATTGTTTCTTGTGCTTGCCTTCTGGTGCTTTGGAGAATAAGTTGACCCCTTCCTCTTCTTTGTAGCAACCTCTGAGATATCGGAACACTGCTCCCGTGTCCTTCTTTTCATTTTCCACCTTTTCCAAATAGCTGGCCTGGCTCAATCATAACTTCGTAACGCTCCTGATGGGTTTTTTAATTTAGTAATTCTATTTAAGGGGATTTTAAATTGTGTTTTTTAATTTGTCTTTCACTTGTAAGTCAACTCTCCTCCATGCACATATGTATATGTCTCTGTCTTTTTGTATGTATGTTTGTTTTATGTGTATTTTTATCCGTTTTGATTGTACGCCGCCCCGAGTCCTTCGGGAGAGGGTTGCGGCTAATCAAATAAATTATTATTATTATTATTATTATTATTATTATTATTATTATTATTATTATTATTATTATTATTATTATTTCAAAGTCCTTCTTTTTACTTTTCAGAGAACGGTTCCATGCTTCGCTCCTGATTTCACTTTTTCTCTCTCGCTCAGGCAGTCTATGGGGTCCTACGGGTTATGGAAGGGTTAGAAGCTTTTGGCGACGTGATGGAGCACACCAAGATCCAGCCTTGGTACCAACGCGTGGAGGATGCCATCGGGCAGGGAGAGGCAGCCAGCTGGGCACGGTGCTGAGCCTCGAGGAGCAAGGTTTCGCCTTGCCTAGGGAAAAGCTGTTTCGATTTAACGCCGCGTAGTTCTGCGCATTGGACCGGAAGAGGACTACATCACGGGGAGAATCCCAAGCAAGCAGAACGGAGCTACGGATTTATTTTGATTTTAGGCAAGAGGTTAGAAAGAGGCTGTGTTCTTTGGAAGCTGGGTTTTGAGGTAAAAGCAACTATCTTCCCTTAGTCCCTTTGGAAAAACGTGAAATTCAAGCGCGGATGGAAGGAAACGGATGCTCGGACGCTGTTAAGAAGAAAGCAATTCAAAACATTTTGAATTGTCCCAAACGCTGCCTCGTTCCAGCAGCTTTAATTTAATCTAAGAACCAGTTTACGGAAGGAAATGCTTGGGTTTTTTTTTGGTGATTGGTTTTAACGGTTATATATCCTGGGGTGTCTGTTAAATCAGGATTGATTTGCAACGGAGGCAGAGTTTCTCTTCGAATTGCAATCCCTTGGGTATTTATAGGCGACCATTATAGACACATACGATGCTTTTACGATATTACTGTACAGTTTTGAAGAGTGCAATTGGGGGGGGGGGTGTCTTATTCTGATTCAAATAGGAAATTGGGCGCAGACATGTGGGGAAAAGGGGATATAAGATCCTGTCCTTAGAATGTTAAGGGAAAACTCGGGATTTAGCTAACCTTAAAAAGTGGGTCCTTGGTACCAATGCCAGAATAGTTCAGGTGTCATTCCTGCGCGCTAGTTTTAGCCTATAAATTTATTTCCTGTGGCTTTGATAGATCAAGAGAGCTTGTTCGCGAATGAAATGACCTGCCACGTTGATAACAGCTCTATGTTTCGAGCATTTTAGAGGAGGAGGATAGACGTGTTTAAGAATTGGCGACTCAAATCCTTCCCGTGAAATTAAAATGTGATCTTGGTCAGAAGGATTTGCAGTCACCTAACAGCTCCCAAAGCTGTGGGTGGTTTTAGTGAAACAGTCCTTTGCTTAGTTAGCATCCCTGCCTCAAGCATAACATTTGAGAAGTAAATGGAAGTCAAATGAGCGATTGCCTTGTGTATGAAATGAGAAACATAGACATAGGTTTTTTGAGAAATGTAGTGAGATAACAGATTTCTCAAAGTGGCTTTTTGATCTGCCAGCGGAAGCCAGTCGTTTTTTGAGAGGCAGATTTTGAGGCAAAAAATAATAATTCTCTACCTTTTTCTGGGTGATCCCTAAACTGGTTGTGTGAGGAGGCAAAACCTTAAACAAAGCTCAGGAAAGCAAAAGTTACAATAAAATGGATTTTGTTTTGGCTGCTGTGACTTGGCATGGTTTCCTATTGCAAAAGGTTTCTATGAAAATACAAATATATATGTATGTATTTATGTGTGTGTGTGTGTGTGTGTGTGTGTGTGTGTACACACACACACACACATGGGAGCTCACTCCATTATGCGGCGCTAGGGATTCAAACCACCAAACTGCCAAGTGTATTTGCTGGGTGTAAAATGCCACTGTTTGCACATTCTTCCCACTTTGACCCCTGCTCGCACACCAAATAGAAAAAAAGGATCAAGAGTGTTTTGTTAGTGTGCCATTTTTATTTCACTGAAACTTTCAAAGAATGGGACTTATGGTAAATGTGGGCAGAGGCACTCAGGGAAGGGGCTTTGAAAGCTGTTAAGCCAATTAGAGCTTCCCCAAGTAAAGTTCTCCTCCTGGTCCTCACAATAGCCACTGTTCTGTGGCCCTGCCTAGGACTTCAGCTCCAAACCAAAGTGCCATTCCCTAATGTTCTCTTTGGTCCTCCGATTCTAGGACTTCAGTGCCAAGCTGAATGAAAGTGGAGAGTTCTCTCTCTGGTCCTCCCAGTGGCTTTTCTCTGGCCCTTTCAGTGATGGCAAACCTTATTTTGGCTCGCATGCCATAAAGTGGGGGGGGGGGGAAGCACAGGGATTGTGTGCAGGCATGCTACACCCATAATGCAATGCATGACCTCCCCAGTGCACATGTGTGCACAGGTGCTTCCCCCCATTTCTACATGCTTTTTTCACCCTCCCCAGGCTCCTCCCCCATCCCTCTACCCCCAACACCCTCCAGAGGCCAGCCTTCAGAGCAGTCAAAATGACCCTCCAAGCAAACCAGAAGTGACTTCCTGTTTGCTCAGAGGGTCATTTTGAGCACTCTGAAGGCTTCAGGGACCATCCAGTGGCCTCCCAGATCCCTTTGGAGCACTCAAAACGACCCTCCGAGCAAACAGGAAGTCCATTCTTGAGCTTCCAGTTTGCCAGTAGGGTGTTTTTTTGCACTTGAGGCTTCACAGAAGTTCATCAAGCCTCTGGAGGGCCTCAGGAGGTGGGGAGGCTCTTTTTGCCCTCCCCAGGCTCCTATAAAGCCTCTGGAGCCTGGGGAGGGCAAAAAATGGCTTTAAAAAGGGGTGAACTCAGCTGGCTAGCGCATGCACACACACTGGCCAGCTGACAGGACACCACCTCACATGGCTCCACATGCCACAGGTTTGCCATCACTGGTCTAGCACTTCAGCTTGAACACCTATAGTGACTTCTTCTCTTTCCTCAGGGATTGAACTTGGTGGTGTCACTTTTCTTCCTCCCCGCAGTTCTTCCTTGGTGTGGCTGTAGATGACCCACAGGTCTCTTCTTTGTGTTCAGCTCAAGATCTTCCTCTTCTCCAAGTCCTCTTCCAGTCTTCTGCCTTCTCCCTCTGCTGCCTTCAGAGTCTTCTAGCCTTCCTTCTGACTTCCAGCTCTTCTGAGGGGGGAAATGGCTCCTGCTGGCAGCTGCACCCCTTTTTATACCCTCTCTCCCCCCCATCGCCCCCCTCTCTGCCAAGCCAGGACTCACCTCATTGGTGGCCCAGCTTCAGACTTCTCTCCTCCATTGGCTCACTTATCTGGTGAGACGATTGGTCCTCGTGCCCTGCAGGGAGACCAATAGCCACGTGGTTGCCTGAGGCCGCCTCCTCTCATTGGCTGAAAGCGAAAGGCTCTGGACCCTCAGGGTTCATATAAAAGGGCGTTCTACCTCCGAGATGGTGGTTAGGTCAGAAATATCAGTTAGGGCAAAGGTGCTTTTTTTTCAACTGGACTTTGACTTGGAAGATATTTTGCTTTTTCTCCAAGAAGCTTCTACGTTAGAGCTCTTACGTTATGGGTTTATTGACTGGAGCATAGTCAAATATCACAAGATAGAAACCACAATCAGGTTTATATAAACTCTTTGTCATGTTGAACTCAAACCATCACAAAGGTCCATTGTCAGCACCACCAAGGGAACATTTTATTGTAATTCTGATTAAAATGTCGCCCCTCTTAAGCTGCTACGAAGCCCTAATGAAGCCCACCTTGTGTGCGATGCTTTTGTGTCTCTCGGGGGGTTTAATTCTACACGTTTTTAACATGGGAGAAGCCTTAAAGAGCCATTTAAAACACCATTGCGGTGCTGATGGTATAATTTATCTATTTTGATGTAGTAAATTCATATGCTGCCCATTTCGCCATCGAAAATACCTGGGTAGTTATAATACAGTCAACATAGAAATCTCAAAATAAGAATGATCCATATAATACATTCCTGGATTGTAATTGCTCGATTTGATATAATGCCTGATTGGCCAGGGGATGATGGGACCTATAGTCCCAAACGCAGAAGGGCCCAGCATGAGTGAAGTCCAGTCCAAACATGCATTCAGGTCCAGGTTCCCCCCCCCCCCACAGAGGCCTTGATGTGATGGAGCCAAGGTGGTAGGGGATGATGGGAACTACAGTCCCAACCGCAGAAGGGTCTTGATTCCCTCTGGGTTCAGCATGAATGAAGTCCAATCCAAACAGATGCATCCAGGTCCGGTTTTTTTCCCACCAGAGTCCTTGATCTGATGGACCCAAGGTGGTAGGGGATGATGGGAACTATAGTCCCGAACCCAGAAGGGTCTTAATTCCCTCAGGGCTCAGCATGAATGAAGTCCAATCCAAACAGATGCATCCAGGTTTTTCCCCCCATAGAGCCCTTGATGTGATGGAGCAGATGTGGTAGGGGATGATGGGAACTACGGTCCCAACCGCAGAAGGGTCTTAATTCCCTCAGGGCCTAGCATGAATGAAGTCCAATCCAAACAGATGCTGCCAGGTCCAGGTTTTTTTTCCCCACAGAGCCCTTGATGTGATGGAGCCAAGGTGGTAGGGGATGATGGGAACTACGGTCCCCCAAGCCCAGAAAGGATTACATTCCCACCCCAAATCCAATCCGACGGCCGTAATTCCAGTTCCAGGTTTTCCCCAGAGCCGTTAGAGAACCGAGGCCTGTCAGTTTTTTTTTCCTCCCCTCCCCGCCCCTCCCTTCGTTTCCCCGGCAACGGCGTCTGGGCGTTTCCCCCCCCTCCCTCTCGCCGGACGCGCCTTGTGACGCCCCGCGCGGCGTCTCCTGGCAACGGAGGGCGGGACTAAGGGCGAGAGCCGGGCGGCGGGCTTGCAGGCGCGGTCCAGCCGGAAGCGGAGGCGGTCACGAGGGCGTGCGGGGCGGGCGCCGTTTGGCGTGGGGTTTAAACCGTCCAATGGGGGAGCGGCGGGCGGGGTCTCGGAGGCGGAGCCGGAAGTTGCTCTGCGGGTCGTTGAGCGGCGGCTGTTCTGCGGCGGCGGCGGCGGGAGCTTGCCGGTGTTACAGCAGCGGCGGCAGCGGCTGCTACGGCGGCGGGGGAGGCGGCGGCGGCTTCTGGCCGCGGCCGCCCACGCCCCGGCTCCCGTGTCTCCATGGTAGCGTGGGCAGCTACCGCCGCCTCATCCACGGCTTCGAGGACGTGCTGAGGAGGAGGCTCCGCGGTCATCTGCGAACTTCACGGTGAGCCCAGCCAGGGCCCCGAGTGGGGGAGGGAGGGAGGGAGGGAGGGGAGGAATGTCAGCGACGGGAAGCCGCGCGGGCCAAACCGCCCCTTCGCTCTCCTCCTCCTCGGGTAGACTGCCCCTGCACAGGGAGGCTCTGCTTCCGCATCTGAAGTCTATAGTATGGAAGGTTTCTGGACTCGGTCTGACCAGGAATGACTGACAGACCGAACTGTGGCTGATCTCTTATCTCTGTCTGTCTAATGTCTTCTATCTAATCTCTTTTCTCCATCTATCTGTATCTCTATATCATCTCTATCTATATCATCTATCTAATGTTTTCTATCTGTCTTCTATTATCTATCTCTATCATCTCTCTCTGTGTGTATCTATCTATCTATCTATCTATCTATCTATCTATCTATCTATCTCTATCAAACACCTGTCTTTCATCCGTCTTCTATTATCTATCTCTATCATCTCTCTCTGTGTGTATCTATCTATCTATCTATCTATCTATCTATCTATCTATCTCTATCAAACATCTGTCTTTCATCCGTCTTCTATTATCTATCTATCTCTATCATCTATCTTTCTCTGTATCTATCTATCCATCTATCTATGTAATGTCTTCTATCTGTCTTCTATTATCTATCTATCTCTATCATCTATCTTTCTCTGTATCTATCTATCCATCTATCCATCTATCTAATGTCTTCTATCTGTCTTCTATTATCTATCTATCTCTATCATCTTTCTCTGTATCTATCTATCCATCTATCTATCTAATGTCTTCTATCTGTCTTCTACGATCTTTCATCTTTCTCTGTATCTATCTATCTCTCATCTATCTATCTATCTATCTATCTATCTATCTATCTATCTATCATCTGTCTTCTATTACCTATCTATCATCTATCTAATGTCTTCTATTATCTATCTCTATCATCTGTCTTTCTCTATCATCTATCTATCATCTAATATCTTCTACCTGTCTTCTATTATCTATCTCTATCATCTACCTTTCTCTGTATCTATCTATCCTCTATCTATTGTCTTCTATCTATCTTCTATTTTCTCTAACAGAGGCAGTTGTAAAAAAGTATTTTCTTCACCATTAAGTTTTCGTTTCCTACCAGGAGAGCTTAAAAATCATCTATCTATCTATCTATCTATCTATCTATCTATCTATCTATCTATCATCTATCTATCTATCTATCTATCATATGTATGTATTGTGTCCCCAAATATTTATCAGCACAAATACAACACACACACACACACACACACACACACACACATATGTCTACAGTATCTCTCTCTTCCATCTATCTATCTATCTATCTATCTATCTATCTATCTATCTATCTATCTATCTATCTATCTATCTATATCATCTACCATTTATCTAATGTCTTGTTTCTGTCTGTCTTCTATCTAATCTCGCTCTCTGTCTATCTACTCTCTATCTCCTCTTATCTGTACCAATCCATATTTATTTGTTCACTTATTATATTTATTTATTTATTAAATTTATTGGCCGACCATCTTATCACAAGGTAACTCTGGGAGGTGTACAGTCCTAAAAAAAATATCCATCCATATATATACAATGAACCACTAACACGGAATTACACGTGGGGAAGGATAGGGGAAAGTGGGATCTCTTGTTAACTCGATTTCAAAGGCAGGATGGACATTTGCCAAAAATCTGTGGGATGATGAGTAATAGAAATACAGGTAGTCCTCAACTTGTGGCCAGAATTGAGCCCAAAATTTCTGTTGCTAAGCAAGGCAGAGGTTACGTGAGTTTTGCCCCACTTTGATCGACCGTGCCACGGTTCTTAATGAATCAATGCAATTGTTAAGTTCTTAACTTGGTTGTTAAATGAATCTGCCTTTCCCACGGACTTTGCTTGTTAGAAGGTCGCAAATGTGGATCGTGTGACCCCAGGACACTACAACCTTCATATAAAGTCCGTTGCTAAGCGTCTGAATTTTGATCGCATGTCATAGGGATGCTGCAGTGCGGGATCGCATCCTGCCCCATACATCCCTGCGACCAATTCGCTCTCACAGGGAGGGACTCCTCCGGGTGCCGTCCACGAAGCAGTGCCAGAGGGCGGCGCAAGGAGCAGGGCCTTCTCTGTGATGGGCCCAGCCCTCTGGAATGACCTCCCCCCCCCCGACATTAGGACTACTACTGATCTCCGCTCCTTCCGCAAGAAACTCAAGACCCACCTGTTCCAACTAGCCGGCCTGGCGTAACCATAGCTCTATCCTCTAATCCCCTTGGCAATTTTAAATTTTAGGGTATTTTAATGTTTTTAACTCCATTAATTATTGTAATTATTGTGTTATTTTAAAATTGCTGTTGTGAGTTTTTATACCTCCTCCTGTGTAACATATGATATGTATTTATTGTACGCCGCCCCGAGTCCCTTAGAGGAGAGGGAGCGGCTTATAAGTGTAATAAAATAAAAAATAATAAAATAAAATAAATTGTAAGCTGTAAGGAAAGAAAAAAAAAGCCATAAGTTCCCTTTTTCCAGTGTTGTAACTTCAGACAGTCACTAAATGAGCTGCTGTTAGTTGAGGACCGCCTGTGAACATTGCGAATTAAAACGTGACATTCAAAAAAAAAAAAACTGATCCGTGGAAAAACGAGCGCTGAATTTCCTGGAAGAGGCGCTAACTTTTTTCTTTTTTCTTCCAGATTGTCCCCATCGATCAAGAGCGGAATCATCATCACAACCCAGAAACCCTGCACCCAAGACAGCGAAGCACTATCCGTAGGTTTCTGCGCCCACCGGGCCTCCCGTGAAGTCCCTTTTGACGCTTGAAATAACCGCGCTAACTTTCTTTCGTTCTTTCTTTCTTTTAATGGGGTTGCTTCGTTTCAGGGTCAGATGGCGTTGTTTATAAGTGATTGGATGGCTTCTAGGAAGCTTTGTGATAGCCAACGACCCTCCGGGGAGAAATCTCCATTTGTTGTGTGTCTTAGGGACAAACGATGGTAGACTTCAAAGGCAGGAGAGTGTTTATGGAACGGGTGTGTATACACACAAACCTGTTGAAGTAATTGTTCAGGTAGATCAGGGGTCGGCAACTTTAAACACTCAAAAGAGCCACTGGGACCAGTTTCCCACACAAAAGAAAACGCCACAAGCCACAAAACCTGACTGTTTCCTGAGCGCCCACAAAACGAGCCTACATCGTTGATTTAAAGCAGTGTTTCTCAAACTTGGTGACTTTAAGTCCTGTGGACTTCAACTCCCAGAATCCCCCAGCCAGCTGTGCTGGCTGGGGGATTCTGGGAGTTGAAGTCCACAGGACTTAAAGTCACCAAGTTTGAGAAACACTGCTTTAAAGGTTCTGTTTCCTCCTGAAACTTTTATTTTCTTGGATTTATCCACGGTTGGCCTGCCGAGGTCGAAAACCTCAATCATAATCGCGTGCTGGCGGATGTCTCACATTGTCGGTTGCGACGCATATTTTGAGCGACGGGGAGCCGCAGCAGAGAGACAAAAGAGTCACATGCTGGGTTGCTGGACCCTTGAAATAGATGAACAATTACTTAGTGCTCCTATTTTACGAAACCCCGAGGCGTGCTGAAATTGAGCTGACGCCACAAGGTTTTGGATTTCTACTGCATCGTTGCGACATGCTAGTAAAAAAGAGAACGTAATTTGCGTCTGATACAGCCTCTTACGTCACAACTTAGCCAGATGAGAACTTGGAAGCTTTAAGAAAAAAAGATTGATTTCAAACTGCTTTATTTGAACTGGTTCAAACAAGAGACATCAGCTGCCGGAGAGGATTCCGATCAAACTTTGAAGCCGTGATGAAATGAGAAAGGGAAGCAAAAGTTTCAAGAAGAGACTCGCCTGCCATTTGTCCGAAATAGGGTAGGGTCTCCTGCTTGAGTTAGATGAGCTATAAGGTCCCAATAAGGTTGGACTAGATGACCTATAAGGTCCCTTGCAACTCTGTTAAATCTGTCTCCCTTTTCTTCCCGGGAAGGCTACAATTCTCTTTAAGGTTTGTTCTGCTTGCGCTCATCGCTTGCTGAAGCACATCAGGGCACCGTGCTCTGTAGAGACGAGACGCGTGCCTCTTTCGTAGGATGTGGCCCTGTGGCGGGTTAAATTGGTGGAACGTGGACGCTTTCTTCCATAGGTCTGAGGAAACGGCTCCAAAGGCCGAGAGTTGCTGAAGTTCTTCCTTTCTGAGAGAGGCCGGTGCGCCGGTTGTTGTTGGGGGTATTTTGTTTTCTGTCTCGGTGGCACCCCTGTTATTTCCAGTCTACTTATTCGCAGGTTGCCCCTTCCACTCTGTTGAATGCCCTTTCCTGTTTTCCCGGGAGGAAGCATGAAGAGCCGTTCCGCCACTCCCCCCTTGCACGTCCATGTGGATGAAAGTACCCCTGTCCATGTCCATATTAAAAAGGGTCAGAAAACCCCACCGTCGGCCAAAAACCAGGTAGGAAGGGGCAGCCGGGCACCCTCCCGAGCTCTGCCCCCTGCAAGGCCAGTGTCTGCTTTGTGGCTGCTCCTCGGTGTCTGTGCCAGCTTAACTCGCTCTGTTGCTGCTTCCGCTTGAAGCTTCCTCTCTCTTTCCCGCTGGAAATTGTCCGTAACCGTATAAAATCGGGACTAGTATTTCGGGACGCGGTCGGCTCAGTGGCTAAGACGCTGAGCTTGTCGATCAGAAAGCTCGGTGGTTCGGCGGTTCGAATCCCTAGCGCCGCGTAACGGAGGGAGCTCCCGTTCCTTGTCTCAGCTTCTGCCCACCTAGCAGTTCGAAAGCACGTCAAAAATGCGAGTAGAAAAATAGGCACCACCTTTGGTGGGAAGGGAACAGCGTTCCCTGCGCCTTCGGCATTGAGTCATGCCGGCCACATGACCACGGAGACGTCTTCGGACTGCGATGGCTCTTTGGCTTTGAAACAGAGATGAGCAGCGGCCCCTAGAGTCGGGAACGACTAGCACAGATGTGCGAGGGGAACCTTTCCCTTTATTTCAGAACCTGTTTGTGGCCGTGGCCCAATTTTCTCCATCCAAAATGTCTTGCATGGGAATTTGGCTCAGAATTAGCTCTGCTCCTCAGGAGGACGCATCCTGGCTCGTTCTCTTCTGTAGTCCCTCCAAGGGGAGCTTTGTCCCTGAGCTGACAGAGGACAAAGCTGGGAGGAGGAGGAGGAGGAGGAGAAAAAAAACTATAACATTTCTGAGCGGGGTTGTGTGAATTTCCTATCGATCAGCTAACTCCCGGAGGATGGAGGGGAAGACAAGTTGCTCCTGGCGGATGGAGGGAATAAAACTCTGTTTAATAGTTCACCCTGTGAAGAGGTCCAAAACCAATTAAAAGTTCTTAGGAATTATTTCGGATCCCCGGGGTTTTCCCACGCTCCCGGTCCTCGACTGGGTGGGCTTAAGTCACAATTTGGGTGGCTGTGCTTAACTGAACGGCCTACACTGAGAGGTCTACAGACTTCTCCTTAGAAACCTTGCCTAAATGATATGGGGGGGTGGAGAGACAGAGGGGGGCTTGAAGAAGACAGGGGAGGGCTGCCCCCTCCCCTGCTCCAAATTGCCCCAATCTAATCTTCCCAGGGTAACTAAGGGCCTGCTTTACATCACAAGAGGCATGGCCACCTGGGTGATGTCACAATGGCCTTGGCTGACCCCTCCCCATGCTCCTGCCAGCCTGTCCACATACTCTCCTAGCTATGCGGTACCTATATTTCTTTTTCCTGAGCGTGATAACTGAGACTGATCTGTGATGTAGAATGTGGCGCTTTTTCTGTGGTACAGTTCCTGGCGGCGGGCGGAGTGAAGGGAGGGAGGGCGAAAGCCACGGTTTGCTTTGCAGAGTCTCGCCCCGCCGCGGTTCCCCCGTCCGGGAGGGAGGGAGGGAAGGGGGAGGGCGCCGAGGCTCAAAAGCTCCCTTTCTCCTCCTCCCCCCCCCACTCCTCTCCCACAGCAGAGGCACAAGCAGAAAATGAAAGGGGATACCGTCAATGTGCGCCGTAGTGTCCGAGTAAAAACTAAAGTCCCCTGGATGCCCCCAGGCAAAACATCTTGCAGAGAATCATCATACAAGTGGGAGGTAGGCAAACAACACCCCAACCTCCCACCCCCTTCCCGGCAGCCGGGCCGGCTCTCTTTCTCTCTTCCCAGGGAGAGCCGGGATTCGAAGGATTTTTCGGGGACCTTGCCACAAGCAGGGTGGCTGTGTCTGTCTAAACTAGCGGTCCCCAAAAGGTGACGGCTTGGCAGCCCGCTGGGGGGTAGGGGAGGAGAGGGGGGAGCTGGCCAGTGGTGCGATTCATTTTTTTTTTTACTACCGGTCCTGTGGGCGTGGCTTGGTGGGCGGGGCGGGGCTTGGTGGGTGTGGCAGGGGAAGGATAGTGCAAAATCCGCATTCCCTCCCCACTCCAGGGGAAGGATACTGTAAAATCTCCATTCCCACTCACTCCAGGGGAAGGATACTGCAAAATCCCCATTCCCACTCACTCCAGGGGAAGGATACTGCAAAATCCCCATTCCCTCCCCACTCCAGGGGAAGGATACTGCAAAATCCCCATTCCCACTCACTCCAGGGGAAGGATACTGCGAAATCTCCATTCCCTCCCCACTCCTGGGGAAAGGATACTGCAAAATCTCCATTCCCTCCCCACTCCAGGGGAAGGATACTGCAAAATCCCCATTCCCACTCACTCCAGGGGAAGGATACTGTGAAATCTCCATTCCCTCCCCACTCCAGGGGAAGGATACTGCAAAATCCCCATTCCCACTCACTCCAGGGGAAGGATACTGCAAAATCCCCATTCCCTCCCCACTCCAGGGGAAGGATACTGCAAAATCCCCATTCCCACTCACTCCAGGGGAAGGATACTGCGAAATCTCCATTCCCTCCCCACTCCTGGGGAAAGGATACTGCAAAATCTCCATTCCCTCCCCACTCCAGGGGAAGGATACTGCAAAATCCCCATTCCCACTCACTCCAGGGGAAGGATACTGCAAAATCCCCATTCCCTCCCCACTCCAGGGAAGGATACTGTAAAATCTCCGTTCCTTCCTCACTACTGGGGGAAGGATACTGCAAAATCTCCACTCCCTCCCCACTCCAGGGGAAGGATACTGCAAAATCTCCACTCCCTCCCCACTCCAGGGGAAGGATACTGCAAAATCTCCACTCCCTCCCCACTCACGAGGAAGGATACTGAAAAACCCTCATTCCCTCCCCACTCCAGGGGAAGGATAGTGTGAAATCTCCATTCCCTCCCCACTCCAGGGGAAGGATTCTGTAAAATCTCCATTCCCTCCCCACTCCAGGGGCCTTTCTGCAGGCTTCAGCAGGACTGGGGGAAGGCAAAAACATCCTGTTTTTCTGAAAGAAACACCCCTTTTCTGCCGTTTTTCGCAAAAGCAGTGTTTTTGCCTTCCCTCAGCCCCGCTGCAGCATGCGGAGTTCTCCTGGGGGCCGGGAAAGATAAAAACTTTTTTCTCTTACTTACCTCTTCGAAATCCTGGTGCGTCTTATACACCGAAAAATACGGTACATAAATTCAGAGATAATTCCCGTCCCCGTCCCCCTACGTTGCAAAGCAGGCACGCAAAATTTAAAAGGTTCTACAACACGGTTTATCCCACCCGCTTGCCCTGGCATCGATCTACTAAACACAGTTAACAAGTGAAACCCAACAGCAAAATTTAACTTCAACACCCTGTGCTAACAGTCTATTATCGGTAGTCCTCAACTTACGACCCCAATTGAGCCCTCCTACATCTCTGTCGCTGAGCGAGATAGTTGTTAAGGGAGCTGTCTCCCGCTTTACGACCTTTTTGTTGCCACGGTCGTTAAGTGAATCCCGGCAGTATTTAAATTAGTAGCACGGTCGTTAAAACGAATCCAGCTTCCCCCTTGACTTTGCTTGTCAGAAGGGCGCAAAAGGGGAATCGCGACACTGCAGTGGTCGTAAATGTGAGTCAGTTGCCCAGTGCCTGAATTTTAATCCCGTGACCACGGGGGTGTAACGTTGGTTAATTGTGAAAAACAGTCCCAAGTCCCTTGAACTGTTGGAAGTCAAGGGCTATCCAAATTGTATTTCCCCTCGTAGAAAGTCCCACAGCGGCTTCTGCTCTATTCTAAGTCATCCCAGTGCTCTTCCTGTGTGTTTAGCACACCTTCTGTCGACGGGGCGAGCTATGGAAGCTGCCTTCGATTGTTGGTCGCTGTTCTGCCCTAAGCTTCCCAAGAGCATGAAGCAAACTCCAACAAAAAACCCTTTTATTAATTTACTGTGAATTCAGCTCATTCACATCCAGCTTTTCAAGGGAGGATTTACGGTCACCGACCTTATCTGGCTTGGAGAGCTGCCAGGCCGATCTCTGCAAAACTTGGCCAGGAGTCTCGGAGAGTCAGGAACCAATTAAGCGAACTAATTGTCTCCTGCAAGCTCCACTCCCCCTTCGCTCCTCTTTTATTTCCTCTGGGAGGGGCCATTCATCATCCACCTGTAGCCTTACTCCCAAGTCGACCCTTGTTCTTTAGCTGCTCCCTTCGTCTGGCAACTCACACTGGGAACAGGCTCCAGCTGTTCTTCTGCCTCCCTGATGTGTGACTCTGAAGGCAACTGATAACTGTCAGACGGCCCTGGCCCCCTCTCTGCCTCCAACCTCATCAGTGCCTTCCCCAGATTCCAGGACTGGCCCATGTTCCTCCCCAACCCTCCTCACTGTCCGACTCTGCTGCCACCTCCACTGGCGGGCCACAACACTCGCTCCCTCTGCCGTCCTCTTTCCCCGACAGACTTCCCGCTCTTCCCCACCGCTTTGATTTCTGGAGGGCAGCCAGCGTAGGGGAGGCTGCTCCGGGGTTTTGGGCTCTATCCTGTTTCGCTCTTGCCACCCTTAATCAGGGACCGACCCATCGCCTGGAAATCACCCCTCCAGATTCCGACAAGTTGCTGTCTGTGCTTCGCTTGAGTGATCTCTCCACCGACGAAGAGGACGCCATTCACTGCAAGATGAACAAATACGAGAAGAAGATCGACAGCTTACTCAATGTCGTGGGAACATTGAAAAACGAGGTGGGGGAACTGCCCTTGAATTGCCCTTGAAGGGGTGGCAATTCATTTGTTCAGCTCTGTTCGTTCAGCTCTGACTGAATGATGGGGTAATGGAAGAATTTATATTCCTCGCAGACCGCTAGTCATTTGCATCCTTTTAGACAGTCATTGAGGCCACTTGGTGTCGACAGGGTCAACAGTGAAGGGAGCGCAGGGGCAGAAACCCAGAAGGCCCCACACCCATCTGCACCGCTCAGGTGATCCTGAGGACACAGATGAACCTCCAAGTGGCCTCAACGACTCTCTAAAAGGCTGCAAATGACCAGCGTTCCTGAGCGAGCGAGCGCTAGTTTCTGGGCTGCTTTGGAAAAAAACTGTCGCGTTGACTCTTGTTCACAGGTTTGTCCGCAGGTCAAGATGCCAAAGCCTGTTGCCACGGGCTGTGTAGCCAAACGTCTTCTGGAGGAGCAGAAGGACGAGTTGGACGAGGTCACGCAAGAGCTGGTGGAGACCGAACACGAGAACACTGTCCTCCGTCGCAATATTGAAAGGATGAAGGAGGAGAAAGATCTCAGCATGTGAGGAAATGTCGCCCAACGCGGGGCTCTGTTCTATAGAACACAGGTCTTCAACCTTGGCAACTTTACAACTCCAAATCCCAGAATTCCTCAGCCAGCCATGATGCAGATTGGACACCGTGCTTGGCTGGCTGAAGGATTCTGGGAGTTGAAGTCATAGTGTTGCCCAAGTTGGAGACGCCCTGCTATAGAGCATTATAAGCCCATTTCATTTGGCTTTAACTGTGTCCCAAAGATGTTTTTTTTTCAGAAGGCAACTGGGCTTTCTTGTTTTTTCTTTGAAGAGGTTTCGCTTCTCATCCGAGAAGTTGCTTCAGCTCTGACTGGATGGCGGGGAATGGAAGGATTTACACTCCTTGCAGACAGCTGGTCATTTGCTTCCTTTTAGAGGGTCGATGAGGCCACTTGGGGGTTTATTTGTGTCTTCTTTGAAGACATTTTGCTTCTCATCCAAGAAGATTCTTCAGCTCTGACTGGGTGATGGTGGGGAATGGAAGGATTTACACTCCTTGCAGACAGCTGGTCATTTGCTTCCTTTTAGAGGGTCGATGAGGCCACTTGGGGGTTTATTTGTGTCTTCTTTGAAGACATTTTGCTTCTCATCCAAGAAGATTCTTCAGCTCTGACTGGGTGATGGTGGGGAATGGAAGGATTTACACTCCTTGCAGACAGCTGGTCCTTTGCATCCTTTTAGAGAGTCGTTGAGGCCACTTGGAGGTTTCTCTGTGTCCTCAGGGTCACCCGAGTGGTGTAAATGGATGTGGAGCCTTCTTGGACTGTGTTGTAGACTGTTAGATCTTTCCACAGTTCCAACAAGGCTCCACATCCATTTGAACCACTCGGGTGACCCTGAGGACGCAGACAAACCTCCAAGTGGCCTCAACGACCCTCCAAAAGGACGCAAACGACCAGCTGTCTGCCAGGAGTACAAATCCTTCCATTCCCCCCACCACCACCATCCAGTCAGAGCTGAAGAAGCTTCTGGGATGAGAAGCGAAACCTCTTCAATGAAAAAGCAGAAAGTCCAGTTGCCTCTTGGGGGTGGGGTGGGGATGCATCTTTGGGATGACAATGCATTGTGCGTGCAGGAGTTGTGTAGGTCCAAGCTTTTGGCCTTGGGAATTGAGGTGGGACCCTCAGCCCATCCCTGGCTTTTTAGCTAGAGACCAAGAGAAGCTCAATTTTCTCTCTCTCTCTCTCTCTTCCTCCCTCTCTCTCTCTATGGTCTTGCGACCCATTCCTTCCACACGCTTTCTCGGGAATTCCCACGTTCCCCCTTTTCAGACTCCAGAAAAGGCATCTGTTGCATGAGAAGGAGTGTTTGATGTCCAAATTGGTTGAGGCCGAACTGGATGGGGCAGCGGCTTCCAAACAGATCCAAGCCCTGAAGGATGTGATTGGGAAGCTGAAAACGGTACGGGCACAGCTGGGCGTGCAGAGGGGCAGTTTTTACTCATTGGGGAGGGACTCAAACAGTCCTTGACTTAGACTGCAATTGGGACCAGCCTTTCCACTGATACAGGTAGTCCTCGACTTACAATGGTTTCATTTAGTGACCGTTCAAAGTTACAACCACACTGAAAAAAGGGACTCGGGACCGTTTTTTCACATTTACTGCCTTTGGGCCCCCCGTCCCCCCCCCAACCACGCGATCAAAACTCAAGGCGCTCGGCAGCCGGTTCACGCTTACGACCGTCGCTGTGGTCATGCGATCACGTTTTACGACTCGCAAAGTCAGTGGGGAAGCCAGGATTCACTTGACCATGTTGTCAACAGGAGCGGTTCGCTTAACAATGATGGCAAGAGGGGGTCGTAAAAGGGGGCAAAAGTCACTTAACCAATGTCTCGCTTAGCAACAAAAAAATGCTGGGCTCCATTGCAGTCGTAAGCCGAGTGAATTGCGCAGAATCTGGCTTTCCTTGTCACTGGGAAGGTTGCAAATGACAATCGCGTGAATCGGAGGTAAATGGACGGTTGCCAAGCACCCAAATTTGAATCCCGTTGTTGTGGCCTGTCGGAGTCAGGGTCAGCATCCGGGCAACCTGAGCGCTCCAAGGGGGGAAGAGGGAATGGAGTTGACAGAGAGAGGCAGAGCCTGGCCTGTCCATCAGCCCTCAGATCTGGAGGTGGCTGATGAAGAAGAGGAGGAACAGCTGGGCCCAGTGCCTGATGCACAGAAAGCAGAGGAGAGGAGAACAGTGGAAATCTATGAGCCGGTCCTCAGGACAGAAAAGCCACCACTGCTAACAAAGCCCCACCTAGCTCTGGGGAGGAAAGGCAGGGGGCGGAGATGGATAGATATGGCAAACAACTATTCATCTCCCAGCCGGCCTGACTTGTTAGCCTGCGAGAGAAACATTTTTACCGGGGATCCCGGCATTCCTATTAAAGGAATCTTTTCAGTTCACTTCAGAGGATTTCTCGTGTTTACGGAGCTGGATCAGAACCCTGGGGATTCTGCAGTGTTCATAAGTGCAAGAACTGGTCGTCGGTCCCTTTTTCTCAGGGTGCCATCCCTTTGAATAGTCGCTAAACGAACGATTGTACTTGTGTTCGCGGCGGCCCTTAGAAGAGACGTCCCTTTTAATTGTGGGTTATGTGAGCGTGTCAGATTCAAAAAGGGCGTTTTAACATGTTTTTCTTCCGTTCGTCTTCTCGTGGCGCCTTCCCGAACCGCAGGAGAAAAACATGACAGTTTCGGACATCAACACCCTGACTAGGCAGAAAGAGTTGTTGTTGCAGAAGCTGAGCACTTTCGAAGACACCAACCGCACTCTTCGAGACTTGCTCAGAGAGCAGCACAACCGGGAGGTGAGTGAGTATCTTTTGAGGAGATCCCGCTCCGGCAATTCCTCGACCCCAGACAGGCCCAGCCTCTCGTCGTCAGGTTTCCAAAAGGTCCCCTGATGATTTTAGAAAAATCAACATTTAACTTAACTTAACTTTATTGGATTTCTAGACCGCCCCTCTCTCAAAAGAGACTCAACTTCCGTTTGTTTGCTCGGTGACTGAGTTATTTTAGAGTCTTAAGCCACGCCTCGTAGGCTTGACCACCTCCATTTCCCAACTCAGTCAAGCCCATCCAGTGTGACTTTGACTCTCTCCTCAATTCTTGAGCAGAGAAACAGAAATTATACTTAGCTTGGATTCTGCAAACAGCAGCAGCTTTTCAAGATCCCCCAAGAGATCTATAGCATCCCACCTTCTAAGGCATTTGCGACATCTATCCCACCCCCGATACTGAACCCACAAGGGTAGCGAAGTTTGGCAGGGAACATTAAGTGGGGTGTAAATTAGGAGGGGTGCGAAGGCCTAGAGGTGGAGCTGTCACCTCACAACCAGGAGGCTGTGAGTTCGATCCTACGTAGAGGGAGATATTTCTCTCTCTGGGCACATTGAGAAGATATATCTGCCGAACAAAACTCCGCATTGGCAACAAGAAAGGCGTCAGGCCAGTAAAACACATTGCTAGCTGTGTTCAGTTGCCCAGACTCTACCCCGCAAGGGATTACGGGGTCGTTAAACAATGATGATGATATTTAAGGTGGTGTAAACTACATTTTGGTGAGGGGCGCTGGGCCATAAGATTTTGCCCTCACCAATTTGTACTTCTTCATTGCGAGGATTTGCATGACTGAGAGGTATCAGTGCCCCTAAACTAAGGAGTCTGAAGGTTTTTCAGGAGCGACGTAAAAACGTCTCCAAACTAGAAGGCCCAAGAAGAAGCTCCCCTTTGTCTGTGCATCATTCTGGATCGTCTGACCTGAATTTTGCTGTTTTATTCCTCTTTTGCAGAAAGATGCGCAAAAGTTGACAGAGCAGCAAGCTACCCTGATGAAAAGGCTAACTGACTCCGATACAGAGAAGGCGGTAAATATACATACATATTAATTTACTATATACACATGTATACACATACACACATACATACATACTGTAAATATATAGAATCAAGATCTCATGGAGTCCTAGTGGACAACCGTTTAAAGAGGAGCCAGCCGTGTGCAGCAGCTGCCAAAAAAGCCAACACAGTTCTAGGCTGCATCAACAGAGGGATAGAATCAAGATCACGTGAAGTGTTAATACCACTTTATAATGCCTTGGTAAGGCCACACTTGGAATCCTGCATTCAGTTCTGGTCGCCACGATGTAAAAAAGATGTGGAGACTCTAGAAAGAAAGCAGAGAAGAGCAACCAAGAGGATTAGGGGACTGGAGGCTAAAACATACGAAGAACGGTTGCTGGAACTGGGTATGTCTAGTTTCATGAAAAGAAGGACTAGGGGAGACATGATAGCAGTCTTCCAATATCTCAGGGGCTGCCACAAAGAAGAGGGAGTCAAACTGGGAGAGGGATCTTGGAGTCCTAGTGGACAACCATTTAAATAGGAGCCAGCCGTGTGCAGCAGCTGCCAAAAAAGCCAACACAGTCCTAGGCTGCATCAACAGAGGGATAGAATCAAGATCACGTGAAGTGTTGATACCACTTTATAATGCCTTAGTAAGGCCACACTTGGAATACGGCATCCAGTTTTGGTCGCCACGATGTAAAAAAAGATGTGGAGACTCTAGAAAGAGTGCAGAGAAGAGCAAGAAAGAGGATTAGGGGACTGGAGGCTAAAACATACGAAGAACGGTTGCTGGAACTGGGTATGTCTAGTTTCATGAAAAGAAGGACTAGGGGAGACATGATAGCAGTCTTCCAATATTTTAGGGGTTGCCCCAAAGAACAGGGATTAAAACTATTCTCCAAAGCACCTGAGGGCAGAACAAGAAGCGATGGGTGGAAACTAATCAAGGAGAGAAGCAACTTAGAACTGAGGAGGAATTTCCTGACAGTTAGAACAATTAATCAGTGGAACAGAAAATGCCTCCAGAAGTTGTGAATGCCCCAACACTGGAAGTCTTTAAGAAGATGTTGGATAGCTATTTGTCTGAAACGGTATAGGGTTTCCTGCCTAGGCAGGGGGTTGGACTAGAAGACCTCCAAGGTCCCTTCCAACTCTGCTATTGTATTTGTAAGTTACGCACTTTATAATGCCTTGGGAAGACCGCCCTTGGAATACTGCATCCAGTTTTGGTTGCCACAATATAAAAATGATGTGAAGAGTCTGGAAAAAGTGCAGAGAAGAGCAGCAAAGATGATTAAAGGCCTGGAGGCAAAAACCCACGAAGAACGGCTGCAGGATTTGGGTATGGCCAATCTAGAGAAAAGTAGAACTAAGAGGAACATGATAGCAGCATTCCAGTATTTGGGGGGGCTGCCCCAAAGAAGAAGGGGTCAACTTATTCTCCAAAGCACCAGAAGGCAGGACAAGAAACGATGGAAACTAATCAAGGAGAGAAGCAACTTAGAACTAAGGAGGAATTTCCTGACAGTGAGGACAATAAATCAGTGGATCAGAAGTTGCCTCCAGAACTTGTGAATTCTCCAACACTGGAAGATTTTAAGAAGATGTTGGAAAACCATTTGTCTGAAGTGGTGTAGGGTTTCCTGCCTAAGCAGGGGGTTGGACTAGAAGACCTCCAAGGTCCCTTCCAACTCTGTTATTGTGTTACATTACTCAAATGTTGAGTTTCCTTGCCAGCGTACCAATAACACTTCAGTTAGAACTTTCTTTTTATTATTATTATTATTATTATTATTATTATTATTATTATTATTATTATTATTATTATTATTATTATTATTATTTTAAATTGGGAGTGGCAGGTGGTGGTTTAGGCCCAGGGAAATCCCCCTCCATACCTGATCTGGTCGAAATAATCTGCTTAAAATTTGTAGGTTGTTTTTTTTTTCCCAGTCGGCTTTTGCAAGGCAGGTAACCTGCATTTTCAATAGCTGCGGTCTCACACAGCAAACTCCCTGTCACTACCTGTCACCTGCATTTTCTGAGTCCCCTCCTGTGTATAAATTATCTTGGATAACTCTTGTTTCATTCAGCTTGCAATTTGACCTCTCTCTTTTTTTGATTCTGCAGCAATTAGTCAAGAAACTACAAGATAAAGAGAAGGAAGTGGATGATTTACTGATTCAGATACAGACCGAAAAGGTACGTTCTCCCTGTGTGGGGTGTGTAGAGACGGGGATTGAGTAACGCGAAGGAGGGGTTTTGTGTGCTTGTGCCGGTCGCGGAGCGGACAATCGGAGGCTTTTCACGCATTCTTGACTTCCCGCATGTCATTTTTGCCTTCTAGGATCAAGCCAAGACGGCCGCTGAACTCTCAAAGTCTATGGAAGCCGTCAGGGGTCATTTACAAGCCCAGCTGCGGAATAAGGAAGCCGAGAATCACCGGCTGGGTATCCAGATCCGGGTACGGCGCCTTGTCCTTCTTTGGAAAGCGGGGAGCCGGTGACACCAGTGTAACAAGTTATGGCGAGCCCCCTTGCGCTGGGTCACCTCGAGCATCAGGGCAGAGGTGCCCAACTAGGGGTGGGATTCAAAAACGTCAGCAAACGGTTCTCTGCCCGATTTGCTCGGTGGTTTTAACCCTCCGCAGGCTCTGGTGGTCTTTCTCGAGCCTCCGGGAGGGCGAAAACGGCCTCCTGTGGGCTCCGGAGACCGAAAACAGGCCCTTTTTTTACCGTCTGGACTTCAACTCCCAGCATTCCCTAGCCAGCCAGGAATTCTGGGAGTCGAAGTCCCTCTTAAAATTGCCAAAACTGGACCTTCCCGCTGTGGAGTCTATTTTTAAACACTAGTTGTTTATTTGACGTCATGAAGGCAACGAAGTCTTGAGGCACTCTCTGGATTGTTAGCTTGGGGGAGGTTTTAACTTAGGACAGGGGTGTCCAAACTTAGGAACTTTAAGACTTGTGGACTTCAACTCCCAGAATTCTGGGAGTTGAAGTCCACAAGTCTTAAATTTCCCAAGTTTGGACACCCCTGACTTAGGAGGATTATGGAAAAGTCATCTTTTGTGTACATTCAGGCTGCTACATGAGTAAACCAACTCTCAGTCTTTGAGTAGATTGCAATTTTGGGGAGGTTTTGGAGGAGTGATGGATACAATTACAGAACAATTGGGATCGGGAGTAGCCTTCCAGTAAGATAAGGTCTTACATCAGTGGTTGAATTGGGATCCATCTCCAATCGCTACCTAGAAATAACCTCCCACGTCTGGTTTCTCTCTCTCTCTCTCTTGGTCATCTTCTCCAACTTTCTCCTCTTCTGGAAGAAGACCGGCTGCCGCAAGAAATGGTGGCTTTTACAGGGCATATATTTGACCTCTCTTGCTATTAAGAACTGTGTCCACCGTGACTCTCAAAGCATGTTTGCCAGACAGGCTTAACTGCAGGAAGTAAAAAAGTTTCTTCGTGTTAAGGAGACAATTCCAGAGCAACATCGGTGGCTTTGTAGTTGTGTCTGCTGTATAGGGCTACCATAGAGAGTATTTTAACTCACTGCCCCTGTGTCTGGTTGGCCAATTGCCCCAGGGGCAGGTAGGACAGCGCTCCAGAGGGTCAATGTCATTGCCCAGAGGATCACGGGTTGCCCTCTCTCCTCTTTGGAAGAGCTATGTAGCTCCCGCTGCCTTAAGAAAGTTCAAAATAGCCAATATATACTAGATAGACAAGCCAAAGATAACGAAATAAGAGGGTTAAAAACTGTGAAAAAGTGAAACACATTAGGAGGGGAAACAGCATAAAGAGGATTGTACCGATTTGAAACTGCTATTAGAAGGAACACAAAGTTCCAATGTCTCGTGTAAATGTAGTCTATGTCTTAAGTTTTGGGGGAAAATTTTTTTTAAAGAAAGTTCAAAATATCCTTAAAGATCTATCTCATCCTGGGCACCCCTTTTTTTTTGAACTATTACCATTTGGCAGCCGGTACCGGATAATAAAAACACAGACAAATAGGCTGAAAAACAGCTTCTATCCCAGAGCAGTAACTATTGAATTCTACGGTATAGTGCAATATCAGGGGTTTTCAATTTCAATTGTATAGGATCCAAAGGAAGTGTGTTTGCGTTTTATTTTTATAATTATAACGTACGCTGAAGACTCCGTTTCGTTGTACGGGGCGCAGTGACAATAAAGTAAACTAAACTAACGAGGCAGCCTCTTGCCTTTCTGCTTCCTCTGCTTTGAGGACTTGAAGCGCTGAACATCCCTTCGAGCATCCTGATGTCCTACCTCACTGTCTGCCTTCCCTCCCTCCCTCCCTCCAGAATCTGGAGCGGGTAGCAGCTCAGCACAAAGCCGAAGTGGAGAACATCATGGAACAGTTGAAGGAGCTGAAGGCCAAAGGAGATCGGGACAAAGAAGCCCTGAAGAAAGCCATCAAGGCGCAGAAGGAGCGAGCTGAGCGAGCTGAGGAGTTTGCCGATCAACTGAATGTCCAGTTAGCTGAAAAGGTGACCGCTGGGCCACAGCTGGGAAAGGGCCTCCTGAAGCCACTTGGAAAAGGGGCATTTATTGAGATGTGATTCAGGTTTAGGGCAATAGAAGAAGAAGGGGTGTCTTGACTTTGCCCCCCAAAAAGATGGTCTGGTAGTCAAATGGTATTTAATAGCCTTGAAGGTCTCTGAAGATATCTTGAAGGTATCTCATGATATCTTGAAAGTACCTGGAGATACTTTGAAGGTCTCTGAAGATACTTTGAAGGTCTCTGAAGATATCTTGAAGACATCTAATGATAACTTGAAAGTATCTATTGATACCTTGAAGACACTTTGAAGGTATCTAAAGATATCTAATGATAACTTGAAAGTATCTATTGATACCTTGAAGATACTTTGAAGGTATCTAAAGATATCTAATGATAACTTGAAAGTATCTATTGATACCTTGAAGATACTTTGAAGGTATCTGAAGCTATCTAATGATACTTTGAAGATATCTAATGATACCTTGAAGCTATCTAGTGATACCTTGAGGGTATCTGAAGATACTTTGAAGGACTCTGAAGATATCTTGAAGGTATCTAATACCTTGAAAGTACCTGAAGATATTTTGAAGGTCTCTGAAGATATCTTGAAGACATCTAATGATACCTTGAAAGTATCTATTGATACCTTGAAGATACTTTGAAGGTATCTAAAGATATCTAATGATAACTTGAAAGTATCTATTGATACCTTGAAGATACTTTGAAGGTATCTAAAGATATCTAATGATAACTTGAAAGTATCTATTGATACCTTGAAGATATCTGAAGCTATCTAATGATACCTTGAAGCTATCTAGTGATACCTTGAGGGTATCTGAAGATACTTTGAAGGACTCTGAAGATATCTTGAAGGTATCTAATACCTTGAAAGTACCTGAAGATACTTTGAAGGTTTCTGAAGATACTTTGAAGGTCTCTGAAGATATCTTGAAGACATCGAATGATACCTTGAAAGTATCTATTGATACCTTGAAGATACTTTGAAGGTATCTAAAGATATCTAATGATAACTTGAAAGTATCTATTGATACCTTGAAGATACTTTGAAGGTATCTGAAGCTATCTAATGATACTTTGAAGATATCTAATGATACCTTGAAGCTATCTAGTGATACCTTGAGGGTATCTGAAGATACTTTGAAGGACTCTGAAGATATCTTGAAGGTATCTAATACCTTGAAAGTACCTGAAGATATTTTGAAGGTCTCTGAAGATATCTTGAAGACATCTAATGATACCTTGAAAGTATCTATTGATACCTTGAAGATACTTTGAAGGTATCTAAAGATATCTAATGATAACTTGAAAGTATCTATTGATACCTTGAAGATACTTTGAAGGTATCTAAAGATATCTAATGATAACTTGAAAGTATCTATTGATACCTTGAAGATATCTGAAGCTATCTAATGATACCTTGAAGATATCTAATGATACCTTGAAGCTATCTAGTGATACCTTGAGGGTATCTGAAGATACTTTGAAGGACTCTGAAGATATCTTGAAGGTATCTAATACCTTGAAAGTACCTGAAGATACTTTGAAGGTCTCTGAAGATACTTTGAAGGTCTCTGAAGATATCTTGAAGACATCGAATGATACCTTGAAAGTATCTATTGATACCTTGAAGATACTTTGAAGGTGTCTAAAGATATCTAATGATAACTTGAAAGTATCTGTTGATACCTTGAAGATACTTTGAAGGTATCTGAAGCTATCTAATGATACTTTGAAGATATCTAATGATACCTTGAAGCTATCTAGTGATACCTTGAGGGTATCTGAAGATACTTTGAAGGACTCTGAAGATATCTTGAAGGTATCTTAATACCTTGAAAGTACCTGAAGATATTTTGAAGGTCTCTGAAGATATCTTGAAGACATCTAATGATACCTTGAAAGTATCTATTGATACCTTGAAGATACTTTGAAGGTATCTAAAGATATCTAATGATAACTTGAAAGTATCTATTGATACCTTGAAGATACTTTGAAGGTATCTAAAGATATCTAATGATAACTTGAAAGTATCTATTGATACCTTGAAGATATCTGAAGCTATCTAATGATACCTTGAAGATATCTAATGATACCTTGAAGCTATCTAGTGATACCTTGAGGGTATCTGAAGATACTTTGAAGGACTCTGAAGATATCTTGAAGACATCGAATGATACCTTGAAAGTATCTATTGATACCTTGAAGATACTTTGAAGGTGTCTAAAGATATCTAATGATAACTTGAAAGTATCTGTTGATACCTTGAAGATACTTTGAAAGTATCTGAAGATATCTAATGATACCTTGAAACTATCTAGTGATTCCTTGAGGGTATCTGAAGATACTTTGAAGGACTCTGAAAATATCTTGAAGGTATCTAATGCCTTGAAAGTACCTGAAGATACTTTGAAGGTATCCGAAGATACTTTGAAGGTCTCTGAAGATACCTTGAAGGTATCTAATGATACCTTGAAGATACTTTGAAGGTCTCTGAAGAGCAGTTGGCCTCGAGGCATCTTTGATGCTTCCCAAAATTAAACTTCTTTCAGGGGTTCTCTGGCTTCCATCTTCTTCCTTCCACTGCTTCTTTCTTCCTCTTCTGCATCATTTCCCTGTCCTAGATTAAGGGTGGCTTCGCATGGACACCACTGAGCTCTCAAGCTCAGCCTTGCCTTTCCCTATGTCTCCCGCCTTACTTGGTAGGATGCCTACGTGGCCGAAGCACTGTCCACCCTAGAATCCTGGCGGAATCGCTACAACCAAGTTGTGAAAGACAAAAGTGACCTCGAGGTGGAGATTGTGATGCTGAACAGGTGAGAGCCGCGAGGGAGGGAGGGGCAGCAGAGGAACGGGCCTCTTGCGGTAACCGCAGACCCGTCCTGTGACATCTCGGCTTGATCCCCGCAGCGCCAATCTCAGCCAATGAAATTGGCCTCTCTGGCTGTGAGGTTTGTGGTGGTGAAGGATGGGGTCTTCTCTTGGAACAGCCCTCCCTTAATAGGACACCTGATTGGGGTGTCCCCCTTTGGATGGATGCCAATTCAATACCCTGTTTCCTCAAAAATAAAACCTCCCCGGACAATAAGCCCAATCGTAAACCTTACAATACAATACAATAGCAGAGTTGGAAGGGGCCTTGGAGGTCTTCTAGTCCAACCCCCTGCCTAGGCAGGGAACCCGATACCGTTTCAGACAAATGGCTATCCAACATCTTCCTAAAGACTTCCAGTGTTGGGGCATTCACAACTTCTGGAGGCAACTTCTGTTCCACTGATTGATGAATTTAGATAGATAGATGATAGATAGATGATAGATAGATGATAGATAGATAGATGATAGATAGATAGATAGATAGATAGATGATAGATAGATAGATAGATAGATAGATAGATAGATAGATAGATAGATGATAGATAGAAGATAGATAGATGATAGATAGATAGATAGATAGATTGATAGATGATGATAGATAGATTAGATAGATAGATAGATAGATAGATAGATAGATGATAGATAGATAGATGATAGATAGATAGATAGATAGATAGATAGATGATAGATAGATAGATGATAGATGATAGATAGATAGATGATAGATAGATAGATAGATGATAGATAGATAGATGATAGATAGATAGATAGATAGATAGATAGATAGATGATAGATAGATAGATGATAGATGATAGATAGATAGATGATAGATAGATAGATGGATAGATGGATAGATGATAGATAGATAGATAGATAGATAGATAGATAGATAGATAGATAGATAGATAGATGATAGATAGAAGATAGATAGATGATAGATAGATAGATTGATAGATGATGATAGATAGATAGATAGATAGATAGATAGATAGATAGATGATAGATAGACGATAGATAGATATTTAGATAATATAGATAGATAGATAGATAGATAGATAGATAGATAGATAGATAGATAGATATTTAGATGATAGATAGATAGATAGATAGATAGATGATAGATAGATAGATAGATAGATGATAGATAGATAGATAGATAGATAGATAGATAGATAGATAGATAGATAGATAGATAATAGAATAGAATAGTTGGAAAGGGACCTTGGAGGCCTTCTAGTCCAACCCCCTGCCTAGGCAGGAAAACCTATACCATTCCAGACAAATGGCTATCCAACATCTTCTTAAAGACTTCCAGTGTTGGGGCATTCACAACTTCTGGAGGCAACTTCTGTTCCACTGATTGATGAATTTAGATAGATAGATGATAGATAGATAGATAGATAGATAGATAGATAGATAGATAGATAGATAGATAGATAGATAGATGATAGATAGATAGATAGATGATAGATAGAAGATAGATAGATGATAGATAGATAGATTGATAGATGATAGATAGATAGATGATAGATAGATAGATAGATAGATAGATAGATAGATGATAGATAGATATTTAGATAATATAGATAGATAGATAGATAGATAGATAGATAGATAGATATTTAGATAATAGATGATAGATAGATAGATAGATAGATAGATAGATAGATAGATAGATGATAGATAGATGATAGATAGATGATAGATAGATGATAGATAGATAGATAATAGAATAGAATAGTTGGAAAGGGACCTTGGAGGCCTTCTAGTCCAACCCCCTGCCTAGGCAGGAAACCCTATACCGTTCCAGACAAATGGCTATCCAACATCTTCTTAAAGACTTCCAGTGTTGGGGCATTCACAACCTCTGGAGGAAAGCTTACGAGTGCTAAGAGATAGCAAGAAAGCGAGGTGGCTTCATACCCCCCCTTGTCGCTCTGAAGGGTGGGAAGCCTTCCACGCCCTGAGAAATTCTGTGTCGCGTCGCAAGGCCGCCGCTTTGCTTCCCCGTCAGTAACGCTTGATTCTCCTCGCTTGTGCGGCAGCCGGATTTCCGAACTATTGGAACAGCAGAACACCATGGAAGAGAAAATGCGGGAAGACCGAGATATTTTGGTGGATAAACTGCACAAGCAGGCCACCGAAACCACGGCTGTCAAACTGGAGAACGAGAGACTGAAGGTGAGTAGGGAAGGAGGAAGGCAAGAGCAGACAAGTGGCGCAAGATTTTGCACTCTGCAAACCTCCCCCAAAAGGGCATGCATAGCCTTTAGGAAGCTTATAGATTGCTCCTGGGGGCTGGGGGGAGGCCCAAAATTGAGCAAAAACCGGGCTTGCTCATTTCTTCCCTCCCCAGCCCCCAGGAGCTCTCTGAAAGCCTCCTAAAAGCTATGCATGGCCATTTTGGTGAGGGGTGCGGGGTTTCTGGGAGGCCAAAAATGCTGTATTCAGTGTATAAGACGCACTCAGATTTCCGGCCTCTTTTGAGGGGAAAAAGGTGCGTCTTATACTCCGAAAAATACGATAACCAGACACTGGGGACGTATAATCTATCGTGCGTAGTGGTCATGTGAAAAAGCAAAGAAATATTGGACGAAAACACATACACGCTTGGAGAAAATGTTAAAACAACACATGGGTTGTAAGCCAGAAATATTTTTGTTAGGCATGATACATGAAAAAGTATGGTAAAAGGGAAACTCTATTTAATGCTTTGACAGCAGCAAGAATTCTGTATGCACACTATTAGAAAAATGAGGAAAGGCCCACAGATGGCGATGTAATAAAAAAAAAATTAGATTGTGCCGAAATGGATAGATTGACATTAAAAATATCAATGACTTACTCTCTGGAGAAAAATGCTGTGGGCTAAGACACCCCTAAAACCCCTCAGGGTGTGTGTTCTGTTAAGACGCAGCCTGTTGTGCCATAAAATGGCTTCTACTGTACAGCGAAGCGGAGTTGCCATGGTAACGGCTTCACAGTACTCCACAAGGGGGCTCCCTCTGGTAAGGGGGAAAATCTAACATTAGAAATTACATTTGGTCCGGACATCCCCCCCTATAAATAAATACCTGGGCAACGCCGAGCTATCAGCTAGTTCAAAAGAAAAAGAAGACACTGTATTTTCGAACATGGGACTTGTTTTATAAATGGTTGGATGGTAGAGGTAGAGATAGGAGTGGGAAGAATATTATTGTTTAAAAACAAATATATTCAGACAATACCCTGTTCATTAAGCTCATTCATTACCCTGGAATCGGCCGAGATGCTATTCGCTGTCTCCCGAAATCGGGGAAATCTCATTTATACTCAAACCAGGGGGCCGCAACCCTCAGCTCTGGAGGCGCATATGTGGCTCGTTTCACCCCTCGCTCAAAATATGCGCCACGACTGCCAATGTTGTGACACCTTCCGGCACATCATTTATTGAGCCTTTTCAATCCCCGGCAGGCCAACCGTGGATAAATCCAAGAAAAGAAAAGTTTCAGGAGAAAGCAGAACTTTTAATTCAACTACATACGCTAGTTTTGTAGCCGCTCAGGAAATAGTCAGGTTTTGTGGGTCCTGGTGTTTTCTTTTGTGTGGGAAACGGGCCCAAGCGGCTCTTTGGATGTTTAAGATTGCCGACCCCTGATCGATCTGAACAATTACAGAAGAACAAGTCGTGTTTGTCCTTTTCAGGATCGACACATGTTGAGGTGACTGAAGCCGATCCTGGCTTGCTTAGCCTTGATAGCAAGAGAAACCTAGTTAGGGGATCCTCTCCCCAAGAAAGTGAGAGAGAAAAGAAAAAATTACTCGCAATTAGCGAAGAAGCTTTATCAGAAAGGGGTGTGGTTTAGATGGTTGATGCCTGAAGGTATGTTAATTTTCTGGGAGGATACTAGAGTTAGAATCAACACAACCATAGAGGCACAGGCCTTTATGGAAAAAAATAAAGCACTCCTAGATTTACCTGATGATCTTACACCCGACATACAAGACACGGGAGGGGCCGGAGCGCTGCTGCCGGGGGGAGAAGGGGCAATACCAAGAAAACTCAGATCACAAAAATGAAAGGAAATCGGCTTTATACAAATTGATTGAAACTTTCATATGAATTTATATGCTGACAAATTACTACTAGTAATACTGAATTATTTGTTTAAATGAATACTATGAGTACGGGGGGGGGGGGGGCGGGGATACCCTTCACACATTGTAACCGCCAAAATTTGTAACCTATCCCAATACCCTTTTCCTTATTATTATTATTTTTAAAAAAAAACCAATAAAACTTTGTTTAAAAAAAAAAACCTAGTTAGGGGATCCTCCACCCTGAATAAACCGGGTTCGTATGTGGCCCCCTTGCAGACTAGCATGATTCCAGTGGAGGAGCGGCTCAACCAGGCCCAGCAGGAAGTGTTGAAGTTGAAGGCTTCCCTCAAGAACTACGAAGGCATGATTGAAACCTACAAGAATCAGGTAGAGGACCTCACCTCTTTGGGCAAACCGTTTCCTCCTCCAGAAGTCGTCGATCTGGGCCTGGGGATGGGATGGAGCTCTGTTTGCTACTCAGGTTTTCTCGCATGCCACATGATGCTCTTTTCATTCTGGACTTGTGTTGATAGTCCATATCCAACTAAGAGCCTGCTTGGGTGATTAAACAGAACTGGCCCATCCTCCACATTTCCTGGGTTCAAGAAATAGCAGCTCTTGGGGTTTTTTTAAGATAGTTTCTGCCAGGGTCAATCCCCCAAGCTTCTGTTGTGGCCCGCCAGCAGAGCTGGCAGCAGATTCGGACAGTGAGGAGGTTGGGGAGGAAGATGGGCCAGTCCTGGAGTCTAGGGAAGGCTCGGATGAGGGCTCTGTGTCAGAGGCAGAGAGGAGTTCAGGGCCATATGCCGGTTATCAGCTGCCTTCAGAGTCAGACATCAGTGAGGCAGAAGAACAGCTGGAGCCTGTTCCCAGTGTGTGCATGGGCAGAGTTGCCACATGAAGGGAAGAGCTAAAGAACAGGGGTCGACTTGGGAGTAAGGCCACAGGTGGACGATGAATGGCCCCTCCCAGAAGGAATAAAAGAGGAGCAAAAGGGGAGTGGAGTTTACAGGAGAACATTAGCATTTTAAAGGTTAGGGCTATGTTTAAGAAAAGGTTAAGCCATTATTGGGCTTCTGGAAATACTGGACTGCCACACCCATCATCCTGTGTCCCTACACTGCCATCCCGTGAATTTATGGGATTTATAGGTGGATATAGTTGGATTAGGGGACTGGAGGCTCAAGCATATGAAGAACGGTTGCAGGAACTGGGTAACGGTAGTTTAATGAAAAGAAGGACTAGGGGAGACATGATAGCAGTCTTCCAATATCTCAGGGGTTGCCCCAAAGAAGAGGGAGTCAAGCTATTCTCCAAAGCACCTGAGGGTAGAACAAGAAGCAATGGGTGGAAACTAATCAAGGACAGAAGCAACCTAGAACCAAGGAGAAACTTCCTGACAGTTAGAACAATTAACCAGTGAAACAACTTGCCTCCAGAAGTTGTGAATGCTCCAACACTGAAAGTTTTTAAGAAGATGTTGGAAAACCATTTGTCTGTAGTGGTGTACAGTTTCCTGCCTAAGCAGGGGGTTGGACTAGAAGACCTTCAAGGTCCCTTCCAACTCTGTTATTCTATATTCTATTCCATCCCATCCCATCCTATTCCTTATTCTTTATTCTATTTTCTGTTTTCTCTATTATTTTATTCTATTCTATTCCTTTCCCTTCCATTCGGTTCTATTCTATTCTATTTTTCTTATTTTTTCATGTTCTACTCTATTCCATTCTTCTTATTCTTTCTTATTGTATTCCATTCTTATTCTTTCTTGTTCTGTTCTATTCTATTCTAATATACCCTGAGCATCCCAATTGATGCTGAGATAAGCAAGTATTAGTCTTGACTAAATTTATCCCGGAGGTTCCGGATTTATTGTCTTTTTTTCCCCCCTCTTGTTTTTAACTTGTTGTTTCTTTTATCCAAGGTGGTGAAAACACGAATGGAAGCCGATGAGGTGACAGTGAAATTGGAACTCTGCGACAAAGAGAACAAAGCGCTGAAGGAAGAAATGGCCAAAGAGATTGAAAATGCAAGTATCTGAGTCCTTTGCCTTGAAACTCCTCTCCAGGCCTGCTCACTTCCTCCTTTTTGTAAAGGGCTGAACTGGGAGCCCGCATTGCATTCGTTCCCTTTTGAATGGCTGTCTCTGAACCGCTGGCTTCCCAAATTCATTTCGGCCTCCTTCCCATCGGTCTCGGCTGGACACAGCCACCGCCTGCTGGCATGTTCTGTAGTTAATGTGCTCGATCAGAAGACGGTGGAATATGATACCCGTTGGGGTTAGAAGTGGGGTCCCCCAACATCTAGAACAAGGATGTCAAACTCGATTTCATCAGGGTTGTGTTTGACCTCGGGGGGCTGGGGTGGGCATGGCCAGGGTGGGCATGACCAGCTCGACGACACTTGTACCAGGGGCACCCGTGGTGGCCCAAGTGCTCTGCCAGCGAAAACGGGCTCCCGAGATCCGTTTTCAGCTGCGACAGCCTCCTGCAACCCTCTGCCAGCGAAATGGAGCCCTCCCGAGCTCCATTTTCACTGGCAGAGGCATCACAGGCTGGTTCTTTGCTGTTTCCAGGGTGGCCCCCACGGGTCAGATCTAAGCACCCCATGGGCTGGATCTGACCCCCGGCCCTTGAGTTTGACACTCCTGATCTAGAGTGCTGAGAGGTTAGATGCTCCGCTCTTCACTCCCGTCGTTCTTCCTTCTGCCCGCAGGCTCGCAAACAGTTCCAGAGCCAAGTGGCCGAGCTGGAGAAGCTTCCCGAGATCCTGAAGATAACCGAGACCAAGTTGGCTGAGTGTCAGGAGCAGCTTAAGAGTTATGAGAAGAAAAATATGGATCTGTCTGCCATGATCACAGACCTCCGTCAGCGGGTAAGGGATTGGCAGAAGGCGCCCACGCGAACCTCCAGCCGGGGACCAAAATGAGCTTCTAAGCATCAGGAATGTGCAATCTTTGTCTCTTGTCTCTTTTTGAAATGATTAAAACAGCTGCACGGCAGAATAAACAGACTCATGGCATTGCCTGTCTTTCATTTGTGTTGTGCTGTCTCCATTTAAGCTGTGTAGAATTGCCTCTGTCCCTCTCTGTTTGTCTTCCTTGACCCCGATGGTCAGAATGCCTCCCTCTGTGTGCTTCGCTTTGCTTGCAGGTAGCCAGCAGATCCCCGGGGGGGCGCCATGAAGAGGAGAAGCCTTTTCGCGCCGGATCAAACCAATGTCTGAAAAGGCCACCGAAAGGGTTGAATTATTTCGGACAGAGGGATGCAGTTTACTGCCCAGTTTTGGAAGGGTTTTATACGATTAATTGGTTCTTCCCAGGGGTTATGTTACGCATTTCACCCTAGTACCAACAGTGCAGCTGAAAGAGCCAATGCAACGGTGGAATGTTACCTCCAATCTTATGCCAAGATGCTCGCCTCCCACTCGGGTGGTTGAAAGTTCAATCCTAGGTAGCAGCAGATTTTTCTCTCTCCTAGGGCGCAAAGAAAAAAAAAATCTGCTGTGAACTCCCCCGTGGCATCAGGAAGGGCATCTGGCCAGTAAACGCTCAGCTCCATCCATATATATATGGGAGGGAGCTCACTACTCCCCCTTTCTGTCCTTCAGCTCATTACAGAAAACCATCCAGGCAGAAAACCATATTTTTATTTTTAATGTTGCCTTTTTATATTTGTGTTGTATTTGTGCTGATAAATAAATAAAGGGAGACTAGTATAGATCTATTTCAAGCTATTTAGCTCTCATCAGCTAGCCATTCAAATCCCAGTAAGGGTATGGCTAGCTGATGAGAGCTAAATAGCTTGAAATAGATCTATACTAGTCTCCCTTTATTTATTTATCAGCACAAATACAACATGTATATGTATATGTATATGTATATGTATATGTATATGTATATGTATATGTATATGTATATGTATATGTATATGTATATGTATATGTATATATATATATATATATATATATATATATATATATATATATATATATATATATATATATATATATATATATATATATATATATATATATATATATATATATATATATATATATATATATATATATATATATATATATATATATATATATATGTTGTATTTGTATATATATATATATTCCTGTTTTGTAATCCTTCTCCAGATAGTCATCGCTATTCAGAGAAGTGTATCTGTGGTGGGATAAAAATTATCACGATGAAAAGGTGCTGCTTCTTCCTGTTCCAGAAACTTCCCTGCCCTTAAACAGATTCCGGCACTCAACTCCCATTGGCTATATTTCTACCAAAGCTGCTCTCTTTTTTCCTACGCTTTTGCACTCCAGCTAGTTTTATTGCCTTGACCGCTTTCTGTTTCCAAAACAAGCTGGCTTCCGTGGAGGAAAAGAGCAGCATCCGTGCCCTAAATTCTCCGTGTTTATTTCTTTCTCCTTCCCCCCACCCCTCTTTTTTTCTTTTAAATCCTTCCTTTTTAGATTGAGCTGCAGGGGGACAAGATGGAATTGACCAGAGAGAAGTATCAGTCGGCCCAGGAAGAGAACAAGCAGCTGGCTCTCAAATTGGAGGAGATGGAGAGGTTAGGAGATGTGGGCCGATACTCAAGGGTGGAGGAAGACGTGGCAACGTTGATTTAACTGGCATTTCTTAGAAAATGCCGTGTTCTTGACTAAAGTGCTCCTTTTAACACACTGATGGCTAATCTTTTTGGTGTGTGTGAACCCTCCAAATTCAATGCAATGCTCCCCCCCCCCGTGCATGCACCCCGCTCCCCGCACATGCGCCCCGCCCCCACATGCATCCGCCCCGCCCCTACATTTTGGCTTCCAGGTTGCTGCAGGAAGCCTTCCAGGCCCAAATCGGGGTGTCATCAAAACCATCTCTTTGGTTTAATTCAGGGCTCTCCAAACTTGGCAACTTTAAAACCTCTGGACTACAACTCCCAGAATTCCTCAGCCTCCATGCTGACTGAGGAATTCTGGGAGTAGAAAAGTCCACACGCCTTTAAAAGTTGCCGAGTTCGGAGGCCCCCGGTTTAGGTCAGTAAAAGAAAACGCTGTCAACTTCCATGTTGACATTCCACGCATACTGTCGGCGGAGCGGGATCTCAGATTACAGTAGCTGGTTTGAGATGTGTGTATTTATTGGGTAACGTGATTTATGACACAGAGTGAGGGGAGGAAAGGAAGAGGGGCAAAGTTCAGAAGCAGATAGACAAAGCAAAAGAAATGTCTCTGTAAAGTTTCCCAGCGATGCCGTAATTAATTCGGGGTAGAGTCAGGACACCTCTCAACCCGTAACTAATGCGGGGTAGAGTCGGGGCGACTTGGATGGAGCTGAGCGCTTACTGCGAGCGTCGTGGTGGCCTAGCGGTGAAGCTAATCGCCTCCCGTTGGTAAGGTTGATAGTTCAATCCTAGGTAGCGGCAGATGTTTCTCTCTCCGGGTGCAAAGAAAAAAAAAACGTCTGCTGCGAATTCCACGTGGCGTCAGGAAGGGCATCCAGCCAGTAAGCGCTCAGCTCTATCCAAGTCGCCCTAACCTGAATTAGTTACGGCATCGTTGGGAAACTTTACAAATGCATTGCTCGTCTACCAATGATCGTGTTGGTGGTCTTATTTCAAAGGGGCACAGCTTGCCCGTAAATCACGTCTGGTTGCACTTTAGGAAACTCGAAGCGACAAGTGGGCAGAACGTAGAATTCCTCCAGATCATCGCAAAGAGGGAAGAGTCTATTCACCAGGCTCAGCTCCGGCTAGAAGAGAAGACCAGGGAGTGTGGGTCCTTGGCACGCCAGCTAGAAATGACCTTTGATGACACCAAGAAACAGGTTGGTCCCTCCTTGGGTGTTGGGTGGGAGAGCTGGGTCTTCTCCCAAGTGTTGTGGCCCACCAGCAGATCTGGCAGCAGATTTGGAGAGAGGGGAGGTTGGGGAGGAAGATGGGCCAGTCCTGGAGTCTGGGGAAGGCTCTGATGAGGGCTCTGTGTCAGAGGCAGAGAGGGGACCAGGACCGTCTGACAGTTATCAGCTGCCTTCAGAGTCAGACATCAGTGAGGCAGAAGAACAGCTGGAGCCTGTTCCCAGTGTGCGCATGCGCAGAGCTGCCAGACGAAGGGAACAGCTAAAGAACAGGGGTCGACTTGGGAGTAAAGCCACAGGCGGACGATGAATGGCCCCTCCCAGAGGCAATAAAAAAGGAGCGAAGGGGGAGTGGAGCTTGCAGGAGGCAATCAGTTCGCTTCATTGGTTCATGACTCTCTGAGACTCTTAGCCAAGTTCTGCAGAGATCGGCCTGGCCGCTCTCCAAGCCAAATAAGGTCTGTGACCGTAAATCCTCCCTCGAAAGACTTTGCTGGAGGTGAATGAGCAGAATTCAGAGTCAATTAAAAAAAGGGGGTCTTTTTTTGAGAGGAGGAGTTTGTTTCGTGCTCTTGGGAATCCTCGGTCAGTACACCAAGTCACTTGAAGAGCCACTTGTAGGAGACGTAACAAGGAGAAGATTGCGGTGATAACTCCATCACGTCTTCCTTCCAGAAAACTCTGGAGCGTTCCTTAGCTTGGATCCTTTCCGACACCTTTTGATGGTAATGTTGGCCATTGAGAGAAATCCAACCACTCTTAAGGCCGGTCATAATTAAGCAAGGATCCTCATTTGAAGACGGAAAGGGACCAGGCGACCCTCCTTCCTGGGATGGAGATGGATTGGCCCTTGTTTTACCCTTAATGGCTCTTTTTCCCCGCCTTCAGTTGGAGCAAACAAGGGATCGTGCGGCAGTGAGAGAGAGGATGGCCCAGTCAAAGATGCTGGATCTGGAAACCGAGCTGAGCAAGATGAAGACGGAGCTGAACCAGCTGCGACGCAGCAAAGATGATGTAAGGAGCCTTCAACAATAGACCTCCTCCGTGTTAGGAAGCCTAGACTGGCCATTTTTATGCAGGGAAGGCATATAGGTTCAGTGGTGGCCTCCACAGGTGCTGATTCTTTTATCTTGGAGCAGGGAGTTTGAGTTCTCCACTTGAGTGGTGTGGTGGCCCTAGAGATGGAGCTCTTGCCTCACAACCGGGAGGCTGTGAGCTTGATCCTAGGTAGAGGCAGATATTTCTCTCTCTGGAAACGGTGAGAATATATCTTCCGAACAAAACTTTGCATCGGCATGCGGCCAATAAACGTCAGCTCCATTCAGCACCCCGCAAGAGATGGCGGGGTCTTTAAAAGGCAGCTTGTGGTGAGGCTGGAAATCGCCGCCATAGAGGGAGGTTCGTGCAACTTGCAACTTTGCAGGAGGTGCGAGGAGTAGCGCAGCCCTCGCCGGCTGGAACGAGGTAGTGGTGCTGTTCCAGCAACGGGGTAGCAGCACAAGCGGGCTGCAGCAATGAGTGGCGGTAATCCGTAGCTCTTTCGTCCCCCTGCTGTGACACACGGCGCAACTTGGAGATGCGCAACTTCCTCTCCACCCCAAGACACTGCTTGCCCCCTTGAGATGAGAGAGTAAATGAGAAGGGAAAAGAGAGAGAGAGATATGTGTGTGTGTGTGTGTGAGAGAGAGAGAGAGAGAGAAATGAGAAAAAAGAGAGAAAGATGAGAGAGAGATGAGAGAAAAAGAAAGACGAGAGAGAGAAAGATGAGAGATGAGAGAAAAAGATGAGAAAAAGATGAGAGAGAGAAAAAGTAAGATGAGGGAAAGATGAGAGAGAGAGAAAAAGAGAAAGATGAGAGAGAAAATGAGAGAAAGAGATGAGAGCGAGAGAAAAATGAGAGAGAAAGAGAGATGAGAGAAAAAGAAAGATGAGAGACAAGGAAATGAGAGAGAGATGAGAGAAAAAGGGAAAGATGAAAGAGCAAAAGAGATAAGAGAGAAAAAAGGGAAAGATGAGAGAGAGAGAAAGGGAGAATGAGAGGGAGAGAGAAAGAAGAGAGAGAAAGCGAGAGATAAGAGAGAGAGAGATGAGAGAAAAAGAGAGAGAGAGATGAGAGATCCCGGCGATTTGTATACTGTGGGAAACGGGTCTAAATAGCGGGATTTAAAATGATAAATTTAGTGGTCCCTGAACTCCGAAAGGTCGGTGACCCCTCTCCTAGACCCTCCATCCAAAGGATGCCCCCGTGAATTCTTTCCTCGGAAACGCCAGAGGCAGAGGGATGGCCCTGGCCTCTCCCTTTTTGAATGGACCCTTTGGGGAAGGAAAGGACACGGGGGCTTCTCACCGCCCTTCCTTTGTCGTCCCCCTCCCGCAGGGAGAACGCCGGTACCAGAGTCGCCTGCAGGATCTGAAAGACCGCCTGGAGCAGTCGGAGAGCACCAACCGCAGTATGCAAAACTACGTCCAGTTCCTCAAGTCTTCGTACGCCAACGTCTTCGGAGACAGCATCTTGTCCAGTTCCCCCATTCGGCCCCGGTCTCCCCTGTAGCCTCCGCTTGGTGCTCTCTTCCTCCTTATCGTCCCATTGCACCGGGCTCGGTCGGAGGGAGTTGGGGGGGCATCTTAACAACTTACAAAGCCATAATCCGATTCTGGAATCCGCCCTTTCTCGGAATCCAGTTAGAACGAGGGAGGCGCCTTGTGCAGGAGGTCTCCCAAGCCCCTCCTCCTGCCAAGACCCCCCTCTCCCCCAGTGCCTTAACCCATCTCCCACCGTTTTCAAGTACCCTGCGTGCTTTTTTTTCACACACACACCCCCTTTTTTAAAAATCTTTTTCTGAAAAGTTTTGTATTTAATGTTTCGGGGAATTGCTTTCACTCTCCCCGATCCTTCAAAGTTTCAAAGATCATGTGGTAGGATACCGAGACCCATGGGATTTTTAACTTGGCGTGTTAGCAGCGGTGTGTGATTTTCTTCCTTCGAACCAGATGTGCGTTGTGCGAGAAAGAGCACCCTTCCTTCCCCCAATTTTTATTTCAACGAGTGATAACCGTAATGACACATTTGAAACCGCGGTTTCAAGAGATATGTGTATGTTAAATATCCCAATTTAATGGCACGGTTCTTAATCCTCCTCTTGGGTTAGTTTTGTAAGAGTTACCAAGAGTTTACAGAGCCACATATATTTTCTTTCAGTGATTATTCTGTTTGTTAAATATCACTCTAATCGGTTTTTTCTCCAAACGTTCAGGAGAATACCTTCACTTTTACTCTTATTAACCAGCAGGTTTCAATTCTAAACCAAGCTTTATTTTATTTTTATTCCCCTCAACCGAATTAGAGAAAGCATTTTTGCTTTGCAGAGCGTAAAAACATGGTTGTTTCACCTCGCCAGTTCTGTGCTTTTATCACATTTTGTTCTTTGTTGGGGTACGTGTGGGTGGGTGCGCGAGGAATCAACCAATGGAGTCAACGTATATATTTTTTTTGATTTTTAATATTTATGTGTGAGACCATAACGTTGCCTTGAAAAGTTTTAAAAGATTCGAATTGACGTGTGACTTTTTAAAAAAAAAAAATGTGAAAAGATACTACGATAAAGGTTTTTTTTTCTCTCCTCTCTCTTGAAATACCTTAGTTTTTAATTTTTATTTCTTTATTAGTTTGTTAAACTTGTATGAGAGAACAGGTATAAGTATAAACGCGGACATGAACAAAAATATTGGTACAAATAAATGGGGACAGTAGGACAGGGATGGAAGGCAGGCTGGTGCGCTTATGCACCCCCCCCTTTTACGGATCTCTCAGGAATGGGGTGAAGTCCACGGTAGACAGTTTGAGGTTGAAGCTGCGGGGGTTTTGAGGACGTAACAACGGAGTCAGGTAGAGCCTTCCAGGCGTTGACCACTCTGTGGCTGAAGTCATATTTTCCGCAATCGAGTTTGCTATTGTTATTATTTTTAACCCGAGAAAAAAAACCCTTTGCACAAAAGACAATCCTATCACACGCTGTCTCGGCTGACCCCCGCGGATTTTTTCCCATGAGGAATAACCCTTTGTCGTCTTTCTTTCTCGGAATAATGTGAATTGCATTTAAATGCGGCTAGGAAGAAAACCCACCTGCCTCCCTGATAGATGGGACCCTCTTCCTAGCCGCACGTCATCCAATCCACCAACCTAAAACCAATTGCAGGCTCCATTTGTCGTCCCATTTCATGCTTCATCCATCGATCCAGAGTTCGGGTCACATTTCCTTCCGATCCACTTTAAAACAAACCCTGATTGAGGGTGACGGTGTGAGGTGGGGAAACGGAGAGGGGGGAAGCCCTTATCAGCCCCCGGCAAAGCGCCCCAGGAGGGGAGAGTGCCGAGGGGCAGAATGGGGGGTGGGAATGTATGCTGTGCCCATCCTCTGGTTCCCCCCCTCCTCGCAACCCCTGCCCCTCCTCTGGTTCCTTCCCATTCAGGCACGTTTTTGAGGCCAGGTGCAGGCACGGAAGGTATGTTACGAGAGCAAAGCACACGCGTGGAAGGGGCTCGTACACCCACAAAGTGGAAGGGGGGTGCACCCAACCCCCCCTTATGAAGATTATATTGACATAAATATTGTAGAAGAAGTTCTCATTGAAAGAGTTCTGGATCGATCAGTTTTAGATTATGTACATCTGAATAATCCAGGTACTGCGTGATCATCAACAATCCGACAAAGACAAATGGATTACATTGTGAATTAAAGCACTGGTTGTTTATGCTGTTATTAACTAACATTCAGAATTTTGCACGCTGGGCAAACCAGTGGTAAGAAAATGTGGAACCCACCGCTGATTAAAGTTCTATTTTTTCCCCCAAGTCTTTTTCCATTAAGCCCAAAAGAGAAGTTTCTGGTTTTCTCTTTCTATTCACTTTGAGGATCTCCTGTATTCAAGTGTGAATCCTACTCCAATGAGAAGGATCTTGGAGTCCTAGTGGACAACCATTTAAATAGGAGCCAGCCGTGGGCAGCAGCTGCCCAAAAAGCCAACACAGTTCTAGGCTGCATCAACAGAGGGATAGAATCAAGATCACGTGAAGTGTTAATACCACTTTATAAGGCCTTGGGAAGACCACACTTGGAATACTGCATTCAGTTTTGGTCGCCACGATGTAGAAAAGATGTGGAGACTCTAGAAAAAGGGCAGAGAAGAGCAACAAAGAGGATTAAAGGACTGGAGGATAAAACATGAGGAACGGTTGCAGGAACTGGGTATGTCTACTTTAATGAAAAGAAGGACTAGGGGAGACACGATAGAAGGCTTCCAATATCTCAGGGGCTGCCACAAAGAAGAGGGAGTCAAACTATTCTCCAAGGCACCTGAGGGTAGAACAAGAAGCAATGGGTGGAAACTAATCAAGGAGAGAAGCAACTTAGAACTGAACAGCTTGCCACTGGAAATCGGCGCTCCACCACTGGAGTTTTTTAAGAGACTGGACAGTCACTTGTCTCCTGCTTGATCAGGGGGCTGGACTAGACGACCTCAAAGCTCTATTTTGATTCAGGTTGTAAATTGTGCAGTGGGTTTTTCCACCCAGGTCTTCCTCAAAAGGGGACCAGCGGTGGATGAGAAGCCCACTACTATATAAGTATTCTACATTTCTAGTACGTAGTTTCCAAGAACTCTTCCATCTACCCACAAACACAAACCGTGCAAGGAAACGGACATTCAAAGCAGATCTCGGACCTCTAACCCTTCTTAATACTCTTAAGCCGGCTATAAACCAGGACAGCATGCAAAATAGGGCCTGCCCTGAAGATAAACCGTCTGGGAACATGGCTGAGGCTTAGCCCGCATAGTTCTCGGCCCCAGGATTTCCCCTTCTGAGAGAGACACATCCGAGGCACATTATCTTTCTGCAAACAGGCCTCGGAGAATGCAAGAAAGAAACCGTAGAGATTCTCCGAGCACCCTCAGAGCGCCAAGCGTTGGCACAAGCGGAGCTAGATAAATTTACAGTTGCTGTTTTTTTTAAAGAACAGACCCTCTTAGAAGACAGCCTAAATCTCCCAAGTTCTATTAAAGTTCCCGCGTCCTATTAAACTTCCCATGTCCTATTAAACTTCCCAAGTTCTATTAAACTTCCCAAGTTCTATTAGTTTCCAAGTTCTATTAAAGTTCTCAAGTTCTATTAAACTTCCCACGTCCTATTAAACTTCCCAAGTTCTATTAAACTTCCCAAGTTCTATTAGTTTCCAAGTTCTATTAAAGTTCTCAAGTTCTATTAAACTTCCCACGTCCTATTAAACTTCCCAAGTTCTATTAAACTTCCCAAGTTCTATTAGTTTCCAAGTTCTATTAAAGTTCTCAAGTTCTATTAAACTTCCCAAGTTCTATTAGTTTCCAAGTTCTATTAAAGTTCTCAAGTTCTATTAAACTTCCCACGTCCTATTAAACTTCCCAAGTTCTATTAAACTTCCCAAGTTCTATTAAACTTCCCAAGTTCTATTAAACTTCCCAAGTTCTATTAAACTTCCCAAGTTCTATTAGTTTCCAAGTTCTATTAAAGTTCTCAAGTTCTATTAAACTTCCCACGTCCTATTAAACTTCCCAAGTTCTATTAAACTTCCCGCGTCCTACCGTATTAAACTTCCCACGTCCTATTAAACTTCCCGCGTCCTTTTAAACTTCCCAAGTTCTATTAAACTTCCCACGTCCTATTAAACTTCCCAAGTTCTATTAAACTTCCCACGTCCTATTAAACTTCCCAAGTTCTATTAAACTTCCCACGTCCTATTAAACTTCCCAAGTTCTATTAAACTTCCCACGTCCTATTAAACTTCCCAAGTTCTATTAAACTTCCCACGTCCTATTAAACTTCCCAAGTTCTATTAAACTTCCCACCTCCTATTAAACTTCCCAAGTTCTATTAAACTTCCCACGTCCTATTAAACTTCCCAAGTTCTATTAAACTTCCCACGTCCTATTAAACTTCCCAAGTTCTATTAAACTTCCCACCTCCTATTAAACTTCCCACGTTCTATTAGTTCCGAAGTTGTATTAAACTTCCCAATTCTCACCCCCCCTCCACCTTTATCAATGGGCCATTAAGGCCTGAGCCAGTCTATTCCACATAACAAAGATCTACCTCCTTCAGGCAAAGCCATAGTAGGAATCCCATTGCATCATCACCCAGCAAGAGTCAACCAAGCCTGGGACTCAGCTTCTAGAGTTACCCCTGCATGGCCTCATGGGAGTGACAACCAATCAGAATACAAGCTCAAATTCAAAAGCCCAGAGAGGGCATAAAACCCGGGCACGCTCAGTATCTCTTCCCTTTTTTTTTTTTTTTGCCCAGGACCTCAAATCACGGGGTCCTATCCACCATTAAAAACCATCTTTCCAACCAGTCACCGTGTTTCCAGTGTCTTTTCCCCCACTTGGAACTGAACCCAGGGGGACATTTCTTACAACACGACATTTCACAGCCTTCCTCCTAAAACCTCCGGGTTCTCACCGCTGAATTTGCTGAAATAAATAATATGACGACAATATACTCGGCAGCGTTGGATTCTTTCATTTGGCATCCCTCAGTATGAGTTTTCTGCTTGCAGGAAACATCATTGTAGTAACTGTGAGAGGGATCTTGGAGTCCTAGTGGACAACCGTTAAAATAGGAGCCAGCCGTGGGCAGCAGCTGCCCAAAAAGCCAACACAGTTCTAGGCTGCATCAACAGAGGGAGAGAATCAAGATCACCTGAAGGGTTAATACCACTTTATAAGGCTTTGATAAAGCCACACTTGGAATACGGCATCCAGTTTTGGTCACCACGATGTAGAAAAGATGTGGAGACTCTGGAAAGAGTGCAGAGAAGAGCAACAAAGAGGATTAGGGGACTGGAGGCTCAAACATGAACAGTTGCAGGAACTGGGCATGTCTAGTTTAATGAAAAGAAGGACTAGGGGAGACAGGATAGCAGTCTTCCAATATCTCAGGGGTTGCCCCAAAGAAGAGGCAGTCAAGCTATTCTCCAAAGCACCAGAAGGCAAGATAAGAAGCAATGGGTGGAAACTAATCAAGGAGAGAAGCAACTTAGAACTAGGGAGAAATTTCCTGACAGTGAGAACAATTAAGCAGTGGAACAGAAGTTGCCTCCAGAAGTTGTGAATGCTCCAACACTGGAAGTTTTGAAGAAGACGGTGGATAACCCTTTGACTGAAGTGTTATAGGGCTTCCTGCCTAAGCAGGGGGTTGGACTAGACGACCTCCAAGGTCCCTTCCAACTCTGTTATTCTAACCACTGTGCCACCATGGCAGATGATGGGTGGGTGGGTGGGTGGATGGTGAGATTTGGACTGCCAAATTGCAGGCAGCTGGCAGTCAGCAAAAGTAACCTACAGTACTGCAGCTCCTAAATGTAAACAAACACATGTAGTTCATTTAGTGACTGTCTGAAGTTTACCCAAAGTCTCTCTTTGTGTTGTCCCCTGTGACATTGCATCACAAAAGGGAAAATATTGTTCTTATTGCTAAGGATTACACAGATGCCGCTCTCTTTTTTGTTCCAAGAGAGGGGACATTTTGGTTCTGTTCCACTCGTACTTCTTCTTTTTCTACGGGGGGAAGAAGGAAAGGAGAGGAGAGAGAAGGGAGAGAGAGAAAGGGGAAGAAGAAAAAGAAGGAGAGGAGGAAGAGAACAGAAAGGGAAGAAGAAAGAAAAAGGGAAGGAGACAGGAAAGGGAGGGGAGGAGAAAGGGAAGGAAAAGAAAGGGAAGAAGAAAGAAAAGGGAAGGGAAGGAGAAAGGAAAGGGGAGGAGAAAGAAAAGGGAAAGGAAGGGAAGAGAAGGAGAAAGGGAAGGAAAAGAAAGGGAAGAGAAGGGGAAAGGAAAGGGAGGAGAAAGGAAAGGGAAAGAAGGAGAAAGGGAAGTAAAATAAAGGGAAGGAGAAAGAAAGAAAGTAAAGAAGAAAAGGGAGGGAAGGGAACGGAGGAGAAAGGGAGGGAAAAGAAAGGGAAGAAGAAAAAAAGGAAGGAAGGAGAAAAGACAGGGAGGGGAGAGGAAAAGGAAGGGAAGAAAAGAGGGATGGAAAAGAAAGGAGAAAGGAAAGGGAGGAGAAAGGGATGGAAGGGAAGGAAAGGAGGAAAGAAAGGAGAAATAGAAGGAGGAAGGGAAGGGGAGGAAAAAGAGAAAGAATGAGAAAGGAAAGTGTGGGGAGGGAGGAGAAAGTGAAGGAGAGGAAAGGAAGAGGAAAAGGAGAGGGAGAAAAAAGAAGGAGAAAGGACAGGGAGGGAAGAGAAGGAGAAAGGGAAGGAAAAGAAAGGAGAAAGGGTAAGGTAGTAAGATGTGTAAACTTTTACTACAGCCCCAAATGCAATCAGAAATAGTTGGAATTCCTGATAGTTCAGGAGAGAATGACCCTGGGTTGAATTAACTAAACACTCACTTCCTTGGGATCAGCTCTCCACCTTAAGAGATAAACAAAGGCTCCTAAAAGCCCTTTTCCTTTTCTAAACACGCTGGTCTTTGCTTGCTGCCCCCCCCCAAAAAAAAACCACCCCCACATTTAAGGAGACTCACGCAGAGAATAAAATAGTCCGATAAAGGCTCAGTGGTTTCACCCTTTCCATAAATAAAGCAGGATTCTCTTTAAAAAAAACCTCACACCCTTTTAAAGGGACACAAGAAGCAATAGGAGAAATATGGAAAGAGAAAACATTGACATGGGGATTTGGATTAGGAGGAGGAGGAGGAGGAGACTGAGGAGGAGGAGGAGGAAGAAGAAGAAGAAGAGGAGGAGAAGAAGAAAGAGGAAGAGAAGGAAGAGGAGAAGGAGAAAGAAGGAGGAGGAGGAGAAGGAGAAATAGAAGGAGGAGGAGGAGAAAGAGAAGAAGACTATTTAGAAAAGAATAGAATAAAAGTTGAAAAGGACCTTGGAGGTCTTCTAGTCCAACCCCTTGCTTAGGCAGGAAGCCCTACACCACTTCAGACAAATTATTGCCCAATCTCTTCTTAAAAACTTCCAGTGTTGTTGGAGCATTCCCAACTTTCTGGAGGCAAGTCATTCCACTGATTAATCGTTCTGTCATGAAGTTTGAGCAGCGCCTACAAACTAGTCAAACTATTCTCCAAGGCACCTGAGAGTAGAACAAGAAGCAATGGGTGGAAACTAATCAAGGAGAGAAGCAACTTAGAACTGAGGAGAAACTTCCTGACAGTTAAGAACAATGAATCCGTGGAACAGAAGTTGTGAATGCCCCAACACTGGAAGTCTTTAAGAAGACGTTGGATAACCATTTGTCTGAAGTTTTGTAGGGTTTCCTACCTAGGCAGGGGGTTGGACTAGAAGACCTCCAAGGTCCCTTCCAACTCGGCTATTGTATTATTGTATTCTATGTTCTAAATCGGGTGCTTCACAGCAGAAGCAATACAGCTGCCTGGACCATACCTGCACTAAATTCACGAGCTGTATGATCAAGCTCCATCCTTATCCCCTCCTTATCTTTTCCTCCCAGCAAGTAACAAGGCATAGCCAACACTGCAGCAGCTGTCAAAGGACTTGGTGTTACTCCAGGGAGCATCAGCTGATCACAGAAGGGTTACTTAATGCTCTTTATAGTCAAAATGCTTGCAATCTTGTCCTTCTTCCCAAAGGGAAGAGGTTCATCTCATCCCTAGAGCGGTGACTGATGGGTATCCCTCCTCTAATCCTGTCACTTTCTGTGGCTTATTGACTTGATTTAGCCTGTATCGGCTGCATTCCAGTTGCAACTGTTAAGAGGAGCTATTAACCCGAAGGTTAATTTTTAACTCATTCTCCTAACTGCATAAGCAATTAACTAACGGTTTGGGTGAACCGGTTGAATCTCACCTGTGTTGCAAGGGAAACTTTACCTATAGGTAAAGGTTCCCCTCGCACATCTGTGCTAGTCGTTCCCGACTCTAGGGGGGGCGCTGCTCATCTCCGTTTCAAAGCACAAGAGCCAGCGCTGTCCGAAGACGTCCCCGTGGTCACGTGGCCGGCGTGACTCAACCCCGAACGGGCACGGAACGCTGTTCCCTTCCCACCAAAGGGGGTCCCTATTTTTTCTACTTGCATTTTTTAAACATGCTTTCCAACTGCTAGGTTGGCAGAAGCTGGGACGAGTCACGGGAGCTCCCTCCGTTACGCGGCGCTAGGGATTCGAACTGCCGACCTCTCTGATCGACAAGCTCAGCGTCTTCAGCCACTCCAGAACCCCGATCCATTTTTCACCTCAAGGGATGAACAAAGCACCTCCCATCCTCCATCCAGCTGGTTTAAAGCAAGGCTTATCTGAATGAAGACTCCCGATTTTCCAGATATGCCGGCGTGAACAGCTCCTGGAAACGCTGCTGGGAACTGTAGTCGAAAGCCATCTGGATGCCATCCAGTTGGCACATGCTATTCTGGAGTCCATCTAGAGATGCCAATCTTTTGAACTCTCTCTCTCTCTCTCTCTCTCTTCTTTTCTTTTCCCCTCCTCCAAAGCCCTGCGGGTTCATTTTTTCTCTAATTGTATTTTCATTGTCCCTCCTTGGAATTTATTGCTGGTTAGAAAGAGTGCCACAAGGAAGAGAGAGAGGGGAGGGAGGGAGGGAGGAAGGGGAAGAAGAGAAAAAGGTCCTTAGGCAAGGAGAATATTTCAGGCCTGGCAAACGATAAAAGGAGCCACAGTTGCAAAATTAAAGCTTTCTTTTCCCAATCCCCACGCCCCACAGTGGGGCAATTTGAACCTCGTTTAAACCAAGTTATTGGCCTTTGAGGCGTCCTTGCGGGAGTTGAGTTCACTTTTTGAGTAAAGCAAGAATTATATGTCACTGGGGAGGGGGGTAGGAACAGGGTTTTAGAGATGCTTAGGCAGGGAGTGGCCGAAAAATGGGTGGGAACCACTGTCCTAATGCCTCCGAAGAGACCTTGGCGGAGAGCAAACACACCACCCACCAGGGACCACGACAAAAGTGTGGTAAGGCCACCCTTGAATATTGCATTCTGTTTTGGTTGCCACGATGTGAAAATAAGATATGGAGACTCTGGAAAGAGTGCAGAGAAGAGCAAGAAAGATGATTAGAGGACTGGAGGTTAAAACGTATGAAGAACGGTTGCAGGAACTGCGTATGTCTAGTTTAATGAAAAGAAGGACTAGGGGAGACAGGATAGCAGTCTTCCAATATCTCAGGGGCTGCCCCAAAGAAGAGGGAGTCAAACTATTCTCCAAAGCACCTGAGGGTAGAACAAGAAGCAATGGGTGGAAACTAATCAAGGACAGAAGCAACTTAGAACTGAGGAGGAATTTCCTGACAGGGAGAACAATTAATCAGTGGAACAGAAGTTGCCTCCAGAAGTTATGAATGCCCCAACACTGGAAGTCTTTAAGAAGATGTTGGATAACCATTTGTCTGAAGTTTTGTAGGGTTTCCTGCCTATGCAGAGGGTTGGATTAGAAGACCTCCAAGGTCCCTTCCAACTCTGTTATTCTATTCTATTCCAGAAAAGCAGAAGAGAACAAAGAGGAAGGGGTCAAGCTATTTTTCCAAAGCACCCAAAGACCAGACAAGGAACAATGGATGGAAACGGATCAAGGAGAGATTCAACCTGGAAATAAGGAGGAATTTCCTGACAGGGAGAACAATCAACCCATGGAACAGAAGTTGCCTTCGGAAGTTGTGGAGCTTCATCCCTGGAGGCTTTCAAGAAGAGACTGGAGCGCCATCTGTCAGAAATCGTATAGGTTTTCCTGCTTAGGGGTGGGTGGGTTGGACTAGATGACCTACAAGGTCCCTTCCAACTCTATTAATCTGTAAATCTGTATGTAGAGGAATATAAGATTTTGGAATGTATATTTATTTTACTTAACCTAGAAATAAGGAGAAATCTTTCTGACAGGGAGAACAATCAATCCATGGAACAGAAGTTGCCTTCGGAAGATGTGGCAGCTTCATCAGTTGAGGCTTTCAAGAAGAGACTGGATTGCCATCTGTACGAAATGGTGTAGGTTCTCCTGCTTGGGCGGCAGGGGGGTTGGACTAGAAGACCTCCAAGGTCCCTCCCAGCTCTATTCTGATTCGGATGATTCAGTCCTGAGGGTTAGGGGCCTCTGGCTCTCCTCCGGATGCCCAGCACCCTCTCTCTCCCAGATATGGTCTCTCCCTCCCCTCCTGGGTCCTTGCCAGGAGATAAGCAGTCAATGCTTCTGTGGTTTTTACTCCAGACTTCAGGAAGCGATGGGGACTTTGGGGGAACCCCCCCTCCTTAGTCGCTGAAAACCTGGGGTTGCGTGGCACGCTTCCTCCTAAGCTCCTGACAAGCTTCTCATCGCTTGCTTGCCCAGGGAAGGGTGGTAAGAGAATGACCTCCTTATTTAGGAAGACTGGATCCGTGTATCAAATCCTCTCACCTTCCCTGGCTTGGATCGATGGTTTCGAAATGCCAAAATCTTCACCAGCCAGGGAGACCAAAAATCAGCATGTGATGTTATGGCCGGCCATTGGAGCTGGCAGCAGATTCGCACAGTGAGGAGGTTGGGGAGGAAGGTGGGCCAGTCCTGGAGTCTGGGGAAGGCTCTGAGGAGGGCTCTGTGTCGGAGGCAGAGACGGGGCCAGGGCCGTCTGACAGTTATCAGCTGCCTTCGGAGACAGACATCAGTGAGGCAGAGGAACAGCTGGAGCCTGTTCCCAGTGTGCGCATGTGCAGAGTTGCCGGAAGAAAAGAACAGCTCAGAAACCAAGGTCAACTTGGGAGTAAAGTCACAGGTGGACGCAAGATCTTGGACTTTCAACGGGGTGGGGAAAACCGGGAATTCCTCCCATAGGAAATAAAAGAGGAACGAAAGGGGAGTGGGCTTTTGCAGGAAACAATTTGGTGGTTAGATTCATTTCAGGAGTGTGAAGATCTGTCCGTGAATCTCAGAGACTCTGTGCCCAGCCTGTCCTTGCACAGCACCTCATTTGAAAAATATTTACATGGCCGCTTTCCAAGCTAGATAAGGTCTGTGGTCATAAATACGCCTTTGAAAGACTATTTGCCAGGCCTTGGCTGAGTGTGAAGGAGAGGAATTCACATTCATTGAATAAAAGGGGTTTTGTCGGGACCAGGAATCTGCCGCCTGCTTTTTGGGGAAGTCTAGCTCAGAACATGTGGTCCCCACATTCTTTGAGAGGAAGCACAATTGTACTTGTCGGGAAGGCAGTCTAAATTAAGCATGGATGGGCAACGGGCAGAGGGCCCATTCTCAGTTCCTCTTTGCTTTCCTGAAGTCCCAGGAAACTTTCTTGGCAGCCCCAAACCCAGAACTGATGCTGAGCACGAGGATCGGTTCCCTTGGTCCAGCTGCCTCCCTTCATGTCATCTGCTCAGTGTTGGGTTTAAAAATTGACAGAGTTGGAAGGGACCTTGTAGGTCGTCTAGTCCAACCCCCACCCAAGCAGGAGACCCTACACCAGTTCTGACCGTTGGCAGTCCAGTCTCTTCTTGAAAGCCTCCAAGGATGAAGCTCCCACAACTTCTGAAGGCAACTTCTGTTCCATGGGTTGATTGTTCTCACTGTCAGAAAATTCCTCCTTATTTCTAGGTTGAATCTTTCCTTGGTCAGTTTCCATCCATTGTTCCTTCTCTGGCCTTTGGGTGCTTTGGAGAATAGCTTGACCCCCTCCTCTCTGTGGCAGCCCCTCAAGTATTGGAAGACTGCTCTCCTGTCTCCCCTGGTCCTTCTCTTCACTAGACTAGCCAGGCCCAGTTCCTGCAACCGTTCTTCAGATGTTTGATCCTCCAGTCCCTTCATCATCATGGTGGCTCTTCTCTGCGCTCTTTCTAGAGACTCAACCTCTCTTTTATAGTGTGGTGACCAAAACTGGATGTAGTATCCTAGGTGTGGCCTTACTAAGGCTTTATAGAGTGGTATTAGTACCTCCCTTCATCTTGATTGCATCCCTCTGTTAATGCAACTTAGGATTGTGTTGGCTTTTTTGACTGCCGCTGCACACGGCTGGCTCCTATTTAACTGGTTGTCCACTAAGACTCCAAGATCCCTCTCAGAGTCACTGCTATTAAGCCTGGTTTCACCGGGTTTAAATGTGTCCTTTGAGTTTTTCTTACCTAAGTGTAGGACTTGACTTTTCTCTACCTTGAATTTCATTTTGTTAGATAAGGCCCAGGGTTCAAGTCTGTGAAGATCCACCTGGCGTCAGGCCTGCAGCCATATTCCTTTTTGATCTTTAGCCTGCCACACTTTCTTATTATTCTACTATGCCATTTCTATTGTGGGAAAATGGGAAGGGGGAATTGTACGGAGTTAACTGCTAGGTAGCCAAAATAAAAATTCCTTTCTAGGAAGCCAAGGTCATCTTTTGTCTCTGCACCTCTGCACCTGACCGGAACTGGATGGGTGGAACTGCCAGCGTGGCAGTGGGAGATTGGACCATGGGATGGACTTGGGTGGGTGTGGGGGCAAGATCTTGAACTTTCGACTGGGTGGGGGAAACCGGGAAGCTTTCAGTTTTGGGTTTTCCCAGATGTGCCAACATGGCTCTCTTCATAAATTGGAACTTTGAGCAATGATTTGCCTTGGACTCTTGATTTAATTTTGGGGTGCTATTTGAAATGCTGACATTTGAATCTTGAGCCTACCTTCTAGGGTGTTGGCTATTCCTGCCAGCTTAGTAGCCAAATCTGCAAATTTGGTAAGTTCCTCTTCTGTTCCTTCATCTAAGCTCTTCCTGGGATTCTCCAGCTTTGGAGCTTCTGCCAAAAGATTTATCTGCCCAGCGCCTGGCACAAGATGCCCCCATGGAAAGATTCTTGCAACTCAACCCCACAGTAGGCAGATGGAAAGGCTCTTGACAAGAAGGAGGAGGAGGAGTCTTGGCAGAAGGTGGAGACCAGGCTGTCTTGGAGAAGAAGTCCAGGAGTTGCACAGCTCTCTGCTGGGACCAGATCGTCCCTCCCTCCCTCCCTCCTTCCTTCCTTCTCTCCCGCACCATGCAGTGTAAGTTCCAGGCGAGTTCTTGGCTCCCCACCCATCACCCACCCACCCACACCTTCCTCCTACCCACCAAATATTTCCTTTTTCTCTTGCCAGGCTTGTGGTCTGCCTTCCTGCCCTTGGCACTGTTGGTGGGTCTGAATGCCAGCTCAGGAATCTCCAGTTCAGGTAGGGGGGAAAACTTTGAAACAGCCCTGGCTGTGCCAGGGTTGGGGAGGGGGCCCTTTGGCCACCTTCTCCTCGCAGTGGCTTCTTGTGAGTAAGCTCCTGAAATGGGACCGGATGGGCAAGGAAGGATTGCACGCCTTCCTGGGAAGGGATCTTAGGAGCTGTGGTGGGGCCACGCACAACTGTCTTAGGACAGTTTGCTCTGCGTTTTGGGTCTGTGGTTATTAAGACAGCAGGTTAAATCCAGGATAAAGAGGAAATTGATGTACTTCAAGACATGGGGGAGATTTTATGATTGGCTAAAGAAAGGAATCTAGAAAAGAAAGTAAGGGGAAGATACAATATTCGGACAATGCACTATTCAAAGGAAAAGGGGGAGGGAGACAGGGAAAACAGAAAAGAAAATACGAGTATACAAGTATATATTCAAGAGTGAGATATAAAGGGGAAAAATATAGTTAGGATAGATTATCGAAGGAAGGGGAACAAGAAATGATATTAAATTATATTTGGGCTTGCGGAAATACCATCCCAAGAAAACATAAATTGAGATTTCTATAATAACAGAAAAAGAAAGGAAAAGAAGAGAGGAGAGGAAGAGGAGGGAAGGAAGAAAGAGATAAGGAGAGGAGGGTGGAAGGGAGAGGAAGAGAAGGAGAGAGGGTAGGAAGGGGAAGAGGAAGAGTAGGAGTTGGGGAGAGGTAAGGGAAGAAGGAAAAGAAAGGAGAGGAGGGTGGAAGGGAGAGAAAGAGAAGGAGAGAGGGTAGGAAGGAGAAGAGTAGGAGTAGGGGAGAGATAAGGGAAGAAGGAAGGGGAAGGAGAGGAGGGTGGAAGGGAGAGAAATAGAAGGAGAGATGGTAGGAAGGAGAAGAGGAAGAGTAGGAATAGGAGAGGTAAGGGAAGAAGGAAGGGGAAAGAGAGGAGAAAGGAAGGAAGTAGAGAAGGGAAGGAGGGAGAAATGAAAGGGAAAATAAGGTGGTGTTAAAACAGGGGGAAGGGATGATAAATACAGCAACCCAAACTGTACATTATAACCTTTTCCATGGAATAATAAATGTATAAGAATGATAAAAGTAAAGAGGAAGAAGAATTAGATGAATGCATCCCTATAATTGTATGGAATAGAATAAGAAGTTTTTTAAAAAAACGTTTCAAAAAAGAAAAAAAGAACAGCAGGTTAGAAATCGTTTTCGGGAGCAGACAATCCAAATGTTATTTCACTGACTTAGCCAAGCCACAGTTATGCCTCTCCCTCCCTCGCTAAGGATAGAGATACGCCCGAAGGGTTTTTAACGTGGTCGGCAGATGTTGGATACCAACGTGGTTTTGCGGTCGATGAATTTCCAATTCTCCCACCTTGGCGGCAAGACGGACTTTGCAACGGTGTGAATTGGATCGGCTTATGTAGTTTAGCCAGCTCCGAATTTATTCAAAAACCACTTGATAAGGTCACACTTGAAATACTGCATCTCGCCACGATGTAGAAAAGATGCGGAGACTCTGGAAAGTGTGCAGAGAAGAGCAACAAAGAGGATTAGGGGACTGGAGACTAAAACATAGGAAGAACGGTTGCAGGAACTGGGGATGTCTAGTTTAATGAAAAGAAGGACTAGGGGAGACATGATAGCAGTCTTCCAATATCTCAGGGGCTGTCCCAAAGAAGAGGGAGTCAAACTATTCTCCAAGGCACCTGAGGACAGAACAAGAAGCAATGGGTGGAAACTAATCAAGGAGAGAAGCAACTTAGAACTGAGGAGGAATTTCCTGACAGTTAGAACAATTAATCAGTGGAACAAAAGTTGCCTCCAAAAGTTGTGAATGCCCCAACACTGGAAGTCTTTAAGAAGATGTTGGATAGCCATTTGTCTGAAACGGTATTAGGTTTCCTGCCTAGCCAGGGGGTTGGACTAGAAGACCTCCAAGGTCCCTTCCAACTCTCCTATTGTATATCAAAGAGCCAGAGAGAGACTCCTCTAGAAGCAGGAATTCCGAATGTCCAGGAATTTATCGTTTGCCGGCCAAACAATTAAATTGTGTGCGCTTTTTTTTTTAAAAAAATGGAAGCAATCCTAGAAAACTCTCTATATTCCTTGGCTTCTCCTTCCCAACAAACAGACGTTTGCAATTAGTTCAGTTAGCTTACTTTATCGTCATTAACAAAATTAAACGCAATCTGCAGGGTGCAATGACAGCTCAGCTTGTGGTTGTTAAGGAATCAGGCGCCATCATTAAGCGCGACGACAGGCGGTGGCTGGTTTCCCCACTGACTTGACTTATTGGAAGCTGGCAGTGAAGGGTTGATGATGTGACTGTGGGAAGCTGTGGCCATTGTAACTGTGTGCCAGTTGCCCAGTGCCACAATCCTGCGACGGTGGGGACACTGCGACAGCCACAGCTTCAAAGGCTGGCCATAAGTCTTCTTTCCTGAGCACTGTTGTAACTTCGAATGATTTGCTGAACAAGAAGTCACTAATTGAGGACTGCCTGTAGAGTCAAAAGCCCTTCCCTGCCTTTCATGGTTGACAAAGCATCATGCTACCCCTGACGACAACCGTCGGATCGACCACTTGGTGGGCTCCGTAGTACCCTGGGGTCTCTGGCCTGCTGGCAAAACCACGTCTTCGTGCTGGTTGAAGGAATTAACCTAGGATGCTGCTTGATTTTTTCCCCCCTAATAAACCCTTGCGTGCCTGTGTAACGTCCCCTGTGTATTTCCTTCTGGGAGTTTGCATGTTGTCCTTCATCCTTCGGATCGCTCCAGTTGTGCCTCCTGCTTCTTTGGCATCTCCTGGTTCTCCTTCCTTCCTCCGCGTCGTAGGTACGAGCGAGACTGAGCCCGCGACCCGAAACTCCACTCGTTTCTCTGCTCCAAGGCCCTTCTGAGGTTTTTCTCCCGTAGAACTTCTGATCTTTCCTGACTCCAAAGGGTGCTTCGAACCGGCCGCGCAAATCAAAGGCTTTTCTCAGCCCTCCTGGATGCGTCCATGCTCCATTCAGACCGTATCTTGAGATCTTGTCAGGACTTCTGCCTTTTGAGAGACCATAAAAGCCACTGTTTGCCCCAAGGGCTGCAGAAGGTGGACGCGGAGGGAAGGCAAGGCAATGTTTGAGACCGGGAGTCACCAGGGAAGGCCAACCTTTTTCCTGACCTGGGATGCGAGAAATATCCTCTACCCCAGAGTAGGCGCATGCACCCGGATTGCGCGATAAAGTTGTGATAAATTCTGTATGCCACCATACGAAAAAGAGATGTCGAGACTCTGGGAAGAGCGCAGAGGAGGGCAGCAAAGAGGTTTGGGGGAAGGGAAGGTAAAACATGCAAAAAAACCACAAAACAGGCACATGCACTAGCTGGTTTTTGGGTCTGCACTGCGCATGCGTGAGACATGCGCACATGCATGGGGGCAGGGTTGTGCGTGTGTGTGCAGGGGGGCAGAGGTCATGCGTGCATACATGGCGGTTGGGGGGTCATGTGCAGGCACAAGGGCGGGGGAAGCATGGGTGGTGCGGTATTCTCCCCTACGCTCTGTTTTTGGTCCCTTGGAGGCTTCAGGTGCAGGGGGGATGTCACACGCATGTGCGGAAGGGAGGCAGAGCATGTGCGTGCACGGGGGGGGGGAGGATGCATTGCATTATGGGTGTGGGCACAGGTGCGCGGCCGAAAATTTTAGCCATCACTGGTCTAGTCCAGGAGTCAGCAAACTGCGGCTCCGGAGCCGCATGTGGCTCTTTCCTCCCTCTGCTGCGGCTCCGTCACCGATGGGCGCCACAATTTTGAGAGGAGCTTCCGGTGGGGGAGGGGGGAGAGAAGCGCAGTGCGCCAGGAGAAGACTCTATGGCAAGGGGAGGGTTTTCCAGTCGTCTCCACAATTGATAGGGCTTTCGGTTAGGACAGGTAGAGGGAAAAGGACGCCACGCTAGGAGGAGACTCTATGGTGGGGGAAATTGAACTTCCGGTCGGCTCCAGAATTGAACGGGGGGCTTCCGCTTAGGAACTTTGTATCTCCCGGTGTTTTCTTTTCTTTGGGAAACGGGTCCAAATGGCTTTTTGAGTGTTTTAAGTTTGCCGACCCCTGTTCTAATCTAATGAAAAGAAGGATTATGTTGTAATTTCTTTAAAATTAGTTTCTCATCCGTTCCTGTTAGAACGGAATGGAATTGGAATTTGAGCTTGTATTCTGATTGGTTGTCAGACTCCCATGGGGCCATGCAGGGGCAACTCTGGAAGCTGCCCTGAGTCCCAGGCTTGGTTGACTCTTGCTGGGTGATGATGTAATGAAAGGACTTTGGGCAAATCCTATTATGGCTCTGCCTGAAGGGGGTAGATCTGGCTCAGGCCTTAATGGCTCATTGACAAAGGTTGTGGGGAGCTGAGTTTCTGCCTCCCTTTCAGGGGAAATATTCTGCCCCTTTAATATTTCCTAAAAATATTTCATTTTTACAGGAGAGGGGTGGGTGCTAGCTTCCTACAGTAGACAGGGAGGAGGGGGAACCTGTGTTTGAAACAAACGGACGGTTGTGTGAATCCAAACTTTAGATAAAAGGAACTTGGGAACTTTTAATAGAACGTGGGAACTTTAATAGAACGTAGGAAGTGCCTGATCTTTGCTATGTAGAATAGTCTGGCTCAAGCCTTTAATGGCTCATTGACAAAGGATTCTGGGGCTGACTTTCGGCCTCCCTTTTCGGGGAAATATTCTGCTCTTTTCATATTTCCTAGAAGGGTGGGTGCTAACTTCCTACACACTCCCTTCCAACTCCAAGCATTCCGTGTTCTAACAGTTGGCCTCAAGCTTATCTCAGTCCCATATTCTCGTTTATTTATTCATTTTTCTTATCCTCTTACTCCACCAACCGAGAAATGGGCACCACCCAGAGATGAACGGAAGATAGGAGCTCTTGCTTAGCATTTTGCAATACGCAAAGATTAACAGCGAAATCAACTCCAAGACAGCTGTCTTGGCTTCTGCTCTGCGGGCGGGGGGCGCGGGGGGAGGAATTCTGCAGAGTGATGCAATCCTCATCAAGACAAGCTTGGACCCTCAATGTTGGCCAGATTTCCTGCTTGGACAAGACTGAAGTGGTTTGTTTTGTTTTTTTAAATAAGTAAAGCTGAAGTTTTAAAGCAACTTCCCTGTTTCTTTGTAAACCCTTGCATTCGTTTTTGGTTTTAACCAGAAGTTCTGTTGGTTTAAAAACATGGAAAATGGAAAGCCAACAGATTTAGATGCGATCCCAGATCGGAAGTTAATTTGCCCCTCGGTTGTTACTGCAGCCGTGTTAAATAAGCAGCTCTCCGTCTTCCCAAGGTCGGTAGAATGAGGACTCAGTTTATTTGGGGGCAATAGGCTGACGCTGTAAACCGCTTAGCAAGAGCAATAGACTTATATCCCACTTCGCAGTGCTTTTACAGCCCTCTCTAAGTGGTTTACAGAGTCAGCCTCTTGCCCCGCAACAATCTGGGTCCTCATTTGACCCAACTCAGAAGGACAACTCAACCTTGAGCCTGGTGAGATTCGAACTGCCAAATTGCAGGCAGCCCGCAGTCAGCAGAAGTAACCTGCAGTGCTGCACTCTAACCACTGCGCCATCGCAGCTTACAGAGGACTGTAAAGCGCTATGAAGCGATATATAAGTCTGCTCTTGCTATATCTCTATGTCTGTCTATCTTCCATCCATCCATTTATCTATCTACTGCTTAGAGAGGGCTGTGAAGCTCTGTGAAGTGGTATATAAGTGCTATTTTTTTCTTTCTTTCTTTCTATCTATCTATCTATCTATCTATCTATCTATCTATCTATCTATCATCTATCTATCATCTATCTATCTATCTATCTATCTATCTATCTATCTATCTATCTATCTATCATCTATCTATCTATCATCTCTCTATCTCTCTATCTATCTGTCTGCCATGATGACACAGTGGTTAAATTGCAGTATGGCAGGCTAATTCTGCCCACTGCCAGCAGTTTGATCCTGACTGGCTTTAAGGTTGACTCAGCCTATCCAATTTAACGCGGGCCGGTGGCTAATAAACTGCATTTTCTGCTATGAAAACAGACAGAGGTTAGTCTGTTGAGAGAGCGAATTTATTCACCCAAATGGGTGGCTCAGTGGCTGAGATACGGAGCTTGTCGATCAGAAAGGTCGGCAGTTCGGCAGTTCGAATCCCCAGCGCTGCGTAACGGAGTGAGCTCCCGTGACTTGTCCCAGCTTCTGCCAACCTAGTAGTTCGAAAGCAGGTAAAAAATGCAAGTAGAAAAATAGGAACCACCTTTGGTGGGAAGGGAACAGCGTTCCGTGCGCCTTCGGCGTTGAGTCATGCCGGCCACATGACCACGGAGACGTCTTCGGACAGCGCTGGCTCTTCGGCTTTGAAACGGAGATGAGCACCGCCCCCTAGAGTCGGGAACGACTGGCACAGGTGTGCAAGGGGAACTTTTACTTTTGTCTTTAGCTTCCAAATGTATTAAGAACCTATGACAACTTCCCCATATCCTCAGGGCTAAGTATTTGAGCTTTTGTTTACATGGAAATCTTGACTGAATGGTTGTTATATCAAGTTACCTCTTGAGTCCCTTGTCTTGATCTGTCCCTTGTCAGGTTTCACGCCCTAGCCTTTTTTAAAAGTTTATTTTGGCAGCAAAGAAATCCTGAGATCTTGCTTCTTGACCCTCCTTGCCTTCTCCTTTTCTCCTCGCAGTCGACCCGTGCTGCTATTTCCCATGCCAACACGGCAGCTTGTGCGTCCGAGTTGGCACGGAAGGGTACGAATGTGACTGTACCCGGACGGGATACCATGGCGCCAACTGCAGCTCGCGTGAGTATCGCTTCCGAACTCCTCCGTGCAGGGAGGGGGGGGCGGGCTGTACACAGAGAGAGAAATATTGAGGCCCAGAAACTCCATGTTCAGAGGCAGTCTAACTGTTCTGACCCCAGGCGTCCTTAAAAAGGAAGAAGCAGAGTCTTGGTCCCGGCAAAACCCCTTTTATTTATAATTCCTTTCATTCGCAGTCCGCAAGGCTGAACAAACAGTCTTTCAAAGGAACGTTTATCCACACGAACCTTATCTCGTTTGGAGCGCTGCCATATAACTGGTTTCCATGTGCGGGGCAAAGGAAAACTTGTCTCTTATAGTCGCAAACAGAACTTTCCACTCTTGGAACGATCGAAGGAACGAATTGTTCCCTGCAAAAGCCCCCTCCCCGTTCGCTCCTCCTTTGTTTCCCATGGGAGGGGCCAATCACCTCCAAGGTGTGGCTTTACTCCCAATCCCTTTTGTTAAACGAATATGAATTCCTCTCATTCACACTCAGCCAAGGCCTGGCAAAGAGTCTTTCAAAGGCGTATTTATGACCACAGACCTTATCTAGCTTGGAAAGCTGCCCTGTAAATATTTGACAATTGAGGTGCTGTGCAAGGAAAGATTTGGCACAGAGTCTCTGAGAGTCACGGACAGATCTTCACACTCCTGAAACGAACGAAGGAACGGATTGTTTCCTGCAAAAGCCCCCTCCCCATTCGCTCCTCTTTTGTTTCCCATGGGAGGGGCCAATTTCATTTCATTTCATTTATTAAATTTATAGACCGCCCCCTCTCCCCGAGGGGACTCGGGGCGGTGTACAGACAGAAGCTAAAACCGTATATACAATAACAATATTAAATACCCCTTATTAAAAACAAATTAAATATAGGGTCTGTACAATGATAATAAAAATTAAAACAGGTTAAAAGGACAACCCCTTAAAATTTAAAACGCCGGCCAGGAGGATTGAAAATTAAAACTACGATTGGGCCAGGCCAGCTAATTGGAACAGGTGGGTCTTGAATCACCTCCGAGGTGTGGCTTTAGTCCCAATCCCTTTTATTAAACAAATGTGAATTCCTCTCGTTCACACTCAGCCAAGGCCTGGCAAAGAGTCTTTCAAAGGAGTATTTATGACCACAGACCTTATCTAGCTTGGGAAGCTGCCATGTAAATATTTTCCCAAATGAGATGCTGTGCAAGGAAAGATTTGGCACAGAGTCTCTGAGATTCACGGACAGATCTTCACACTCCTGAAACGAACGAACGAATTGTTTCCTGCAAAAGCCCACTCCCCTTTCGCTCCTCTTTTGTTTCCTATGGGAGGGGCCAATCACCTCCGAGGTGTGGCTTTACTCCCAAGTCGACCCTGATTTCTGAGTTGTTCTTCTCTTCTGGCAGCTCTGCGCATGCGCACACTGGGAACAGGCTCCAGCTGTTCTTCTGCCTCACTGCTATCTAGCTCCGAAGGCAGCTGATAACTGGCATAAGGCCCTGGCCCCGTCTCTGCCTCCGACGCAGAGCCCTCATCAGAGCCTTCCCCAGACTCCAGGACTGGCCCAGGTTCCTCGCCAACCTCCTCATTGTCCGACACTCTGCCAGCTCCACTGGACGTTGGCGGGCCACAACTCTACCTCAACGTACCTGGCCAGAACTGACAATTGAAGCTTCCTATGGGTTCTTTTCCATAAATCCTCCAAACGGGACACCTTTAGGGAAATATCTGTGGTTATTTTTAAAAAATACAACCTGTCTTTGGGCCCCCCCAGCGGAGTTCTGGACGTGGGTACACGACACCCTGAAGCCGAGCTCGTCGTCTATTCATTACCTGCTCACCCATTTCCGCTGGCTGTGGAGTATCGTGAACCGAACTTTCCTCCGTAACTTTTTGATGCGAGTGGTGTTAACAGGTGAGTGGGCGAAGGGTCGGGAGATGGGCAGGTGTCTTCGGGAAGGCTCCCTGTCCCGTTGGGCTTGAGAGGCTCACCAGGCCCAGGTGCCCCCACCCAGCTGCCAGTCCTGGGATGCCCCCCCCCAACCCCTCCGCTGCAACTCCTCCACGCCCCTCTCTCTCCCCCCCTTCGCCCTCTCGCCCTGCAGCCCGCGCCAACCTGATCCCCAGCCCGCCCACCTTCAGCGGCGACTACGGATACCTGAACTGGGAATCCTACAGCAACCTCAGCTACTTCACCCGCATCCTCCCCCCGGTGCCCCCCAACTGCCCCACGCCGATGGGGGTGAAAGGTACGGCAGGGGGCAGAGGCCTTTCCCAGCAGCCTGGCTTTGCTTTTGTTGGGAGGAAGAAGTTGGGGAGGAGGGGAGGCAGGGGAAAGAATGGGGGCAGGAGGAGGAGGAGGAGAAGAGAGGGAGGGGAAGGAGAAGGAGGGAGAGGAGGGGGAGAGGGAGGGGAGGGGGGGACGAGGAGGGACAGAGAGATGGAAGCAAAGGAAGAAGAAGGAGATGGGGTACAGGAAGCAGAGAGGGAGGGGGAGAGGGAGGAAGGGGAGGTGGAGGAGGAGAGGGGGTGGGGGAGGAGAGGGAGGGGAGAGTGGGAGGAGGAGGAGGGACAGAGAGATGGAGGCAAAGGAAGAAGAAGAAGATGGGGTACAGGAAGCAGAGAGGGAGGGGGGAGGGAGATGGAGGAGGGGAGGGCAGGGGGAGGAGGGGAAGGGGAGGAGGAGAGAGGGAGGGGAGGAAAGGAGAGGGAGGAGGAGAGGGAGAAAGTGGAGGTGGGCAGGGATGGAGGCGAAGGAAGAAGAGGAGGAGGAGGGGAGAGGGGGAAAGGAAGGGGAGAGGGGAGGGAGGAGGGGGATGTGGGCAGAGAGGGGGAGGCAAAGGAAGAAGAGGAGGGGTACAGGAGGTAGAGAGGGAGGGGGAGAGGGAAGGAAGAGGGAGGGGGAGAAGGAGGGGAAGGAGGAGAGGGAGATGGAAGTGGGAGGGGAGGGGTCTGACTGGCACATGCCAGGAGACCAGGTCCGGGCAGGGCTCTCCTCTCTGCCCCACAGGACCACTGGAGCTGCCAGCGGCCGAACTGGTGGCGGAAGAACTTCTGCTCCGCCGGACTTTCCACCCGGACCCCCAAAGGACCAACCTCATGTTTGCTTTCTTCGCCCAACACTTCACCCACCAGTTCTTCAAGACCTTTGGCAAGATGGGCCGGGGATTCACCCGGGCTCTGGGACACGGGGTGAGGAGAGAAGGGAGGGGCACCATTTCTGGTGAAAGCTTTGTCACCAACTCGCCTTCCGGGCGTGATGATCAAAAGTCCAGAAATGCAGAAGGAAACCTGCCTCCCGGATAATAAACAATCAAAGGGCAGCTGGGGATAAGGGTTTATGGAGTTCTCTTCCGTCGTTCCCCTGAGTTTGGTACTCTCTTGCCTTCCCCCAGTATCTTTGGGAGTATCTCAAAAGTATCTCAAACTTTTTAGACTACTGAATCATCTCTCTCTCTTTCTCTCTCTCTCTCTGTTTCTCCGTCTCTCTGTCTCTGTCTCTCTCTGTCTCTCTGTCTCTCTGTCTCTCTCTCTCTGTCTCTGTCTCTGTTTCTCTCTCTTTCTCTCTCTGTCTCTCTGTCTCTCTCTCTGTCTTTGTCTGTCTGTCTGTCTGTTTCTCTCTTTCTCTCTCTGTCTGTCTGTCTCTCTCTCTCTGTTTCTGTCTCTCTGTGTCTGTTTCTCTCTGTCTCTGTCTCTCTCTGTGTGTTTCTCTCTCTCTCTCTCTGTTTCTCTCTCTCTTTCTCTCTCTCTCTGTTTCTCTGTGTCTGTTTCTCTCTCTCTTTCTCTGTCTCTCTGTCTCTCTCTGTCTTTCTCTCTCTCTCTGTTTCTCTGTCTCTCTGTGTCTGTTTCTCTCTCTCTTTCTCTGTGTCTCTGTCTCTGTCTCTCTCTGTTTCTCTGTCTCTCTGTGTTTCTCTCTCTCTCTCTCTCTCTTTCTCACTCATGCTCACACAGACACAGAAGCTCGAGAAATGAGTCACCTGTTATTTTTGGCTCTCTCTTGCAGGTGGATCTTGGCCACATCTACGGAGACAACCTGGGGCGCCAACATCAGCTGCGCCTCTTCAAGGATGGAAAGCTGAAATACCAGGTAAGGAAGTTGAACAAAACTCTCTTGCAGCCTGTGGAAACTCTCTAACTTGGAGGAAACGTTTGTGCCATGCATTTCATTCCGCACACATCTCCCACCCCTAAAAGAATCTCCCCTATGGGTAAAGGTCAAGGTTCCCCTCGCACATAATTGCTAGCTGTTCCCGACATTAGGGGGCGGTGCTCATCTCCGTTTCAAAGCCGAAGAGCCAGCGCTGTCCGAAGACTTCTCCGTGGTCATGTGGCCGGCATGACTCAACCCCGAAGGCGCACGGAACGCTGTTCCCTTCCCACCAAAAATGGTCCCTATTTTTCTCCTTGCATTTTTGACCTGCTTTTGAACTGCTCGGTTGGCAGAAGCTCTGGGACCAGTCACGGGAGCACACTCCGTTACGCGGCGCTGGGGATTCGAACTGCCGAACTGCTCTTCCCCATCTCCTAAGGGCGATCCTTTGCTTGTCTCTCCCCAGTTGATAAAGGGGGAGATGTACCCCCCGACTGTGAGGGAAGCCGCCGTACACATGATCTACCCACAAAGCACCCCTCCGGAGCAGAGGTTTGCCGTGGGCCAGGAGGTCTTCGGTCTTCTCCCGGGCCTCCTGATGTACGCCACCCTCTGGATGCGGGAACACAACCGTGTCTGCGACTTGCTGAAGCTGGAACACCCCACCTGGGATGACGAACAGCTCTTCCAGACCGCCCGGCTCATTCTGACAGGTGGGCAAGGGGGCTGCAAGGGAGTCCTAGCCACCTATTGTGAGTTTGGGCTTGACAGGAAGTCCCAAACCAGTGGCGTAGATAAGCTCTTATGGGAATATCATTCCCCACGCGTGGCTAGTTCAGAAGGTACGGTAGATGCCCTCACAGCCACTGCCGTTCCCAACTTGAGTTGTCACCTTAAAACCGTGGCTACAAGTATCAGAGCTTGCAGCATTCCAACCGGCATACACGTAAATAATTCAGCAGGACTCATTTATAGAAGAAACTTGTTTATGTACAATAATATAAAACATGATGCATGTATACCATACCCATGAAGCTCTTGCAAGAAGCAGAAGCAGACATCACTATATTGCAAGGACAAACCAACAGATAGATAGATAGATAGATAGATAGATAGATGGATGGATGGATGGATGGATGGATGGATGGATGGATGGATGGATGGATGGATAGATGATAGATAGATAGATAGATAGATAGATAGATAGATAGATAGATAATAGATAGATAGAGAGAAAGAGAGAGAGAGGATAGGTAGGTAGGTAGGTAGGTAGGTAGGTAGGTAGGTAGATAGATAGATAGATAGATAGATAGATAGATAGATAGATAATAGATAGATAGAGAGAGAGATGATAGGTAGGTAGGTAGGTAGGTAGGTAGGTAGGTAGGTAGATAGATAGATAGATAGATAGATAGATAGATAGATAGATAGATAGATGATAGAAAATAGAGAGATAGATAGAGATAGGTAGGTAGGTAGGTTAGGTAGATAGATAGATGATAGATAGATAGATAGATAGATAGATAGATAGATAGATAGATAGATAGATAGATAATAGATAGAGAGAGAGAGAGATGATAGGTAGGTAGGTAGGTAGGTAGGTAGGTAGGTAGGTAGGTAGCTAGCTAGCTAGATAGCTAGATAGCTAGATAGCTAGATAGCTAGCTAGATAGATGATAGATGATAGATAGATAGATAGATAGATAGATAGATAGATAGATAGATAGATAGATAGATAGATAGAGAAATAGAGATAGAGATGGATGGGTGGATGGATGGATGGATGGATTTATTTATAGGGGGGGGAAATGTCCAAACCAAATGTATTTTCTAATTTTGGATTTTGCCCATAACCAGAGGGAGCCCCCTTGTGGAGTACTGTGAAGCCGTTACCCTGGCAACTCCACGGCGCTATACAGTAGAAGCCATTTTAAGGCACAACATGCTGTATCATGTAACAGAGCCTACACCCCAAGTCTTTGTTTCCAGAGAGTAAGTCATCTGTGCACCAAGTTCGGTTGAAATTGCTCGAGGCGTTCCAGAGTTATGCTGGGACATACATACTTACGCACAGCCGTTTTTTTATATATATATATATAGAAGAAGATACAGATCAGTCAAGCTAGGCCACACCTGGGCTCCCGGCCATCTCACGTGGCTCACAACAGATCCTGCTTCTTAGTCACCAAACATGGCCGACTTGTTGCCCATGGCTATCCCGGCTTATCCTTTCTTCGACACCGACAACAAGGGAGTCTCGGCCGTGCCTCTCACAGGTGCTTTCTTCCTCCTTCTGCTCTACCCCAGGGGAGACGATCAAAATCGTCATTGAGGATTACGTCCAGCATCTCAGCGGCTACCACCTGAAGCTGGTGTTCGATCCCGAGCTTCTCTTTGGGGCCCAGTTCCAGTACCAGAACCGCATCGCCCTGGAGTTCAACCAGCTCTACCACTGGCATGCCTTAATGCCGGATTCCTTCCAGCTGCCAGACAGAGAATATAGCTACGACCAGTTCCTGTTCAACAACACCATTGTGACCCACTATAGCATAGAGACCCTGGTAGAGGCCTTCGCCAAACAGCGAGCAGGACAGGTGGGTCAGGGGCCAGATCAGGGGGGGTGGTTTGGTTGCAGAGAGGGCGGTTGGATTCACTCAGTCTTCTCCATATGGACCATCTTCTAAGTGATCTGAACTAGGCTTCCCCAAAAAGCAGGAGGTGGAGTTCTGGTCCCAACAAAATCCCTTTTATTAAAAGAGTGTGAATTCCTCTCATTCCCATTCAGCCAAGGCCTGGCAAACAGTCTCTCAAAGGAGTATTTATGACCACAGACCTTATCTAGCTTGGAAAGCTGCCATGTAAATATTTTCCCAATGAGGTGCTGTGCAAGGAAAGATTTGGCACAGAGTCTCTGAGATTCAGGGACAGATCGTCACACTCCTGAAACAAATGAACGAATGAACGAATTGTTTCCTGCAAAAGCCCCCTCCCCTTTCGCTCCTCTTTTATTTCCTATGGGAGGGGCCAATCACCATCTACCTGTGATTTTACTCCCAAGTCGACCCATGTTCCTTAGCTGTTCCCTTCGTCTGGCAACACTGTGTATGCGCACACTGGGAACAGGCTCCAGCTGTTCCTCTGCCTCACTGACTCCTAAGGCAGCTGATAACTGTCAGACGGCCCTGGCCCCCTCTCTGCCTCTGACACAGAGCCCTCATCAGAGCCTTCCCCAGACTCCAGGACTGGCCCATCTTCCTCCCCAACCTCCTCACTGTCCAACTCCGCAGCCAGCTCCATTTGCCGCTGGCGGGCCACAACATTGAGCGACCTTCCTCTCCTAGTCATGATCAAAGTCCCATTTGATCATGAAAACTGAAGGTTGGTAAGGAAAGACTGGACAGACACCTGTCTGAAATGGTGCAGGGTGTCCTGCTTGAGCAGGGAGGTTGGACTAGAACAGGGGTGTCAAAGTCGATTTCGTTGAGAGCCACATCAGGGTTGTGTTTGACGGGGTCGGGATGGGTATGGCCAGCTCAGCGTCACCTGTGTCGGGAACGCCTGTGGTGGCCCGCGGTGCTTCTGCCAGTGAAAACGGGCTGCTGAGCTCCGTTTCCAGCTGCTACAACCTCCTGCAGCCCTGGAGGTTGTTGCAGGAGGCTGTGACAGCCGAAAACAGAGTTCAAGAGCCCATTTTCATTGGCAGAAGCACCGCGGGCCAGTCCTTCACTGTTAGGGTGGCCCCAGGAGCCAGATCTAAGTACCCCGCGGGCCGAATTCGGCCCCTGGGCCTTGAGTTTGACACCCCTGGACTAGAAGACCCCCAAGGTCCCTTCCAGTTCTATTTTGATTGATCTAAGTTGCTTTTTCTTCATTTCTTTTCTTAAAGAGAGTTCGGATAACATGTAAAGTCTCACACGTGCCGCTTCTTTATTTATTTTTAAAATCTAATTGGTCACTAATTTGGGAGGCACTAAAATGCCATTTGTCGAAAGCGCCCCTCTAAAAGGATGGCGAGGGGGAAAACTTTGCTGTTCAGAGCTAAAAGATTTTTGTGGCTTCAGCGGAAGAGAGTCACTGATGTTCTGCTGGAAAAGAAGGGAGGTCAGAATAGAATAGAGCTGGAAGGGACCTTGGAGGTCTTCTAGTCCAGCCCCCTGCTCTAGCAGGAGATCCCATATCATTTCAGTCACTGACTGTCCAGTCTCTTCCAGTGATGGAACAACCACAACTTCTGGTGGCAAGCTGTTCCACTGGTTAGTTGTCTTGCACTATTAGGAAGTTTCTCCTTAACCCCAGGTTGCTTCTCTCCTGGATGAGTTTCCATCCATTGTTTTGTCTTCTGCTTTGGAGAATAAGTTGACCCCCTCCTCTTTGGGGCAGCCCCTCCAAGACTGGAATCCTGCTATCATGTCCCTTCCTAGTCCTTCTTTTCTCTAGACTAGCCAAACCCAAATCCTGCAACCATTCTTCCTATATTTTAGGAAGTTAAATACTGTTGCTTCCTAGATCTAGACCGGGCGATGTTTTAAAAAATCGTTCTTGACAAAGGAGCTTCTTCGGCTTCTCTTTTCAGATCGGCGGGAAGCCCAATATCAACAAGAACCTCTTAAAAGTGGCAATTGGAACGATCAAGGAATCGCGACTGCTGCATTTCCAGCCTTTTAACGAATACCGAAAGAGGTTCCATCTTAAGCCGTACACGTCCTTCCGGGAATTGACAGGTAATGTCCCCAGAAGATATCTCAAGGTCACCGAAGGCTCCTTGAGATGCTGTCATCGCCTACAGTAGTGGCCAAAATTGTGGAAACCTTTGGGGGGGTGGGGGGAGTGTATTTTTGAGATTTTTGATATCTAATAACGCCACTTTACAATACCAACAGGTGGATCTTCCAAGTAAGCACAAGGCAGGAGAGTTACAGGCAAACACAAGCAGTTAGTTTCATTTCAGCAGACAAGCCCAGTTTACTTTTCAGAGCAGCCGACTGCTTATGTTTCTGTTTCAATTCTCTGCACAGACTCGGATCTATTTAAGCTCCCACTGGCCGACTTCGTTGATATGCCTATTTATTGGCTGACCTTGTTCCCATGTCTCTCCCAGTCATGAATATTTTAACAATCTTTCCTTAAGCAGGGGGCACAGATATGTTTTTGCGACATTCTTACATAAATTATAATACATTATATAGTTAAATCTCTTATAAATCTCTTCCTCTTCTTAACATGTCTTCTAACATATCTTCTAATATATATACACCATAATATTAATTATAGTTATTTTCATCATACAAACAATTATCATTTTATTCTTGTCTCAGTGCATTTTCTATTCTTCTTTTTATCTTCTTTTATTTCCTATTTCCTTTTTTTGTTCTCTACCCATTGGTAAAACACCTCCCATATCATATCATATATAATCAGATTGTTCTTTCTCCTTAATCACCAATGTTAGTCTATTCATTTCTGCACGTTCTATTATTTCCCTGATCACCTTCTCTTCAGTAGGAATCTCTTCACTTTTCCAATAATGCGCAAATACAATTCTAAGCTGCGGTTAATATATGAATAATTAAATACGTATTCTCTTTATTGTAAGTTTCCGGTAAAATCCCCAACACACATATTTCTGGTTTTGACTCAATACATTGTTTTATCATCTTTTCCAACCATATCTTCATTTCTGTCTAATGCTTCTTTGCTTCTGCACATGTCCACCAGGTATGATAGGTAAGATCCAGGTAACTGGCGATATTTCCAACATTTAGCTGATTTGTCTTTAAACCAATGTTTTGGTTGCCACGATGTAAAAAAAGATGTGGAGACTCTAGAAAGAGGGCAGAGAAGAGCAACAAAGAGGATGAGGGGACTGGAGACTAAAACGTATGAAGAACGGTTGCAGGAACTGGGTATGTCTAGTTTAATGAAAAGAAGGACTAGGAGAGACATGATAGCAGTCTTCCAATATCTCAGGGGCTGCCACAAAGAAGAGGGAGTCAAGCTATTCTCCAAGGCACCTGAGGGCAGGACAAGAAGCAATGGGTGGAAACTAACCAAGGAGAGAAGCAACTTAGAACTGAGGAGAAATTTCCTGACATTGAGAACAATTAATCAGTGGGATAACTTTCCTCCAGAAGTTGCAAATGCTCCCACTCTGGAAGTTTTTAAGATGTTGGATAACCATTTGTCTGAAATAATATCAGGTTCCCTGCCTAAGTAGGGGGTTGGACTAGAAGACCTCCAAGGTCCCTCTGTTGTTCTCTTCTATTTTCACCTTGACAGTGGAAGATGCCAGCTATAAAACATCACATATAAATTACCTTTATATGCGGCGGACATTGTTAATTTATAATTTCTGTCCCACAGTTTCTGCCATTTATTTAATTCTATCGCGTGACCAAAACGCATTTATTTCCTGATTTCTCTCTTTTCTCTCCTTGGTGCAGACGACGAGAACATGGCTGCCAAGCTGGAGGAGATGTACGGAGACATCAACGCGCTGGAGTTCTTCCCCGGCCTGTTGGTGGAGAAGACCTACCCCAACAGCATCTTTGGACAAAGCATGATAGAGATGGGGGCTCCCTTCTCCTTGAAGGGGCTCCTGGGGAATCCCATCTGCTCCCCCGAATACTGGAAGCCCAGCACTTTCGGGGGCTCCACGGGATTCCAAATCGTGAACACGGCGACCTTGCAAAAACTGGTTTGCCTCAACGTGAAACGGTGCCCTTATGTGGCTTTCCACACGCCCGATCACGGAGAAGCCAAAGGCTCCGAGGAGAAGACGGAGCTCTAACGAAATTGTTCTAACCGAGGCTTCTTCCCAAGAGCCTGAAGGCAACTCCTGGTCCCCGACAAAAACCCCTTTTATGAATTGATTGTGTATTCTGCTCCTTCACCACCAGCAAAGTCTTTCAAAGGAGGATTTACGGCCACAGACCTTATCTGGCTTGGAGAGCTGCCAGGCCGAGATCTGCAGAACTTGGCCAGGACTCTCGGAGAGTCACAAACCAATGAAGCGTACTAATGGCCTCCTGCAAACTCCACTCCCCTTTCTCCCCTCTTTTATTTCCTCCGGGAGGGGCCATTCATTGTCCACCTGTGGCCTTACTCCCAAGTCGACCCCTGTTCTTTAGCTCTTCCCTTCGTCTGGCAACTCTCTGGAAACAGGCTCCAGCTGTTCTTCTGCCTCACTGATGTCAGACTCTGAAGGCAGCTGATAACTGTCAGACGGCCCTGGTCCCCTCTCTGCCTCCGACACAAAGCCCTCATCCGAGCCTTCCCCAGACTCCAGGACTGGCCCAGGTTCCTCCCCAACCCTCCTCACTCTCCGAATCTGCCACGGGCCACAACACAAAGCTTTCTTATACAGGTAGTCCTCGACTTACAACAGTTCACCATAACCGCTCGAAGTTACCGCGGCCCTGAAAACAGCGACTGGTGACCATTTCCCCCACACTTATGACCGTCGCCGCCTCCCCACGCTGACGCGATGGACGTTCGGAACGCTTGACAAACTGACTCGCATTTCTGACGGTCGCAGACGGTGTCCCGGGGGTCCCAGCCTTCTGACGAGCCGAGCTGGATTCACTGAACCGGCATGTGCCTCGTTTAAGAACGGCCGCCACCCACTTAACAAATGCGGCCAGAGGAAGTTTTGAAAATCGAGGCCTTTCTCATCCAACGGCAGGAATTTTGGCCCTCAACTGCGGACGTAACTTGAGGATGACCTGTACTTCTCCTCCTCCTCCAGCCTTGACGGCACGAGAGACGCAAGAGAAAGGAGTGTGCGTGCGTAGACGTGCAGCCTCTCTCCCTCAGCTTGCAGCCTAGCCCCCTCCTCACATTCTGCAAGCCTTCGGGGACCCCGTCCGGAGAGAAGAAGAAACACCAGCTGAACATTTTTTCTGTTTTTTCTTGTTTCTGGACATTTTGAGTCATCCATGTTGTTCCAAAGGTCCTTTTTTCAAGTCTTTCTGGGTTTTTTTTTCTTTGAAGATATTTCACTTCCCATCCAAGGAGCTTCTTCCGTTCTGGTTGAGGATAGAGAACTGGAGAAGCTTCCTGGATGAGAAACAAAATGTCTTCAAGGACAAATGAAGTCCAGTTGCCTCTTGAAAAAAGCACCTTTGGGACTGAAGGTCTGTGGAAATTCTCCGTCATCCAAGATCGTGGTGGTCCCAAAGGTGTTTTTTTTTTTTCAACGGCACTTTCTGGGGTTTTCCTTTTGAAGACGTTTCGCTTCTCCTCCGAGGAGCTTCTTCAGCTCTGACTGGATGGCGGAATGGAAGGATTGATGCTCCTTGCAGACAGCTGGTCCTTTGCATCCTTTTAGAGGGTCGTTGGAGGTTTCTCTGTGTCCTCAGGGGAGGGGTGGGTTTCAATTTTTCTTAGAACCTCTTCTGTAGGTGTGGCCGGCTTTGTGGGAGTGGCTTGCCGGCCATGTGACCGGGTGGGCGTGGCCAACTTGTAAAAAGTGGTGAAACTCACTTAACAACGCTCTGGCTTAGCAACCAAAATGTTGGCTCAGAAACTCTGGCATTTGAAGCACGCAAGTCTTAAAGCTGTCAAGTTACAAGACCTTTGCACCCCTAACCCTTTAGAAAAAAAGCCCCAGGGGTGTTCAAACTTGACAGCTTTAAGACTTGTGGACTTCAACTCCCAGAATTCCTCCTCCAGTCATGTTGGCTCAGAAACTCTGGCATTGAAGTGTGCAAGTCTTAAAGCTGTCAAGTTACAAGACCCTGGCACCCCTAACCCTTTAGGAAAAAAAAAAACACCCAGGCGTGTTCAAACTTGACAGCTTTAAGACTTGTGGACTTCAACTCCCAGAATTCCTCCTCCAGTCATGTTGGCTCAGGAACTCTGGCATTGAAGCGTGCAAGTCTTAAAGCTGTCAAGTTACAAGACCCTGGCACCCCTAACCCTTTAGGAAAAAAAAAAACACCCAGGCGTGTTCAAACTTGACAGCTTTAAGACTTGTGGACTTCAACTCCCAGAATTCCTCCTCTCGCTCTTCATCTTGATGATGTACGAACGGGCGGGGGGAGAGAGCTGGAACCGGTTCTAAACGGCACTGTCGATTTGTGGAACCTCTTCTATAGAAGAGGTTAGAACTGGCAGAAACCCATCCCTGGCCATAGGGTCACCTGAGTGGCGCAAATGGATGTGGAGCTACTCGAAGGAGTGTGTTGTAGACAGGAGATAAGTGATGTCGTTCCCCCCCCCCCTGTTGAGAGAGGGCAATTCAATTTGGACACCGCTGGCTGCCTTGACCCCCTCTTTCACACCAGCGGTCCTCTCTGTCCCAAGTGTGGACTTTGCTGTCTTCAAAAGAGTGACCCTTTCTCTTTGAAGTGCGGATGGACTGCTTAATCGGGTCCTGAGAGGTTTGTTCTCCTATGTCGAGTCGCGTGTTTGTGAAGTGGCTGTTTCGTTTCCCCAAATGTCTGCAAGGAGGATAAATTCTTCCATTTCCCACCATCCACTCCAGAGGTGAAGAAGATTCTTAGATGAGAAGCAAAGCATCTTCAAAGAAAGGGCCAAGAAAGTCCAGTTTGCCACTTTGGGGGAGGGGGGGGGAGAGAGAAAGCATTTTTGGGACCACCAGCTTAACAGAGCAGAAGGAATCCATCTCCGGCCAATGTCCTTGGGGGTCTTCCCCTCCCTCCCTGCCCAATTTTATCTCTGCCTGTCGTAGCTGCCCCCAGGAACACCTGCAAAGAAGAACCGGAGGGGACCTGCTGTAGGTGAGACTTCGGGGAGGGGGGTTGTGGCACACATCTGTCTCTGCTTTCACACTTATTCACGCAGGTATGTACCTTTGTGCCCAGAGGCCAGGAGAAAAACCCGAGAAGCTTGGGAGTAAAAAAAGATGTTCATTCAAAATAAAACCGAAAACCCGGATTGGCTGAGCTAAAGTACTCATCGATTGGCATTTCTTCTTCTCCAGGTAGGGGGAAATATTGTCCCCAGCATCACCTGGAGGAGATGCTGGGATCCAGATGTGCTTGGAGGGCCTCGCTCAGCAACGCTGGCACCAATGTTTTCGTGAACCTTAAGCTGGTTTTCCAGCATTGGAGAGGTGTCTGTGGGGTGTCTGGATACCCCATCTGGGCACAAGACCCGAAGCAGTCTCTCTTCAGTAGGAGTTGGGTGCCTGTGGCAAAGAGGTTGCCCCCTCCCACTCCATCTCTTGCCCCACTGCTGCTCTTTTCAGGGGGCTTATCTGGAATGAGGACCAGGGAAGGAGAGGTGTGTGTGTGTGTGTGTGTGTGGATAGGATAGGGATAGGGAAGAGTAGAAATGGAAATAAATAGAAACAATTAGAATAGAATAGAATAGAATAGAACAGAATAGAATAGAATTAGATTAGTATAGAGTAGAGTGGAGTAGAGTAGAGTAGTGTAGAGTAGGATAGGATAGGATAGGATAGGATAGGATAGAAAAAGCTGGAAGGGACCTTGGATGTCTTCTAATCCAGTCCTGTGCTCAAGCAGGAGAATAAAAGAAAGGAAGGAAGGAAGGAAGGAAGGAAGGAAGGAAGGGACAGAGAGAAAGGAAAGAAAAAAGAAAGTGAGAAAGAGAGAGAGGAAAGAAAAAAGAAAGGGAGGGAGGGAGGAGAGAGGGAAGAAAGAAAGAAAGAAAGAAAGAAAGAAAGAAAAAGAAAGGGAGGAACGCAGAGAGGGAAGAAAAGAAAAAGGAGAGAGGGACAGAGAGAGAAAAGAAAGAAGAAAGAAAGAAAAAGAAAGGAGCATAGAGAGGAAAGAAAGAAAGAAAGAAAGAAAGAAAAGGGAGGGAGGGTCAGAGAGAGAAAAGAAAGAAAGAAGGAAAGAAAGAAAGAAAAAAGGGAGGGAGGGACGGAGAGGAAAGAAAAGAAAGAAAGAAAATAGAGAAAGATAAAAACAAATGATACTATATCATTGCACAGTACCTATTCCACCTTCCCTCTATGCTCTCTTGATTTTAATGTCCCCATCCCAAGCCTGGTTTCCAAGCCTCCTTGTTCCATCCTCCTCCTCTCCTCTTCTCCGCCGGAAGACCCCAAAGCCCTCCTGAAATGCAACCCAAAGGGGCCACCCGCTCTCTGGGTCCAGGTGTGCCACACACTCACTCCCCTCCGGCTTCTCCCTCTTTCGGGCGGGGCCCAGAGAAACCAACACATCTGGCTCCCTTGGGAGTCTGAAAAGGCCAAAGCAAACCTGACGGATTTCTCAACCCAACCACAAGCACCTTTGCGTTGGGCCGCAGGTGCGTACCTGCCACCCTCCGGGGATGGGGGGGATGCTACCTTTCTGCTACTCCCATCATCCCCCGCCCAGCACCCTGGCTGGGGAGAAGGGTGTGTTGTAACCCATCTGGAGGGCACAGCTGGGGAAGGCTGCTGCGACGTAGCTCTTGTTGGAGCAGCTGCTAGGCTTATTCCCAAGCCCAAAGGACGCCTGGATCTCAACAAATATTTACTGCCTGATGGCGTCACCCACGCACATCAACTAATGTTGACCGCCTCTGAGTCACCCGTGTTTCTGGAGGGCGCCCATCCGGCCTTCGTGGCACGCCTGCCTCGCCTGACCCCGGAGGAAGCTCAGGGCAGACGGATTCCTGCAAAGGAGCGGATCTGTTTCCTGGCATTGTACGGAATTATAAATCGCCGATAAACACAGGCAAGAGCGTTTGGGGGGCAAAAAGGGGGGGAATTTTGTCGAAATCAGCGAAATCCGCTCTTGAGTTGCTCGGAAACAGCTGCGGTTAAAAAAAAAAACCTGGATCGTTTCTCCTCTCCAAGCCCAAATGCAGCCAAATCTCTCCTGGTTTCAATCCAACCGATTTGAATAGAGCTGGAAGGGGCCTTGGAGGTCATCTAGTCCAACCCTCCGCCCAAGCAGGAGACCCTACACCGTTTCTGACAGAGAGCAGTCCAGTCTCTTCTTGAAAGCTTCCATTTATGGACCTCTCACAACTTCTGAAGGCAACTTCTGCTCCATTGAATATAGAATAACAGTTGGAAGGGAGCTTGTAGGTCATCTAGTCCAACCCACCCACCCCCTAAGCAGGAGACCCTACACCATTTCTGACAGAGGGCAGTCCAGTCTCTTCTTGAAAGCCTCCAGGGATGAAGCTCCCATACCAAGGGAAATCTGGCTGCGTAGCCAGCAGCTTTACAGGTTCCGACAGAAAGGGCGGAGGGGCGTGGGGGGGGGGAGGGCTGCCTGTGTTTTGCTCTGTGGCTGCACAGCGGCCAGAGCCGGGGCTGACGGACACAAGAAAGTGAGAATATTTGTAGTACAGGATTGAAAGGAAGGGTCCTTGGTGCTCTCTTGAGCTTGGCGGTATTCTTGTCGACGTTTCATAACCCAACTAGGTAACATCATCAGGGTTAGAAGGGAGTGGGGATTGTGGAGAGGAGGAGGAATGGAGGAGGAGGAGGAGGAGGAGGAGGAGGAGGAGGAGGAGGAGGAGGAGGAGAATGACCCTGGGGTCCTTGGTGCTCTGAGCTTGCTTTTTTTCCTGCAGACGTTTCATAACCCAACTAGGTAACATCATCAGGGTTAGAAGGGAGTGGGGATTGTGGAGAGGAGGAGGAGGAGGAGGAGGAGGAGGAGGAGGAGGAGGAGGAGGAGAATGACCCTGGGGTCCTTGGTGCTCTGAGCTTGCTTTTTTTCCTGCAGACGTTTCATGACCCAACTAGGTAACATCCTCAGTGCTAGAAGGGAGTGGGGATTGTGGAGAGGAGGAGGAGGAGGAGGAGGAGGAGGAGGAGGAGGAGGAGGAGGAGGAGGAGGAGGAGGAGGAGGAGGAGGAGGAGGAGGAGGAGAATGACCCTGGGGTCCTTGGTGCTCTGAGCTTGCTTTTTTTCCTGCAGACATTTCATGACCCAACTAGGTAACATCCTCAGTGCTAGAAGGGAGTGGGGATTGTGGAGAGGAGGAGGAGGAGGAGAATGTCCATCTATTTGCCAGGAATTGAGAGGGCCGGATGCCATGATCTTAAGTTTTCTTAATGTTGAGGTTCAAGCCAACTTTTGCACTCTCCTACTTCACCTGCATCCAGAGGTTATTTATCTAGCTAGATGAAGTCTATCTGGATTGACTTATGCCAATCTCTGCCCCGCCCCACTCTCCACTGCCTTTGAATAGGCTTAAGCCTGGGGCATTTAATAGGAGAGTTGGAAGGGACCTTGGAGGTCTTCTACTCCAACCCCCTGCCTAGGCAGGAAACCCTATACCGTTTCAGACAAATGGCTATCCAACATCTTCTCAAAGACTTCCAGTGTTGGGGCATTCACTTCTGGAAGCACATTGTTCCACTGGTTAATTGTTCTCACTGTCAGGAAATTTCTTCTTAGTTCTAGGTTGCTTCTCTCCTTGATTAGTTTCCACCCATTGCTTCTTGTTCTACACTCAGTTGCTTTGGGGAATAGCTTGACTCCCTCTTCTTTGGGGCAGCCTCTGAGATATTGGAAGACTGCTATCCTGTCTCCCTTAGTCCTTCTTTTCATTAAAGTAGACATACCCAGTTCCTGTAACCGTTCCTCATGTTTTATCCTCCAGTCCCCTAATCCTCTTTGTTGCTCTTCTCTGCACTCTTTCTAGAGTCTCCACATCTTTTCTACATTGTGGAGACCAAAACTGGATGCCGTATTCCAAGTGTGGCCTTACCAAGGCCTTGTAAAGTGGTAGTAACCCTTCACGTGATCTTCTCTCCCTCTGTTGATGCAGCCTAGAACTGTGTTGGCTTTTTGGGCAGCTGCTGCCCACGGCTGGCTCCTATTTAAACGGTTGTCTACTAGGACTCCAAGATCCCTTTCACAGTTACTACTACTGAGCAAGGTTCCACCTCTACTGTAGCTGTGGATTTTGTTTTCGTTGGCTAACTGTAGGACCTTCCTTTTGATGCCCTGGGGAGTTTTCCTGTTATGATAAGGCAGACATAAACCAGGAAGCTGCTTCCAAACATCCTTCTAAAATGTGTTGGGAATGTGGTGTTGCGTCATCTCGAGCCCCCTCAAATCCAGCTCTCAACCGGCACAAGGGATAAAACGTTCTCTCTCTCCCCCCCCCCCGTTTCCCTCTTCATACCCCCCCCCCAAAGCCTTGATCACACACACACACACACACACAGAGCCCAGGAGGGCCATTTCTGAGCTGGGTTTGATCAAGCTGACTGCACTCCGTTAGAAAAGCGTCCGATTTTAAATCTTTTTTATTGCATTAAGAAAACACGGTTTAAGTTTCGCTAGGCGTGAAGGAGTCTTCAACAGTCAATTTGCACAAGACACACAGGGAAGGGAAGGGAGGAAGAGAGAGAGAGAGAGAGAAAGAGAGACAGACAACCCAGGGGGAGGGCCACATCGAGAGAGAGAGAGAGAGAGAGATTGCCGGTTCCCAATTTTTTTCGCGGGACGGAAAAAAAGATACCCGAGTTAGGAGCGCCCCACTCCCCCACCCCAAGCAACCCCAGAGACCATCTACGTCCTCTCGATGTTGGTCAGGTTTGAAGCGAAGGATGAGTGGCTCGCTCTCTCGCAGGAAGCAGTGGGGCTGACCCCCCCACTCCCCTCTGCTCTGGGTGGCTGCGGTGACAGGACCCCAAACGAAAAGGACGATTTCTGAATCTACGCGGTGCCGAGGAGGAGGAGGAGGGCACGGCTCGGGACGGGCACTGCCAAAGAAGCCGCTACAAGTCGCAAATCTGGGCTTGGGGAGGGGGCTTTTAGGGGGAAGAGCTATCCTTCCCGAGCCAAAGGAAGGGGGGGAGAGAGAGACCGGGGACTCCCGTGGCTCGGGCTCTCAGTCAATCTCCAAATCGCTGTCTTCGTCGTAGCAAGAGGCGGGGTTGCAAATGGAAGTGAAGAGCACCACGTCCTTCTCCGGCAGCAGGCTGAACTCCTGCAGGAAGGCCTCCAAGTCCGCGGCGAAGAAGTCTTGGCCCAGCTGGTCGGTCAGGCGGATGAAGTTGCCGATCAGCTCCCCGCCCTTGTAGACCAGCAGGGCCGGCAGGGCGTTGCTGGTGAAGCGGGAGCTGGCGCCGATCAGGGAGCTGCGCACCCGGCAGAACTTCACCGTGGGGTACTCGGCGGCCAGGCAGAGCATGCAGCCGTCCAGGGCTTCGGCACCGGGGATGTGGTCCTCGTAGATGTGGACCATGACCAGCGTCTTCTTGTCCCCTTGGTCCACTGTCTCCAGGAAGGCCTCGGCGCTCTGGATCTCAAAGACCTGCTTGAAGTGCTGGCCCGGGTGCAGCTGCCGGCGCATCTCCTCCATGCGCTGCTTGCGGTATTGCTGCAGGAAGGCCTCGTCGTCCGCTTCCTGGTGTAGCGCCAGCTGTGGGGGGAGGGGAGGGGGGGGGAGGAAGAGGCCACAGCTTTTAATGGACAATCATTTATCTGAGATGGTCTAGATTCTCCTCCTTGAGCAGAGGGTTGGATTAGAGGACCTCCAAGGTCCCTTCCAGTTCTATTCTGAGTTTGATTCTCTGTGGCAGCCATTCACGAACTGGAATAACCCTAATTCTTCTCTTCCTTAGGTTAAACATATCCAGTTCCCACATTATCTATCTATCTATCTATCTATCTATCTATCTATCTATCTATCTATCTATCTATCTATCTATCTATCAATCTATCTATCTATCTATCTATCTATCTATCTATCATCTATCTATCTATCATCTATCTATCATCTATCTATCTATCTATCTATCATCTATCTATCTATCTATCTATCTATCATCTATCTATCATCTATCTATCTATCTATCTATCTATCATCTATCTATCTATCTATCTATCTATCTATCATCATCATCTATCTATCTATCTATCTATCATCTATCTATCTATCATCTATCTATCTATCTATCTATCATCTATCTATCATCTATCTATCATCTATCTATCTATCTATCATCTATCTATCTATCTATCTATCTATCTATCTATCTATCTATCATCTATCTATCTATCTATCTATCTATCTATCTATCTATCTATCTATCATCTATCTATCATCTATCTATCTATCTATCTATCTATCATCTATCTATCTATCTATCATCTATCTATCTATCTATCTATCTATCTATCTATCATCTATCTATCATCTATCTATCTATCTATCATCTATCTATCTATCTATCTATCTATCTATCATCTATCTATCTATCATCTATCTATCTATCTATCTATCATCTATCTATCATCTATCTATCATCTATCTATCTATCTATCATCTATCTATCTATCTATCTATCTATCTATCTATCTATCTATCTATCTATCTATCTATCATCTATCTATCTATCTATCTATCTATCTATCTATCTATCTATCTATCATCTATCTATCATCTATCTATCTATCTATCTATCTATCATCTATCTATCTATCTATCTATCTATCTATCTATCTATCTATCTATCTATCTATCTATCTATCTATCTATCTATCTATCTATCATCTATCTATCTATCTATCTATCTATCTATCATCTATCTATCTACCTACCTACCTACCTACCTACCTACCTATCTATCTATCATCTATCTCTATCCATCCATCCATCGATTTATCTGATATCTATAATCTGATATCATCCATCCATCCATCCATCCATCCATCTATCATCTATCAATCCATCCATCCATCGATTTATCTGATATCTATAATCTGACATCATCTATCTACCTATCATCTACCTATCATCTATCTATCTATCTATCTATCTATCTATCTATCTATCTATCTATCTATCTATCTATCTATCATCTATCTATCTATCATCTATCTATCATCTATCCATCCATTGATTTATCTGATATCTATAATCTGATATCATCTATCTATCTATCTATCATCTATCTATCATCTATCTATCTATCTATCTATCTATCTATCTATCTATCATCTATCTATTTATCTATCTATCATCTATCCATCCATCCATCCATCCATTGATTTATCTGATATGCTAGCCAAACCCTTTCTATTCTCCCTGCGTGGCTAATAAATTTTAAGGTAAAGGTTCCCCTCGCACATCTGTGCTAGTCATTCCTGACTCTAGGGGGCGCTGCTCATCTCTGTTTCAAAGCCCAAGAGCCAGTGCTATCCGAAGACGTCTCCGTGGTCAGTGGCTGCATGACTCAACACCGAAGGCACCTGGAACGCTGTTCCCTTCCCACTTAAGGTGGCTCCTATTTTTCTACGTGCATTTTTTACCTGCTTTCGAACTGCTCGGTTGGCAGAAGCTGGGACAAGTCACGGGAGCTCACTCCGTTACGCGGCGCTAGGGATTCGAACTGCCGACCTTTCTGATCGACAAGCTCAGCATCTCAGCCCCTGAGCCATCCTTGTAAATTGTACTAAGAGATACATTTCTGCACGGCCTCCGCACCTCTTGCCGACATGGGCAAATCGATCCGAGACCCATCGGGAGAATTGTACCTTGTCGTTCAGCTTCTCTTGCAGCTCCTTCTGCTTCTGCTTGTCCTTCTCTTCGTCCAGGTGTGATTGGCAGGTCATGGAGAGCTTCTTGATCAACCTCTGCATCTCCCGGCACTGTTCCTCCCTCTGCTCCGTTTCCAGCTGTTTGAACCTCCTCCAGTCGTTGATCACGCCTTTAGGGCCTGAGGGGGAAAAAAAGCATAACGTGTCCCATCACTCAAACTGCGGCTTTAATCAATCTCGATTAAAAAAAGAAAAAGGACCCCCCCGATGCCCCCATTACAGGGAGAGGTTGTTGGTTTTTTTTTGGGGGGGGGGGGGACTAAGTTTATATTTATATATACTGTGTGTGTGTCCGTGTCCTGGACGCCATACATTCCAATCCAATTGAAACTAATCAGATTAAACATCATTCAATCAATCTACGTATTTCTAATAATACACATTTATATTAGGTTGCAATCTGTCATTATACAATTACTCCACATTTTCTCATTATTACTTTTGTTTTATAAGGTAAAAGTGTGTACATTAATATTCCCCTTATTTCTATCAACTTATTCTAGCTTTTAATCATGTCACCCTTTATGGAGAAACTTTTCCTTTCTTTCCTATCTAACTTCTAATCATGTCACCTGCCTGAGGTAAAAAGAGAAATAGAAGAATAGAGGGGGAGAGAGAGGGAAAGAGAGGAGAGAGAGAGAGAGGAGAGAGAGGGGGGGGAGAGAGGGAGAGAGAGAGAGGAGAGAGAGAGAGGGAGAGAGAGGGAGAGAGAGAGAGAGAGAGAGGGAGAGAGAGGGAGAGAGAGAGAGGAGAGAGAGAGAGAGAGAGAGAGAGAGGGGAGAGAGAGAGAGAGAGAGACGGTTCATATTTTATTTTATAACATACAAAAAATCCAATTTCAATGGAATAGGGTGTTGTCCGGGTACAAATCATTTTAGGAAATAAGAATCAAAATGTTTACAACAATACTCCTTGCATTAATATCCATTAATATTAATAACTATCATCATCATCATATTTGTTTAACCAAGTTAATGTATCTTCCTTATATCACTGATCCTTCCTTACATTTCTCTGATTCGGACACCTGTTTTTGTCAGCTAGACATTGATAAAATAAACCCCAAGCCCCAAAATATTAATATTTAAACTAATATTTAGATTAATTCAATTGTTATTAAAGTCATGTTTAAATATTTTAAATGAAAACAGGGAGGTTTTACGGGGGGGGGGGGGGGGGGAGAAGGACACGACTGGAAATTGTGCATGTATTCAAATCTTTTCGAACATTTTTCTTAAAATTTGGGACGTGGGAGAACCGAGAGGCCCAATAAGGAGAGAGAGAGAAAAAAAGGCTCTTAAAAAGTTTGAAATAAAGCCCTGAAAAATGCGGACCTATCTACAGGTAGTCCTCGACTTACAACAGTCCATTTAGCGACCGTTCAAAGTTACGATGTCACTGGGGAGGGGGGAAAAGCCACCGTCTTTCCCACTTACGACCGTTGCATGACATGATCACCCTTCAGACGCTCGACGAACTGATTTGTGTTTATGACGGCCGCGGTGCCCCAGGGTGTGTGTGTGTGTGTGTGTGTTTGTGTGTGTGTGTGTGTGTGTGTGAGACGAGATCCCCTTTTGCGACCTTTTGACAAGCAAAGATCAAGGAAAAGCCAAATTCACTTAACAGCCGTGTTACTAGTTTAACAACTGCAGTGATTTGCACAACAAAGCGAATCTCTGCAGTTCTCTGTGGGCACACGCGCCATCGCCAGAGCTTCTCTTCTGGTTTCCGGCACGGATGCTGGTCTTTGCAAGCGCCAAAAAACAGGGCATTCGGGGGCTTTTTTCAGGCTGCTTTTGGCCCGAAAAACGCCCCCCCAAAACAGCCAAGAATGCGCACGCACATTTCCGACACTTCGGTTTCCGACGCTGATTTGGGCACGCAGTGCCGAAAAGCTTCGCCGCCTGCTCTAAAGGAAGGGGGTACCTGTGTTTATGGCGCTGCCGTCAGCGCTGAGAGCCACCTCTTCCGTCAGGGCGGCATCGTGGGCAGCGGCCGAGCCCTCGTTGTCGTCCTTCTCGCTGTCCTCCTCATCGCTGCTGCTGTAGTAGTACTGGAGTTTCTCCCCCAACAGCTTATCGTCCAGGGTGGTCATCGTGGGGGGCTGGCGAAGGAAACAAAGAGAAGAGTCAGAAGGAAGCCGACGTGGTGCGTGGGAACGGAGACTCCGTCGTTGCCGCCGCCATATCGCGCTTCCTCCCGTCACCGAGGGGCAAAATAAACAGGGGAAAACAACCGCAGAGCACGTAACAGCTTGGGATACAACCTCTGGGACCAGCGAGACTTCTACCTACCTACCTACCACACCAAATTATATAGATTTGAGTCCAACTGGGGATTCTTAACAACAGCCTCAATCCAGCTAGTGGATTAATGCTAGGATCACGCCCTCTCCTGCTTAACAGATTCGATATTTTTAATTCCCTTCCCACCCACCCCCCAACGCGCCTGAAAATGGTCAAATAGAGAGATATGAACGAGACAGCGACAGCAGCAAAAAGGGGCATTAGCAGCAAACATTCAACACCCCCCCCCCTTTAATCCCCCTCTTTATCCTCTAAGCAGGTTCTGGATTTGCCAGCAGGAATTTTAAAAGCCATCTGGCAGCTCAGTTGTTAAAAGTTTTATTTTATTTATTTTTTTTAAAAAAGGATGTACGAATTGGGTACAAGAAGAAAAAGCGTTTAAACGATTGCGATTGGTAGCAGAAGTGTCCACTGAGGCACCGACTAATGAAAAGAATGAATAATAATAATAATAATAATAATAATAATAATAATAATAATAATAATAATACTTTAATTTATAGACCGCACCCTTTCCTAAACAGGACTCGGGGCGGTGTACAGTCATATTAAAAACAATGTGGATACAAAAATAGATTCTATTCTATTCTAATTCTCTTCTCTTCTCTATTCTATTCTATTCCATTCCATTCTTCTACTCTACTCTACTCTACTCTACTCTACTCTACTCTACTCTAATGGAAATGAAATGTAATTGCTATGAGTAATAATACTGTTTGTATTGAAACACCGGTATCACACCATTCACGCAAGGGTATGTATAAATAGTATAAAATAAAATAAAATGATGGGGGGGGGGGGAGAAGAAAAGCATTTTTTCCTCCTGGTGAAGTGGGATTTTTTGGGGGGGGGGATTGGGGGGGGGGGAAAGCAGGGCACTCTGCATCTCAACTCCAGCTTACGGGGCTTTTAGGAGGATTTCTGGAGCAGCTTGGAGAAGAGAGAAGCCCATGCGAGGAATTCTGCCGGATGCTGGGATTAAGAGGCTGAGCCATTAGGGCTGCTGGCCTGAAGGTAAAACCGCTCCTTTTTAAAAAAAAGAAAGAAAGAAGAAAGAAAGAAAGAAAGAAAGAAGGAAAGAAGGAAGAAAGAAAGAAAGAGAAAGAAAGACAGGACAGCCACCTGTCTGAAGGAAGGAAGGAAGGAAAGAAGGAAGGAAGAAAGAAAGAGAAAGAAAGACAGGACAGCCACCTGTCTGAAATGGTCTGCGTGGGGTTGGACTAGAAGACCTCCAAGGTCCCTTCTAGCTCTATTCTGATTGATCAATCAGGGGAAGGTTAAGGTGTTTCTTTCCCCATGAATCTGCCTTAACCCTCTTTCCTATCTGCAAGCCAGCTCTCCCCTTTCCCATGGGGCGGGTCGCTTTCCTCCTTTCCAAAGCCCTCCCTGCAGGGCAGACCAGCTTCCCAGCTCTGTGGGGCAGGTAGCCCCTTGCCCAGCCCCTCCTTCCAACCCTCTCCCTGCGGGGCAGGCCAGCCCCCTCCTTTTCAACCCTCTCCCTGTGGGGCAGGCCAGTCTCCTTTCCCAAATCTATAGGGTAGACACTGCCCCTCTTCCCCCCCCCCCTTCACATCTCTTTGCTCTAGGGCAGAGCAGTCTTCCCTTCCCATCCCTGTGAGGTAAGCGCCCCCCTTTCCCCTTCTCCCTGTAAGGAAGGCCAGCCCAGCTCCTGCTTCTGGGCCACGCAAGATGGCCCCAAACACCCTCCCTGCAGAGGAGGCCAGTCCCATCCCCTTCCCAGCTGTATGGGGTAGGCATCCCCTGTTTCCTAAGCCCCTCCCTGTGGGTCAGCCCACCCTCCCTTTCCCATCTCTTCCCTTTGGGGCTCCCCACCCCCCCTTTTTTACAACACCCTCCCTGCGGGGCAGACTAGATCCCCCTCCCAGTCCTATGGTAGGCGCCCCCCTCTTTCCCAGGCCCTTCCCTGAGGAATAGACCCCCCCTCCCATTCCCATCTCGTCCCTTTGGGGCAGCCCAGCCCCCTTTTCTCCACTACCCTCCCTGCGGGGCAGACCAGCCCTATGGAGTAGGTCCCTCCTCTTTCCCCCCTCCCTGAGGAATAGCCCCCCTCCTTTTCCATCTCTTCCCTTTGATTCAGCTCAGCTGAGCCCCCCCCTATTTATTTTCCAAAACCCTCCCTGTGGGGCAGACCAGCCCCCCCCCTTTCCAGGCCTATGGGGTAGGTTTCCCTTCTTTCCCAGCCCCCCCTCCCCCCTCCTTTTTTCCAATACCCTCCCTGCGGGGCAGACCAGCTCTATGGGGTAGGTGCCCCCTCTTTCCCAGCCCCCTCCCTGAGGAATAGACCCCCTCCTCCCTTCCCCATCTCTTCCCTGTGGGGCAGACCATCCCCCCCTCCCAGCTCTATGGGGTAGCCCCCCCTTCCCAGCCCCCTTCTCCCCAACACCCTCCCTGTAGCGCAGACCAGCCCTATGGGGTAGGTTCCCCCTCTTTCCCAGCCCCCTCCCTGAGGAATAGACCCCCCCTCCCCCATCTCTTCCCTGTGGGGCAGACCACCACCCACCAGCCCTATGGGGTAGGTGCCCCCTCTTTCCCAGCGCCTCTTTTCCTTACACCCTCCCTATGGGGTAAACCAGCCCCCCCTCCCAGCCCTATGGAGTAGGAGCCCCTTCTTTCCCAGCCCCCCCCCCGAGGAATAGACCCCCCCTCACTTCCCCATCTCTTCCCTGTGGGGCAGACCAGCCCCCCCCTTCCCAGCCCCCTTTTCCCCAACACCCTCCCTGTGGGGTAGACCAGCTCTATGGGGTAAGAGCCCCCCTCTTTCCCAGCCCCCTCCCTTCCAACACGCCCCCCCCCCGTGGGGCAGCCCAGACCCCTCCCCAATTCCTCACCCTTCGAGGGGCGGCTCCTCTCTCTCTCTCTCTCTTTCTCGCCCCCCTCCAACCGACGCCCAGGAAGACGCGCAAAGGAGGCTGGGAAAAAAAGGGGCGGGGCATGGAATAAGGAAGTAGGGAGAGGCCATAGAGGTTAAAAGAAAAAGCGAGACCGCCCTCGCCGCGCAGCACTTCCGGTTCCTTTCGAACCTTCCACCCTCCCTCCCACCCACCCCAAAAGAAAACCCAATCCACGCTGATTCCACGCGTGGCCTTTTAATGGACTTTTCTCCCCCGTCATTTCGCTGCCATTAAAGCCGTGCCTAGCTCCGTTCGCCTGCAACGGGGAGGGGGTGTTCCCCTCTTCGTCGCTCCTAAGGCCGCAAACGTCCCCGTTCGCTCCGCTTCTTCTTAGTTCCCCCGAGCTGCGGGCATGTGGGGGGGGGGGAAGCCTCGGGCCGGCTGTTGCCCGACGAACGCTTCCCTTTGGCTGGCTGGCGCGCCCCTTTCCACTCTTTTGCCCCGCACGGTCACTTGACAACCGGAAGTCTCTCGTTGGGAGGAGGGAAGGCAACTAAACGCGCGCTGGGCCCCCTGCCGGCGGGAAAGGGGACTCCATCAATGCATAAGCTGGTTGCTATGGTGATTCCGGCCTAGTCGCTCATCCTGAAGCCTGCCAAGAGCAAAACAATAACAAACTCCCCAGCACCAGGCTGGATTGTTTTGTTGGGAGAAATGTCCATCTGGGTTCAGCTCCAAGTGGGGAAAAAAAGACACTGTAAAACATGGAGGCTGCTTGGAAAGATGGTTTAACGGTGGACAGGATCACATTGTGGCAGAAAATTAAGGGGCTCAGGCTTCAGAACCAAAAGCCGTCTTTATTTGCGCAAAGGTTGAGAGCAAGTTAGCCAAAGCAGACCTCTTAACCATCTGAACGCCAACTTATAGAAAAGACAGTTCTTATATATCTTCCAAAAGCAGCAGAACAACACGGAAATGCCACATATCAGCTGACAACATTACTTGATTGATTCATCATTCCCGTTACGAAATATCTTGCCTAAGTTTCTAGCAACCTTTTTGTGTACTCTTGACTCATATGTGTGAACTGTAGCTGAACTTGCGGTTTGGCTTTTGGACATTTCCTCTTCTTGTACGCTTCCCAAAAGCAAGTTTTCACTCCTCCTTTCTTGTTGGGTCTCACTTTTTATAGCCTGATTCATTTTACGTCCTGCCTCAACGTAGCTTGAGCTCCTGAACAGAAAAGAAGGATCATCGCATACTTCCAGATGTTGAGTGAAAGAAGAAGAGACCGAGATGCTGAAAGTTCCTGGCTTCCTGCCTTATCTGGCTGTTGATCTTGAACAGGAGGAACTCGTATCACTTATTGACCCATCGAACACTTTTATAAAAGAGTAGCTTCTTATTTATTTCCTTTTTTTGCAAAAACAGAAGCCCGCCGAGTGCTCCTGGGGGCCAGGGAGGACAAAAAACACTTTTCTTTTCTGACTTTACCGCTTCGAAATCTTGCTGCGTCTTATAGTCCGGAAAATACGGCATTTCCCTGCCCCAACAAGATGAAAGCAAAACAAACTTTAAGCAGACTTTTTTTTGTTCTTTTTTTAAAATTTTATTTTATTTTACGGCATGCAAAATACATTTCAAGTATTGCAAATTGAGATTCTATGAAGTCTCTCTTGAAACACTGGAAAAACAAAACAGAAAAAACAAACAGACCACAATTAGCTAAAGTCTGTGACCAGCCTTAAAGCTAACAATCTACTTCAGTGCTACCGCAAACACACATGTATTATATTATTCAGGCTAAATCACAAAGCCAGTTTCCATTTTTTTCAACCCCCCCTCCCTCCCCCCCCCCAAAATACAGACCGTACGGTCTAAAACTTCCCTAAGTGTAAATCCTATTCCTCTAACACAAAAATAACCATAAATACAATTTGGAGCTTTAAAACAGAACAAAACGGAATAGAATTCATTGCCCTACCCTGAAATATATCCCCCCCTCATTTTGTTTTACAGATATTTTTTTTCTTTTAAATTAATATTTTTAAATAGAAGCTGAGAACGCACCATTAAAAATGAGCATCTTAAATCCACCGTAGCGATGGAATTGGCTTTATTATATATATGATGGGTGTACACCATCTTTTATCTCATTTACATTTTAATCGAACAATAGATTTGCAAAGAAAATGTCTAATACAGACGTAAGAATTATTCACACTTGAGCTTTACAAGCGGTTGTAGAATTGACCCCCCAAAAAACCCCGAAACAAACCTGGTCTCTTTTCCCAAATGTTTCCAGATTAAGCAGGTTTATAAAATCTTAAATCAACTCAAGAAAACGACGTTTTTTTCTTTTCCCCCTCCTCTTTCTTTTTAACTTTCAGGGAAAAGAATATATGCAGTATATAGTGTAAATACTATAATGCTTAATTACGATACTCCACAGGGGCTGTATCACAACTAAAGTATAATGGATTTATCCACCTGGAAAAAAAAAAAAGAGAGATAGAAGAGAAATGCATGCATTTCCTATGCCTTGAACTAATTGACCAAGAAGAATTCGTTAGGGGAGGATTAGGATCTTTTGCGGCACTTGCAAAGTCAGGAGTTGTTTAATGTCAAGATTTTTGTCAAGTACAATTAAAAAAAAAGTCATTAAAGCTTTGCAAAAGCAGAGTTGTGTGAATGTGTGTAGGAAAATCTTTCCTTTTGCTACGGGACCTTTCAGCATCTCCTGACTGTAGGAAGAGAACAAGATATCCTGATTTTACAGCCCCGCCACCCCCTCAAGCTAGCTGACCAAAGCAAGTAGACATCTTGGCTGTGAATGATGGACTTTGCAGTCCAACGCCTCTGGAAGGCACGAACACGTGCGACCAAAACAATGGGTGCTAGGACCCCTCCCTGTGGTGAAAGAAAAAACTGAACATTGAAAAGAGCTGGCGTTATCTGTCATCACATTTGTAAGTGATGACTCTAGTCCATAAAAGATAACGGGCCTTCGCAACAAACTTAAGCCCTGAATTCAATTCCTGCAAAGATCTTTGGAGAACTTAAATCTGAATGCACAAGAGTATAAATACTGGAAAAAAACATACCCACTGACAAAAAAAACCAGGTCTCAAAAAAATGGTCAGCACCAGGGGTGGGATTCAGCCGCTTCGGACCAGTTCCGGCGAACTGGAAGCTAATTTTACATCTAGTTCACCGAAGCGGTACTTGCAAGGACTGGCTGGCCCCGCCCATCCCATTCCACTCTTCCCAGGTGTCTCCACGCGGCCCATATTGGATGCCAGGTAAATGCAGGAGCTGCACGGAGACTCAGGGAGGGTGAAAAACAGGCTTCCTGGAACTTCCGTAAACTTCCGGAAACTGGGACAGGACATTTTTGCTCTTCCGGAGGCGCGAGAAAAGCCTCCGTAGCCTGGAGAGGGCGAAAACGAGAACCAGTTGCTAAATTTTTTCAATCCCACCCCTGGTCAGCATCTTTCTTTTCCGATTGCAGTGTACAGAACCTAGCCAGGCCAAACTCTGCCGAAACGTCCGATGATTATTTATTTAAAGACAACATTCACAGCGACTGGTTTGGATTTCTGTTTTGTTTTTTTTAAATAAAAAAAAGGCTTATCCTCCATTCCTCTATTCTGGCTATTGTGCGTTTGCTGCATGCCCTCTGTAGAAGGAATGTTTTGCCCCTCTTTTTACGTATCCAGATCTATTTCTGAACTGCCTCTCTGGGCAAAATAACGTATACAGCAAGGATGAAATACCACTGCCGCTTGCAGTGTGTGTTGGAAAGACGGCTCCACCATTCACCTGCTGATGGGAAACCTGAGGATTAACTGTCTACCGAAGTATAGCACCAAACAGTTTTGGCAATGCCAAACGTCTCCTGCGAAGCTCTCCTGTCTTTGCCACACCGATTCTCCCCTTAAGTCTGGGCCAATATGTGTGTGAGTGTGCAAAATTTCTCCTTCATTTCTCAGTAACGTGGCTACTTCTCTGCCAAGGAAGGAGTTTGGTCTTCCTTCCTCCTGGTTCTTTTTACTAGCCCTGGTTCTGTACACTCAGAGCCTTAAAACAGACCCTGCATCTCACCTGGCTGCCTCACCGCTCTGCCTGCAAAGAGAGAACAAAACTGGAGATGCTATGAAGCGCCCGACAATCAGCGCCCAATTAAAAACAAACAAACAAACCAAACCAACAACACAGGATCACAGCAAGATGCCAAAGCTGGGTTGAAAACAGTTGGTGGGGATGATTGGGGCCCTTGCTTAGACTTTAGCTGTTTCCTTTGATCTGCAATTCTCCTTCCATTGCTTTTCTTTTTTTAAATCAAGTTCCTATCAAGCGGTGCGAGTCCCTTGCTTGCTTCAAACTAATATATATATATATATATATGCTGGTCTTGTTGTATTCGGGTCTTTTCCCGTGCAAGATTGAGATTGTCTTGGCAACATTTCGGCGAGGTCTCGCTCGCCATCTTCAAACCAGCCATAGTCAACAAATGAGCCCCACCCACCACCCAGGCCGTTACAACACAAAACAACAACGGACACACAGCCAGCACCAATCAGCACCAATCATGATACAACCACACAGCCAATCAATCCACTTACTGAAACAAAGCCAGCACTCCACACACTCCCACCAAATTTATAGAAAGACGGCAGCTCCGACCACACCTTAAGCCGAAAACACCAGCCTGAAGATGGCGAGTGAGACCTCGCCGAAACGTTGCCAAGACAATCTCACACAGGAAAAGACCCGAATACAACAAGACCAGCATACCTACACCCGTGAAAATCTACGAAAACATAAAGTGTATATATCTGCCGAACAAAACTCCGTGCTGGGGACAAGAAGGGCATCCGGCCATTAAAAAGCACATTGCTAGCTGCATTCAGTTGCTCAGACTCCACTCCAAAAGGGATTTATGGGGTTGTTATATGACGATGATGATTCTAGATATCTTAGGAACAAACCCAGCTGAAGGGGAAGCTTCCTGACTGCGATGCACCAGAGAAATAGACAATGGTATGTAAACAATGGATTGTAAATAGCCAAATCCTGAGAAAGAAAACACAGTTCGTTAAAAAGCAACCCGCGAAAATCAAAACACTATTAACAGCTGAAACACGGACAATTTGCTCAGGTAACGAGCATTTCATTCTCAGAGTGTGCTGACAACTGGTGGCATTTCAGCTTTGCAAAAGGGCTATTTCCGTTGCGACAAAAATAAGGATCTTTCCAACCTTTTATATATATATATATATCAATCCGTATATACAAGAATTGCTTGGTTAAATTGCAAATTTGGCCATTGGCTGTTTAACAGTCGCCAGGTAAAATGAAGAGGTACGGTAACAGAAATCTTGATTTTTAATCCCCTTTCGTTTAAAGAGGTACGGTAGAAAGGAAAATTTGGGGGATTGTTAGGAAAAACGAAGAACGGAATTTCGCTGCTATAGAAATAGCCTTTTGCACCTCACTATCAAATTAGCAGATAAAAAACAGCCCCCAGAAGTTGTGAATGCCCCAACACTGGAAGCCTTTAAGAAGATGTTGGATAGCATTTGTCTGAAACGGTATAGGGTTTCCTGCCTAGGCAGGGGGTTGGACTAGAAGACCTCCAAGGTCCCTTCCAACTCTGCTATTGTATTGTATTTTTTTCCTTCTACAACATTGCTGGAATTATCAAAATATAATAAGTCCTTGTATTTTTCAATCTGTGCGTACAACGGAATTTTCCAAATGGCACATAGATGTATAGAAGGGAGATGTTGTTGTTAACCAACGATCCAAGTTAAGAGCTGTAACCCGCGGAGAAATGCCACAACGTTGTGAGTGTAAAAAACATTGTGATGCCACAATACCAGCTTTATTCTGGCAACAACATGATCACTTTTGAATGTTTTCTTTTGACATCCATTTGATAGAAGGATGAGCCCTTGTATATATATATATGTATATACAAGTGTGTGTATAGATATAATACACCCTGGTGAAAGGGCTTCTTGGCTAAAATATTCCAGTACGATTTCCAGAGTTAAAACAACTTCACAGAAGTTAATTAACAAACATTTTCTTAAAACAAAAACAAAAAAAGGGAAGACAAATGTAAAAATTATAAAAAGGAAGCTGAAGAGGAGGACCGATAGAGAGAATGTTTTTTGCCCAATTAACTTAGTATCTCCTTGCTCTGCAGATGTGGCCTGAATATTTTTTTTAAAAGAGGGAAAAGAGCACAGCTAAAAGGTCGCAGGGGAGAATGCCCCAAATTTAGATCTCTTATGGTTTTCAAAAAAATATATATCACATTTTAAAGAGGACTTACCGTATTTTCCAGAGTATAAGACACACTCCCTGTCCACCCCTAAGAGAGTGAAAATTTGGACGTGTCTTATACACCGAATGTAGCCCCGCCATTGGCCCCCACCCTTTGGCCTCTGCCTCCCAGCAATTTGCCTCCTTGCAGCAAGCAGCAAACAGCCTGTTTCCGTTTCAGCTTCAGCACAGCCTGATTAGCACAAGCAGCTGATTGTCGGTTGGATCGGCCTCCCGACCATCAGCTGTTTCAGGCTGCAGGGATTGCCATTGCCTATTGCCGCTTCTGCAAGCCCCATTTTCGGCCTCCGCATCCCATTTTTGGCCTCTGTGCGCCCCACTTTCCGTCCATTCCGATCCCTGCCACCCAGAAGGGGCGCATGGAGGAGGCAATAGCCCAAGGTAATCCCTGCGGCCTGAAACAGTTGATCATCGGGAGGCCGATCCAACTGACAATCAGTTGCTTGTGCTGAAATTGAAACTGAAACAGTTTACTGTTTGCTGCAAGGAGGCAGAAGCAGATTTTCTTTTTCTTGTTTTCCTCCCCCAAAGCTAGGTGTGTCTTATACTTCGGAGCATCTTATACTCCGAAAAATATGGTATTTCCCCCCCCCCCCCCCCGTGTTCTGTACAAGCCCAGCTCAAGCTACATGATAAAGACTTCAAGATATCATCGGAGTTAAATCACTAACAATTCTAAATACTGGCGTTCTCAGCAGCAAGATGGCCAACTCAATACCAGGAGCATCTCAAGGACCGCTAAATCAACCACGTGTTTTTGACGAAGAGAAAGGGGAACAAACACAGGTGTTAGCTGCGTCCGTTTTGCAGAGAATCACTGGGGGGAGGCATTGAATGCCAAGCCGGGAGGGGGAGGGGGGAGGCCCACAGGCGGTCGAGGGGGCTGCGGGAATTGAGCGCTCTCGCCACGCGTGGGCCGAGCTGTCACGGAACATGGTGATTCTTGCTTACAACTCTGAGCAAGAAAGAACCAAGTGGAAAAAAAAAAAACCCAGGCACTTGGTTTGACTTCGTTACCGATAATTTTTGTTAATATAGGAAAAGTTATTCGATGCCCAGGAAAGGCCAAGATGCCAAAGAGGCTGGGAAGAAGTGGCCCACAGAGGAACCAGTTGCAAAACTTAAGGGCTTGAGTGAAGGGTCCTGCGTGGAGATCCTCCACACGCCCCTCTCCTCTTTCCTCACAATTGCTTCTCCACGCAATTCCCGCCGTTGAAGGATCAGGCGACTTCCAACGGGTGCCAATTCCTCCCCCTCGTAACAAGGGCAGCAAAGCAACTTCAGTTGTACCCCTGCGAGCCACAACGTTCCCCTGAAACGACTGGCTTTAGTTTTTGAATGCTTCCCTACAAAAGGCATCGCAAAGCAAGAATGACTTGGTGTGTGTGTGTGTCCCCAAAACAACCTCACTGAAAAGCCACTTTAAAGGGAAAACACTTGCCAGATTCCACCCGCCTGGCGCGGGTGGGAAGTGAACGTCTGAAGCTAGCAAAAGTTGCTGGCCTCCGTCACTTCTCTCTTGTGTTCTCCCGAAAGCTAAGACACGAGAAGAGTCCGATGTATCAACAAGTCTGCAGGAAACAAATGATCCCCCAAAAGAGAAGAGAGTGACAGAGAGAAAGAGAGAAAGAGAGAGAGAGAAGTTAAACCGCTTCTGAGTACGTTCACCAGCCTGAAAGCCAAGCCCTTCTCACGTGTTCACCATTTTGCCGTTTGCAAGCGGCCTTAAAAAGTCACTCTGCCCTTCCACGATGCCGTGGGCTGTTTTGAGGAGAAGGCTGTGCATGCCAGCTGACGGCGTCATCAGGGAGATCCTGCTGCCTGCGGAGGACTCCGTCGGTTGGCCGAAGCAGGAGACGGCCGGCAAGGCTCCCTTCCGCTTCTCCCTGGTGGGTGGGGAAAAGCCAAAGGACACTTGGTCACACAAGCTCCTTTGCAGAAGGGAAATGTTTTCCAGGAAAAAGAAACGAAGGAAGTCCACTTGTCTTTTGGAAAAGCATGTTTGGGACAGGACGTGGCTCAGCCCCGATATCTAACAATGGTTTGGGGGGGGGGGGGAGGGAGAGATGGGAAGAGAGAGAGAGAGAGAAGAGAGAGAGAGAGAGAGAGGGGGGGGGAAAGAGAGAGAGAAGAGACACACAGAGAGAAAGGGCAGGAAAGAGAGAGAGAGAGAAGACACAGAGAGGCAGGAAGAGAGAGAAACAGAGGGAAGGAGAGAGACACACACGAGAGAGAGAGAGAAAAGACACAGAGAGAGGCAGCAAAAAGAGAGAGAGAGAGACAGAGAGAGGGAAAGAGAAGAGACACACATGAGACACACACGCACACACACACACAGAGACAGAGAGAGGGAAGGAGAGAGAGACACATGAGAGACAGAGAGAGAGACAGAGAGACAGAGACAGAAAGACAGAGAGAGGGAAGGAGAGACACATGAGACAGAGAGAGAGACAGACAGAGAGACAGACAGTGAGAGAGACACACATGAGAGACACACACAGAGAGACAGAGAGACAGAGGGAGGGAAGGAGAGAGAGACACATGAGAGACAGAAAGAGAAAGAGACAGAGAGAGGGAAGGAGAGAGAGACGCATGAAACACAGAGAGAGAGAGAGAGAGAGAGAGAGAGAAAGAAAGAATTAGAATCAGATATGAGAAGCTCCACCCACAGCAAGAAAAGAACAATGGAAGGCAAGAGTGTGGAAGAAAACCTCCGTGCAGGGAAACTGAGGTCTTGAGCTACCCTGGACCTTCCCATTTTGCCCCCCACTCACAAAAGAGCAAGTTCTTCATGCAGGAAGGGCCTCTTGGCCTGCCTGGCGTCCATTGGAGCCTGCTCCACAGGGTGGCCATTCTCCAGAGCTGACCCACTGAAGAGGTGATCATTCTGGTCATTAGTGCCAAGCTGCAGGCCCAGCATCTCCTAGAAAGGGGGGGGAAGGACAATTATTGTGGGGATGTATAGGGTTTCCTGCCTAGGCAGGGGGTTGGACTAGAAGACCTCCAAGGTCCCTTCCAACTCTACTATTGTATTATTGTATTATCTATCTATTGTATTATCTATCTATCACCTACCTACCTACATCTATTTATCTACCTACCTGCCTCTATCTATCTATCTATCTATCTATCTATCTATCTATCTATCTATCTATCTATCTATCATCTATCTATCTATCTATCTATCTATCTATCTATCTATCATCTATCTATCAATCTATCTATCTATCTATCTATCTATCTATCTATCTATCATCTATCATCTATCTATCTATCTATCTATCTATCTATCTATCATCTATCTATCTATCTATCTATCTATCTATCTATCTATCTATCTATCTATCTATCTATCTATCTATCTATCTATCTATCTATCTATCATCTATCCACCTACCTACCAACCATTTGTGGTGGCACAGTGGTTAAAATGCAGTATTGCTGGCTAACTGTGTCCACTGCCAGGAGTTCGATCCTGACCGGCTCAAGGTTGACTCAGCCTTCTGGGGTGGGTAAAACAAGGACCCAGATTGTTGGGGCCAATAGGCTGACCTTGTACACCGCTTAGAGAGGGCTGCAAAGCAACGGGAAGCAGCATATAAGTCTGTTGCTATTGTGAGATAATTGGCTGCCTACATTTGACCAATCAATCCCTCAATAGCTACAATGGGCATCTGAGTTCAGCCTTGTAAGGAACGGTGGACCCTTGACCCAGTGGGCTCTCTGAATTGGAAGAGGTGGCACCGCTCTGACATTCTGGGGAAGAGGGAGAACACAGAACAGCCCACGGGTGGGTAGAATCGAGAGAACGTACTTCCATTTGCTCTCCCTGCCCCTCGGCCTCATCCGTGTCCAGCGACGAAAGTTCCAGTTCAATGTCTCGGTTAGACGTGGTGCCCGTCCTGTCCTCGGGGGAGTCGGCCTGGGGAGGGAGCAGGAAAGGAAGGGACCATAAAACAGATGTTGGCGTTATGTCCCACCAGCAGCCAGCAAATTCAGACAATAAGGAGGTTGGGGAGGAACCTGGGCCAGTCTTGGGAGCCTGGGGAAGGCTCGGATGAGGGCTCTGTGTCAGAGGCAGAGAGGAGGCCAGGGCCATCGGACAGTTATCAGCTGCCTCCTGAGCCTGATTATCAACGAGGCGGAAGAACAGCAGGAGCCTGTTCCCAGTGTACGCGTGCACAGAGCTGCCAGAGGGCAAGAACAATTAAGAAAACAGGGGCGACTTGGGAGTAAGGCTTGGAGATGATTGGCCCCTCCCATAAGACATAAAAGAGGGGCGAACGGGACGTGAGCTTTTGCAGTGAGCAATTAGTCCATCTGGTCGGTTCAGGCTTGGAAAAGTTCTGTTTGATTCTGTGCTAAGCTTGGCCTTGCTCTGCATTGGGCAGTTAGGTTTCTGGCAGCATTCCAAAGGAGATCAGGTTGTGGCAACTCGAGCAGACATCTGTCGGACTCTTCACGGACTGTTTGGGAAGCCTTGTGGACTTTCAATGACCATAATTTGCAGCCGTATAAATAAAAGAGGGTTTTCGGAACTGAGATTGGGATTTATGCCTTCCCAGGAAGCCTAAATCAGAACAGTTGGAATGAAACACATCTCGGTGCAGCGGATACGGAGGGGGGGGGGGGAGAGAAAGCCTCCTTACCTGGCCATTCCTCAGCTCCATTTCCTTGCTTAAGAGCTTTAAGGCGAGGGCGCTGCCTTCGCTCAGGGAGTCCCACTTCTGCTGCGTGGCCAGGGCGTTGGCTTCTCTCTGGAGCAGCAGCGAGTTACTTTTGGCCTGGGCGGAAAAGCAGAGTGGGCCCCCAAATGGTCAAGGGAGATGGCTTTTCTTAATATCTCAAGACTTAAAATGGACACCTAACATCAAAAACATCATCAAATGAGCACAACAAAGAATGTTCTTTCTGCGCCAACTCAGGAAGCTCAAACTGCCCAAGGAGCTGCTGATTCTGTTCTACGGAGGAAGGATTGAGCCTGTCATCTCCACCTCCATCACTGTCTGGTTTGGTTCTGCAACCCAACAAGACCCACATGGACTTCAGAGGATAATCAGAACTGCAGAAAAAACCATGGCTACCAACCTGCCTTCCATTGAGGACCTGTATCTTGCACAAGTCAAAAAGAGGGATGTGAAAATATCTACAGACCCCTCGCATCCTGGACATAAATTGTTTCAACTCCTACCCTCAAAACGACGCTATAGGGCACTGCACACCAGAACAACTATAGGCACAAGGACAGTTTTCTCCCGAATGCCATCACTCTGCTAAACAACTAATTCCTACAATACTGTCAAATAATTTACTAAGACTGTATTAGTATTATTGTTCTCTCCCTTCCTAGTATCTTATCTCTCCCCACTTATGACTGTAACCATGTTGCTTGTATCTCTATAATTTATATTATTGTATTTCTTTCCTAGTATGATTTGATGGCTTATTAGTAACTTACGACTATCACTAAGTGTGTTGTATCTTATGATTCTTGATGAATGTATTTTTTCTTTTTAGCTTATGCACCAAAGACAAATTCCTTGTGTGTCCAATCACACTTGGCCAATAAAAAATTCAATTCAACCCCATTTTTGTAATCTATTTTATTCTGTAATGTGTCCCGTGTTCTCCTCTTCTCTTCTGCATTCTCTTCTCTTCTGCATTCTGTTGTTCTATTCTATTCTATTCTATTCTTGAAATCTATTTTATTCTGTAACGTGTTCCTTGTTCTCTTCTCTTCTGCGTTTTGTTCTCTTCTCTTTTGCATTCTGTTTTCTCTTCTCTTCTGCATTCTCTTCTCTTCTGCATTCTGTTGTTCTATTCTATTCTATTCTATTCTTGAAATCTATTTTATTCTGTAACGTGTTCCTTGTTCTCTTCTCTTCTGCGTTTTGTTCTCTTCTCTTTTGCATTCTGTTTTCTCTTCTCTTCTGCATTCTCTTCTCTTCTGCATTCTCTTCTCTTCTGCATTCTGTTCTGTCCTGTCCTGTCCTATCCTATCCTCTCTGTCCAGGGCCGTGAATCCTGCTTCAATCAGGAAGCTGTGCTCCTGGCTCCAAGAGCCACAGGAAGGACGCTTGCTAAAATCCCTCCCTCCCAAAATACCCTTACCCTTTGGGGGCAAGCTGTACCTGTTGTAATTCAGTGCTCAGGAGGTCTCCGGTGCTTGAGTGCTTTTGGGGAGCTGATTCCTCAGGAGGAACAAACTGGCCCCTTGAAAAAGAGAGAAGAAAAGCCAAGCCTTGACCTTCGGCCCCGGATGCATCTGCAAAAAAGGCCTCCCCAGGTAAATTCTGATCTCAAAGACTTTGCGTCCTGCCATCCAGGAGACTGTTCTCACTTATCAAGGGGACTGGGCTCTTCCTTGGCTCTCCTCACTGGTGGGATTTAAATAACTGAACCACCAGTTCTCTGGCTGGGTAGGCGTGGCCGGGTGGTCATGTGACTGGGTGGGTGTGGCCAAATCAACATAACTCATCACACGCAGCACCGCCTCCCGACACTTGCCTCAAAGGTGGAGGTGGGATTCAGCAATTCTGACCAGTTCAGGCTAATCCCACCAGTGGCTAGTCCCACCCCTGGCCATTTTGGGCCGTTTTTGGGGCATTTTTCAGACCTGAAAAACAGACAAAAAAAGCCTGAAAAATGGGCAAAAAAGGCCTGAAAACAGACAAAAAAAGGACAAAAAAGGCTGAAAAATGGGCAAAAAAGTCCTGAAAAACAGACAGAGACCTGAAAAACAGACAAAAAAGGCTTGAAAAACAGACAAAAAAGGCTTGAAAAATGGGCAAAAAAGGCCTGAAAACAGACAAAAAAGGACAAAAAAGACTGAAAAATGGGCAAAAAAGTCATGAAAAAGACAAAAAAGTCCTGAAAAACAGATAAAGAGACCTGAAAAATAGACAAAAAAGTCTTGAAAAACAGACAAAAAAGGCCTGAAAAATGGGCAAAAAAGGCCTGAAAACAGACAAAAAAGGACAAAAAAGGCCTGAAAATGGGCCAAAAAGTCCTGAAAAACAGACAAAAAAGGCCTGGAAAATGGGCAAAAAAATGGACCGAAAACGCCCCCAAAGCATCTGAAAAACGGCCCAGAAAAAGGGTGGGGCGGAGCCAGCCAGTGGTGGGATTAGCCGGTTCACTGAACTGGGCAGAATTTTAATAACCGGTTCACTCGAACTGGCTGAATCTCACCTCTGGCTCTCCTGCATGAACAAGCAAAGGGCTATGGCAGAGGTGGGATCCAGCAGGTTCTGAACAGTTCTGGAGAACCGGTAGCAGAAACTTTAAGTAGTTCAGAGAACTGGCAAACACCACCTCTGGCTGGCCCCGCCCACATCTATTCTCTGCCTCCCGAATCCCAGCTGATCGGGAGGGAATGGGGATTTTGCAGTATCCTTCCCCCTGGAGTGTGGACGGAATGGAGATTTTACAGTATCCTTCCCCTGCCACGCCCACAGAACCGGTAATAAAAAATGTTGAATCCCACCACTGGGCTGGGTAGCCCGGAGCTCAGTCCTGACTGGATCCGTCTGGGAAGCCCATTCTACCTACCGTTCTATGAAAGGTGCTGAGGAAGTCGAATCGGATGCGTAGCAGCAGCTCCATCTCAGGTCCACCGAGCTGATGCTGGGGATATAATCTGTTAAGAGGCAAACGATGGAGGGTCAGCTCAGCGGGTGCCTTGCCCTGCCCCTCTCCTCCTCCTCCTCCCCTTGAAGGTGCTGCTGCCCGCACCTGACATGCTGATGGGTTTGGTAGTGCTTCCTTGGGAAGCAGTCGCCTGGACAGGGTCCGTGGTATGGTAGCCTGTCCGTGATGACCTGGAGATGGCGCCCCACTTGGAAATGATTGGCCCGTCAGTGAAAGGGATGATAGGGTCTTCCTCCTTGGCCTTCCTCTGGGTTTCAAAGAGATGCGCCGCTGGGCTCTTGGGGTCTCTGCTGTCCAGATCCTGCATGGAAGGGAAGGCTGAGAGGGGCTTGGCAACCCCAGCCCCAATGGATCCTTCCAGATCCCCAAGATCATTTTAAGGCCACCTCTAAAGGTGCTTTTTCAAAAGGCAACTGGACGTGCTTTATTTTTATTTTTTTACTCCTTGAAGACGTTTCATGTCTCATCCAAGAAGCTTCTTCAGTTCAGTAACAGACAATAGATCACAAGCTGGGCTCTTATGGACTCTCACCGGTATTCTTAATGTCCGTAGGCTTTGATCAAGCAAAGCAAGTAGTAATTAATAGAATGGAGGACATGGGAGTTCCAAGAAGAACTAAATAGGTTGTAGGGACAGAATCAAACAGGGTCCGTGGGAATCGGCAAGATATCGAAATGACCTGATCTTCCCAAAACAAAGAATAGCTTTCTTCAGAGCCAGATTTAACATTCTCCCTCCAGGGCAGGTATAAGAGAACACCTTATAGGGTTATAGGGTTTCCTCCCTAGGCAGGGGGTTGGACTAGAAGACCTCCAAGGTCCTTTCCAACTCTACTATTGTATTGTATTGTATTGTATTGTATTGTATTTGTATTAGTATTATTTGTATTTGTATTATTTATATTTGTATTTGTATTTGTATTTGTATTTGTATTGTATTGTATTGTATTGTATTGTATTGCATTGCATTGCATTGCATTGTATTACCTACAGCAGAACGGGTTTGTATATGTGGTAAAGGAGAAGTGGAAGATATCTCACATGTTTTATTGTACTGTGAGCTATACAGAGTGCATAGGCCAGCATATATTCTCCCCTTACTAGAGAGATCGCCAGGGAGACAAATTTTATGCAGGCTTTCTCCTCCAGGACTCAAACCCGTCTACCACGGGTGCAGTGGCAAAATTCTGTGTTGCTGCAATGCCCGTAAGAAAAAAATGGGCTACAGAAGTATAGTTGTCATCTTGTGCCAATTCTTTGGACATACCTCTAATCAATTTCTGGACCGTTGTATTTACTCCCATACTTATCGGCTTTTCACCCACGTAAAGCAGGGAGTGACCCGAACAATTGGAGAGCGTGCATGTTATTATCCAACTTTAATGTCAATACCTTTTAAATATATTTTAATGTCAGTACTTTTTAATATATTGTAAAAAGTAATGTCTATTGCTGGTCTTTGACCGTAATAAAGATGTATTAGTATTATTGTTATTATTATTATAGGTAAAGCGAGGAAGATTCTCGGAGGAGAAGCTAAACGTCTTCAAGGAGAAAAACAAAAGAAGTCGACCTGCCCTTTGAAAAGCACTTTTGGGACCTCCAAGACCTGGATGGCCGAGAATCTTTACGGGATGCGCCCTTACTAGGAGGATTGTGGTGGATTTAGACAGGACGTCCTTCGGTTCAGCCTCAACCGCGCTGACGCATGAACTGATGGTGCTACAGGACCAGGGCGAGTACTGGCACAGCTGCCCATCTTCGTACTTGGGGTCGCTCGAGCCGCTGGAGTTCTCGCTGAACTGCAAGAAGCAGGAGGGGGGGGGGAGGAAAAAAACAACCCCTGACCACCTTGCAGAGACCATCCGGGTCAGCCTTGGGCGACTTTCCCGAGACACAAGAGGGCAGTGATGGATGGAATGAAAGAGGGAAAGAAAGAGATCTGATTGCACGTGATGGAAACCATCAGGGGGAAGAGAAGAATGTGGTGGGGGGGGGGGAAGGATGAGAAAAAGGATGAATGTATTCAGGGTATTTGGGTCCTTCCCTCAGACTAAATATTACATGCTCCCAGGCTGCGAAAGGGGAGAAAGAAAGAAAGAAAGAAAGAAAGAAAGAAAGAAAGAAAGAAAGAAAGAAAGAAAGAAAGAAAGAAAGAAAGAAAGAAAGAAAAAAGCCCAGAGGAAAGGAAGAAAAAGAAAGACAGAAAGAAAGAGGAAAAGAAGAAAAATAAAGAAAGAATGGAAGGAAGGACCGAATGGAGAAAGTATGAAAGAAAAAAAAGGAAGGAAGAAAAGAGAGACAGAAAGACAGAAAGAAAGAAGAGAAAGAAAGAAAGAAAGGAGAGAAAGACGGAAAGAAGAAAAAGAAAGAAGAAAGAAGAAAGAAAAAGAAAGGAAGGAAGCAAGGAATGACCGAATGGAGAAAGTATGAAAGAAAAAAAGGAAGGAAGAAAAGAGAGCCAGAAAGACAGAAAGAAAGAAGAGAGAGAAAGAAAGGAGAGAAAGACAGAAAGAAGAAAAAGAAAGAAGAAAAGAAAGAAGAAAGAAAAAGAAAGAATGGAAGGAAGAAAAGAGAGACAGAAAGACAGAAAGAAAGAAGAGAAAGAAAGAAAATGACAGAAAGAAAGAAAAAGAAAGACAGAAAGAAAGAAGAAAAAGAAAGAAAGAAAGAAAGAAAGAAAGAAAGAAAGAAAGAAAGAAAGAAAGAAAGAAAGAAAGAAAGAAAGAGTCCCTTCTCTCCCAGAGGTTTTGGGGCCTTACTTCAGAACTGAAGTCCACACAGAAGAGAGGCGAAGGGGAGGACGGAGAGGCTGCGGCTGCAGGAAGAGTGGAAGTTGCCACCAGGGGCACTTTCGGGAGGTGGCAAGGAGTCCACTGCTCTGGCTTCCTTCTGACGGGGTCCTCGTAGGCAGCCTTCAGGTGTCCACAAGGTTCCTACGAGGAAGATAAAAAATGGGGTGTCTCTGAGGGCCAAGTGACACTCGACAACTTGCTCTGAGCAGGCGGAGAGTTTGTTTATTCACCATCTCCCTTTAACACACCTATCATCCCTTACGGGGTGGAGTCTGGGCGGAGAATGGAGCTAGCAGAGCGTTTAATGGCCCGATGCCTTTCCTGTTGCCAGTGCGGAGTTATAGTCAGCAGATATATTCTCATTGTGCCCAGAGAGAGAAATGTCTACCACTACCTAGGATTGAACTAACAGCCTCCTGATTGTGAGGAGTAGAGCTCCACCTCTAGGCACCACTCTACTGAGTGGTTTAGGACACTGATTTACCACCACCCATCTCGTTCCGACAACTCAAGCGTTCAAGTGTTCAAGGAGGGGGTGGTGGTGGTGGTGTCATCTTAACGACTGCAACCAGGACGACCAGAACCAGGGTCGCTGAGCAGTGCAGTCATGTGATGTACCCCCCCCCTCTGTCAGAAATGGTGTAGGGTCTCCTGCTTGGGTGGGGGTGGGGGGATTGGACTAGAAGACCTCCAAGGGTCCCTTCCAACACTGTTAAATCGGTCAAATCAAGGCAGTGGTCACCTTGGCTAAGCTTTAGAGCACCTACCCTCGCCCAAGGCACGGCCCTCTGCTCCGCTGGCACCTGGCAGGGCACCGGACAGTAGCTGTCCAAAGAGCCGTATCTTTCCCGCAGGAAGTTGTGATAGACGGAGGGGTAGGTGGCTTCCATGGGAGGTAAAGAGTTGCTCCGGATGATATCATCCCTCTGGTACATCGGCGGCCGCCAGATACGCCGGCTGTCGTAAACCGGAGCGTACATCCCGGAAGGAATGGGTGGCACCGGCCCGTAGGGCTGCGGTGGCGGCTGTTGGTAAGCAGCGGTGAGTCTGTCCCGAGAAGGAAACGTGCCATAATGCTCGCTATACTGTAGACAGGCCGGCGGGAGGGAGGATTCTGAGACACTGCTGGACCTCACAAAGCGATGGAGGCATGGTGGCACAGCCGCGGGGACTGCCGGGGGGCCTGGGTAGTATCCTACAGAAGGAAAAGCGAAGTTGAACTCTTCTTACACACCCAGAAGGGAAAAAAGTTAGGGACCCCCGCTAAGGATACTTCTACAAGTCAGAAGGGATGCCATTGGGCAGAAAATACCAGTAAAGACCAGTACAGGTAAGTCTAGTGTTGGCAAACCTTTTCGGCACCAAGTGCCGAAATGGGAGAGTAAGGCGGTGAATGGCCCCTCCCACAGGGAATAAAGACTCCATGTCAAAACCCCTTTTTATGAAGCTAAGGTGAATCCTTCTCATTCGCACTACCTTCTTCTGAGGAGAGGCTGCCTGTCAGGCCTGCAGCCATATTCCTCTTGGATCTTTGGCCTGCCACACTTTCTATTATTCTGCTATGCCTTTTCTGTGGTGGGAAGATGGGAGCGGGGATTGTACGGAGTTAGATGCTATGTAGCCAAAACAAAATGGTGGACGGTGAATGGCCCCTCCCACAGGGAATAAAGAGGAGCGAAAGGGGAGGGGAGTTTGCAGGAGACAATTACTCCGCTCAATGAGTGTGAAGATTTGTTCGTGACTCTCTTGAGACTCCTTGCCAAGGATTTGCTTTGCTTTTGGAAGATATTGGCCTGGCAGCTCTCCAAGCCTGATAAGGTCTGTGCTTGTCAAATCACCCTTGAAAGACTGTTTGCCAGGACTGTCGGGGTTCCAAATAGCATCCAAAATTAAATCAAGAGTCCGAGGCAAAGTATTGCTCAAAGTTCCAATTTATGAAGAGAACGATGTTGGCACATCTGGGGAAACCCAAATCTGAAAGCTTCCTGGTTTCCCCCACCCAGTTGAAAGTTCAAGATCTTGCCCCCCGCCCCCACACCCACAAGTCCATCCCATGGTCCAATCTCCCACTGCCATGCTGGCAGTTCTACCACCCATCCAGTTCCAGTCAGGTGCAGAGGTGCAGAGACAAAGGATGACCTTGGTTTTCTAGAATGAACTTTGTTTTGGTTACATAGCATCTAACTCCGTACAATCCCCCCTCCCATCTTCCCACCACAGAAAAGGCATAGTAGAATAATAGAAAGTGTGGCAGGCCAGAGATTCAAGAGGAATATGGCTGCAGGCCTGACAGGCAGCCTCTCCTCAGAAGAAGGTGGTGCGAATGAGAGGGATTCACCTTAGCTTCATAAAAAGGGGTTTTGACATGGAGTCTTGCTTCATGTTTCGGTGAAGCCCAGGTCAGAACACACACAAGTGTTTTGTGTGCGAGCACAATTTGTGTGCCTGCCACTCCCACGCCACTCCTCCCCACGGCAGGGGCCGAGCTGCCAACTTAGTTAGGGATTGCTATTTTAAACACCTTTCATGAGTGGGATGCTCACCTGTTTGCGGGTAAGGCGGAGTCTCATAGGAGAGGTGAGCCCGAGGATCCTGGAAGTACGGAAGGCTCTCCGAGTGAGCTGGGTAGATGGGCAGACGGGTGGTGAAAAGGCTGGGTTTGGGGGCGAGGGGGCTTATCTCGCTGCCCGCCAGGGCAGGGGAGGGAGGGAGAGGAGGGGGAGGAGGAATGGGGCCTGCTGAGGTAGCTGCGGTCTGGATCACAGGCGTTTTCGGAGAGCAGCCGGTTTGACTGTAAAGAATCGGAGAGATTAAATTAGGGCTGCTGCCACCTGTGTGCAAATGGGACAGTGTTAAAATATTCATGATTGGGAGAGACATGGGAACAAGGTCAGCCAAGGAATAGGCAACAGCAACGAAGTCAGCCACTGAGAGCTTAAATAAGATCTGAGTCTGTGCAGGGAATTGAAACAGAAACTTAAGCAGTCTGTTGCTCTGAGAAGTAAACTAGCGCTCTATCTGGGCTTGTCTGCTGAAAGGAAGCTAACTGCTTGCGTTTGCCTGTAACTCTCCTGCCTTGTGTTAACTTGGAAGAATCACCTGTTGGTGTTGTACATTTATTCATCTGTTCTTATATATAAAGAAGTTAATGAGTCCTGCTGCATCAGTTATCTGTGGGTGCTTCTGGATTTGAATCTATGCAACAAACTCTGACAGGCAGGATGATCTGATCTAAGCAGAAGGAACCCAGAGAAGGAAGCGGCCTTCCCTTTTCCCGGGGGGTGGGGGAGCCCTAGAACCTACTGTTCAGGCAGAGGCTCGTTGGGAGACAAAGCGGGATTTTGGCCGTTCCCCACGCCCTTTCCGCCTTTCTTCACGTGCTCCAGAGTCCGTAACGAAGGGCTGTTGATACAACGGGAGATCAGCTGGGGGGCGCCGCTCTCTGGACTGGGACTCCTGTTGGCGCTGGACACTGCCTTTCCCGCCAGGTCCGTGTTTCCTAGGATGGAGATGACATTCCCAGCAGTGGGGAGCATGGCGCTTGTGATGCTGGCTTTCCCAAGCAGAGGGAAGGGTCTGGTGGTGGCGGCACCGATTTTCTTGTTTCTTAGCCGATACCTGCAGCGGACAGAGAGGAGAGCAGAGCTCGGTTGAATATACTCCCCCCAAAAACCGGCCAGGGATCCAGATGTAAGATTGTTCCTGTCATGGTAATGATGATTTAAAACTGACCAGCCAATGTAAGGCTATAACTTAAGATGATGAAATGAGGATGAGTCAGCAGAGGCATTGCCGCTTTAAGAAGCTGGGTTATTGCCACTTTAAGAAGCTGTCTATATAAAGGAGGTCATGAGCAGACTTCTCTCTCTTTGTGTATTTCTCTCGTGTCCGGTATCCATTGCTAAGTTCTCTGTGCAGAGTTAAGAAGATTACTTGTCAGGTATTTGCTACCGTATATATTTCTGTATATGTTGTATAGAAACCACTGTGTGTTTTGCTCCTGGGTTGTCTCCTAATAGTAGTCGCGCTTTTAAACGCCCTGACAGCCCACTTAAGCTACCTTGCTAATCTCCAAACCTGGCGACTTTTTCTGGACTTCAACTCCCAGAATTCCTCAGCCAGGAATTCTGGGAGTTGAAGTCCACAAGTCTTGAAAGTTGCCAAGTCTGGAGACTCCCGAGATAGACAAACTGCTCAGCAACAGAATTTGGACGAATTGGACAAACAAGCCTTTCTTTGTTCAAAAACCAGAAAGTTCTCATTGTCTCTCTCCCCCCCCCAGGTGACCTGAACAGCCCAGGCACCCCTTAATCGCCCCAAAACCTTCAGTTCTCATCATGTTTTTCAGGCCTGACTATATCCAGACGCCTACTTTAAAGTAGGTGGGATGCTATGATTTCAGGAAGATTCCCTTAGTAGGTATTCTGCAGCCAGGGCGTTTTTAAGTTTAACGTTAAGCAAGTAATTTAGTGCTTGGCTTTTCGGGGAGGTCTTATTATTTTTGAGGTGCAGGAGGACCCTTAACCTCGGCCTGCGGCCCGCGGCCCAGCTGATCCAGAGAGGGCCGGAGGTTCTGTCTCTGCTTCTGAAACACTCTTGTCATCCCTAGCATCGTTGGGCCTGCTGCTCTTTTTGTGGCCGCCACTAAGAGGAGCGCGGTAGCAAGGGTTTGCTGGGACCGGCCTCCGCAAGGCCGATCCGCGTGCATGGCAGGTGCATGAGGGGTGAATGGGGCATGTCCCTCTCCTCTGCGCCCCTAGGAAATGTTGCGCATGCGGTTAAATATTTTAGGGGAGGGTTTATTTTGGGGGGGAGGGGCTTACTTCAGTGCATGTGCTCCAAAGCCTGATTGGGCTTATTATCCGGGGAGGGCTTATTTTCGGGGAAATGGGATTATTTGCTCTATTGTTTTGGAACCCGGCTGCTGAATTGGGTGTGAGTTTACCTGGATCAAGGCTGCCAAGCTGACATTAGGCCTCATTAGACAGATGGGGGTGGGGTATTGTTCTCCCCCCCCACCCAAAAAAAAGGACTTACTTCTCCAGCTCCTCCTGCGAGTGAGCGAAGGTGCAGTTGCTTCCGCGCGGACACCCGCCCTGCTGCCTGAGGTCGCGGCACAGACTGGTTTTATACTTGCTGTTCGGCTGCGGCTTTCGAGAGAAGAGAGGGGAGAGACATGAACGGGCCCTGCCAACATCTTGCCAAGGGCCAACCACGCAGCATGCCACCATGGGGGACCACTGGCGTTAACAGCATGTGAAATGGGTGCATCTGGTCTGACCTAGGCTTCCCCAAATCACGAAAAAAGACTCCTTGTCCCCCCAAAAACCCTTTATTATTTGGCTAATGTGAATTCCTAGCATTCATGTCCAGCAAAGTCCCGGCCAACGGTCTTTCAAGAGATTTCACAACTACAGGCCTTTATCAGTCTTGGAGAGCTGCCAGGCCGATATCTTCCAAACTCCATGCTGTAGCAGCAATTACTTGGCCAGAAGTCAGGGACAGATCTTCACCTGAATGAATTGAACTAATGGCCTCCTGCAAACTCCACTCCCCAGTCGCTCCTCTTTTATTCCCTATGGGAGGGGCCATTCACCGTCCAGCTGGCCTTTACTCCCGAGTTGAGCCTTGTTCCTTAGCTGTTCCCTTCTCCTGGCAGCTCTGCACATGTGCACCCTGGGAACAGGCTCCAGCTGTTTCTCTGCTTCACTGATGTGTGACTCTGAAGGCAGCTGATAACTGTCAGGCAGCCTTGGTCCCCTCTCTGCCTCCGACACAGAGCCCTTATCCGAGCCTCCCCCAGACTCCAGGACTGGCCCATCTTCCTCCCCAACCTCCTCCCTGTTTCAGTCTGCCGCCAGCTCTTCTGGCAGACCACAACAATATCTGCAGTCCCTTTTGGCCATCTTTCCAATCTTTCATAATCTTTCTCTTTGCTTTTTACTGTTCACAACTTCTCAGCGAACCGGTAGCGGAAATTTTGAGTAGTTCAGCGAACCGGTAGCAGAAATTTTGAGTAGTTCAGCGAACCGGTAGCAGAAATTTTGAGTAGTTCAGCCAACCAGTAGCAGAAATTTTGAGTAGTTCAGCGAACCGGTAGCAGAAATTTTGAGTAGTTCAGCCAACCGGTAGCAGAAATTTTGAGTAGTTCAGCGAACCGGTAGCAGAAATTTTGTGTAGTTGAGCGAACCGGTAGCAGAAATTTTGAGTAGTTCAGCGAACCGGTAGCAGAAATTTTGAGTAGTTCGGAGAACTGGCAAATGCCACCTCTGGCTGGCCCCAGAGTAGGGTGGGAATGGAGATTTTGTGGTATCCTTCCCCTGCCATGCCCACAAAACCAGTAGTAAAAAAAAATGAATTTCACCATTGCTTAAAGCAGGCTTCTCCAACCTGATTGGCTCCAGCTGTGTAAATGTCACTTCCCAGAATTCCCCATCCACGGTGGCCATTGCAGAGAATTCTGGGAAATGGCCTCTAGGTTAGGAAAAGAATGACTTAAAAGAGGGCTGATAAACTCCTGGCCCACAGGCCAGGTTAAGTCACACACTGCCCATGCCTGTTTGAGCAGAAAAAGTCCTGATATGTCACGTGATGCCACTGTAATGATGTGAGTTTGACACCCCTGATTAAAGCATTGGACCGAGGAGAAATCCAGACTTATTTCTCTCCAAGCTATGACTTTCAGCACCTACAACTGTCAACTAGCAAAAGATGAGAGTTCAACCAGGCGTTCAAAAAATTAAATCAGAGAGACTCCGACCTGTGATTTTAATTTAATCTCGTTTTAACCTCACTTGCTGTTTTATAGGTTCAGGTGAGAATCAAAGTGCCATCGTTACGACAAACCAAATCGCCACGACCCTACCTGTGGAATCTCGGGGCCCTTTCTGCTGTGGTTCTGGATGAAATCCACAAGGCCACGCACCACCGTCTTAACAGCCACGGTGGCATTTTCCAGCTGCTCCCAGGTTGGAGAGGCTGCATCTGGGAGGGTGGGAAAAGGGAAGAATGAAAACCAACGTTCAGTGGCTACTAGCAGCACGTCAAGATTGTGTCGCTTTCCATTCTGCAGGTGTCAAGAGTGAGTCACTCTTCCACCTAGTTACTTTTTCGCTTGCGGTTGGACAACAATCGGGAAGGTTAGGATTAGTTGGAATGTTGGGGGCGTTAGATAGTTACCGTATTTTTCGGACTATAAGATGCTGGACTATAAGACACACTTAGCTTTTGGGGAGGAAAACAAGGGGGAAAAAATCTGCCTCTGCTTCCCAGCATCCATTCAGTATTCATCTGGCCGAGGTGGGTAAAATGAGGACCCAGATTGTTGGGGGCAAGAGGCTGACTCTGAAAACTGCTTAGAGAGGGCTGTAAAAACACTTTGAAGTGGTGTATCAGTCTAAGTGCTATTGCTATTCCTTCCTTTCCTTCTTTCCTTTCCTTTCGTTTCTTCTTTCCTTTCGTTTCTTCTTTCCTTTCATTTCTTCTTTCCTTTCCTTTCCTTCTTTCCTTTCTTTTCCTTTTCTTTCCTTTCCTTCCTTCCTTCCTTCCTTCCTTCCTTCCCTGAGCCGTTGTAGCGCAGTGGTTAGAATGCAGTATTGCAGGCTAATTCTCCCCACTGCCAGCAGTTCGATCCTGACTGGCTCAAGGTTGACTCAAGCCTTCCGTCCTTCCGAGGTGGGTCAAATGAGGACCTGCATTGTTGGGGGACACGAGGCCAACTCTGAAAACCGCTTAGAGAGGGCTGTAAAAGCACTTTGAAGCGGCATATAAGTCTAAGTGCTATTGCTATAGTCCTTCCTTCCTTCCTTCCTTCCTTCCTTCCTTCCTTCCTTCCTTCCTTCCTTCCTTCCTTCCTTCCCTCCCCCCTCTCTCCCTCCCTCAGCTGTTGTGCAGTGGTTAGAATGCAGTATTGCAGGTTAATTCTGCCCACTGCCAGCAGTTCGATCCTGACTGGCTCAAGGTTGACTCAAGCCTTCCGTCCTTCCGAGGTGGGTCAAATGAGGACCTGCATTGTTGGGGGACAAGAGGCCAACTCTGAAAACCGCTTAGAGAGGGCTGTAAAAGCACTTTGAAGCGGCATATAAGTCCAAGTGCTATTGCTACATCATCTTTTGCAACCAGCAAAAGACCGGAAAAAGCATCATGTGAGAAGGATCAAAGGGAAGGAGGAAAGAAAGGAGACGGAACAGAACAGGAGTGGGGGGGGGGGGGCTCCACCGTCTCTCCACCGACATACCTGGATTGGGATCTATATTAGCCAAGAATTCCAAATGGGGACGCAGCCGATTCAGATTGGCGGGGTCCCCCGTTCGCTGCAGGACAATGGTCAATTCCTGCACGCTTTTCGCAAAGGACTCCGGAGACTGGAGCTAAGTGAAAAGAAGCACATGCTTGGCACCCAACTTTTTGGCCTGACAGATTGAACATTTACTCAAGAGTCTCAAGAGCTTTTCCCCAAGTCAGGTGTCATGCAAAGTCATGCATCAATGCGGGGCCGGGAATTTTCAGAGAGGGTGGGGTATTCCTGGTATTTGGAAGGAACGAGCATTAGTAAGACCCATGTGGCAGTATAACCTACATAATTTTTTTGGGGGGGGAGGCATTTAAAAATATCATCTGGGCGTTGAGCATGGCCCTTGTGTGAAAGGAAGTAAAAGCAGCTCACTTCCACCCGAGTCTCAGAAGTGTTTTTTTAAGGAGAGAATTGGACTTGTTTTTTTTTTTCTTTGGAAGACGTTTCGCTTCTCATCCAAGAAGCTTCTTCAACTCTGACAGGACAGTGGGGAAGGGAAGGATTTATACGCCCTGCAGACAGGTGGTCATTTGCGTCCTTTTTAGAGAAGGGGTTCTCAAACCTTTCTATACCCCGCATTCCTAGAATGCTTCCGGTATAGTCTCGCACCCCTTACGTAAGTAAATAATTATATGCAGATCATTATGCATATACAGTGTAATTTTAAAATTTGTAAACCCAGGTTTTCGCACTGTGGAATATCTTCTCTCACCCGTTGGGAACCCCCGTTTCAGAGGCTCACTGAAGCCACTTGAAAGCCACTCCAAGAAGCTTCTTCAGCTCTGACCGGATGGTGGTGGGGAATGGAAGGATTGATGCTCCTTGCAGACAGCTGGTCCTTTGCATCCTTTTAGAGGGTCGTTGAGGCCACTTGGGGGTTTATTTGTGTCTTCTTTGAAGACATTTTGAGGCCACTTGGAGGCCATTTTCACCACTCAGGTGACCCTGAGGACACAGAGAAACAGCCAAGTGGCCTCAGCGACCCTCTAAAAGGATGCAAAGGACCAGCTGTCTGCAAGGAGCATCAATCCTTCCACTCCCCACCATCATCCAGTCAGAGCTGAAGAAGCTTCTGGGATGAGAAGCAAAATGTCTTCACAGAAGACACAGAGAAACCCCCAAGTGGCCTCAACGACCCTCTAAAAGGATGCAAAGGACCAGCTGTCTGCAAGGAGTGTAAATAATTCCATTCCCCACCATCATCCAGTCAGAGCTGAAGAAGCTTCTGGGATGAGAAGCAAAATGTCTTCAAAGAAGACACAAACAAACCCCCAAGTGGCCTCAACGACCCTCTCAAAGGATGCAAAGGACCAGCTGTCTGCAAGGAGTGTAAATCCTTCCATTCCCCACCATCATCCAGTCAGAGCTGAAGAAGCTTCTGGGATGAGAAGCAAGATGTCTTCAAAAGAAAAATCAGAAAGTCCAGTTCCCTCCTGAAAAAGCACCTCTGTGACTTTGGATGACAGAGAATCTCTACAGACTTCCATCCAAGTTTCTGGACTTTAGAAAGGTTTTGTTTCTTGGAAGGAAGTACATCAAGGAAGATGCAGCAAAACCGCTTTTTTGCCCCCCCCCCCCCCCCAGAGTCGCATCCTCAGTCCGCATAAACGGAAGATCAGCGTTCAGGAACCGCAGCTCCCAGCTCAGAATCTGCCCTATGCAGCTTCATCATCGGATGCATCGAAGCTCACTTCTTCGGACGCCAAAGCTGACCTTATCGATGATGGACTGCATGTGGGATTTATGGACCAAGTCGCCGTAGAGGAGGGAGGACCACTGCTCGGGAGAGATCCGTAGACCGGCCTCCAGGGCGATGTGGACGATCTGCGCGTCGTGCTCCCTCCTCAGGGCCTCGTAGCTGCGGAATTCCTCCTTCAGCTGCATCAGGGAGGAGTCCTCGTCTCTCTTGGTGACCTGCGTAAGGAAAGACAACCCTGCTCAATCGATCCCTTCTAAGAGGCCACGTTTGTTTCATATTATTATAGCTCTATTGATTAGCCTACAGGCCATATCAAAGCGCAAGTGTTCTGACTTAGACTTCCAGAGGAAGCATAAATCACAATCTTAGTCCCCAAAACCCTCTGTTTATTTAGACAGCTGTGAATTATGGTCATTCCCAGCCCGTCAATGATTCACAAACAGCCTGTGAAGAGTCCGACAGATGTCTGCTCGAGTTGCCACTGTCTTTCAGGGGATAAGCGCCCACCTTTATCTCCCTTGAAACGCTGCCAGAGACCAAATTGCTCTTTAGTTTCGCAAGGCCAAACGCAGCACAGAGTCAAACAGAGTTTCTGAGAGCTTGAACCGACCAGAGGAACTAATTGCTTCCTGCAAAGGCTCATGTCCGTTTGCTCCTCTTTTATGTCTTACGGGAGGGGCCAATCATCTCCAAGACTTACACCCAAGTCGCCCGTTTTGTCTTAATTGTTCTTGCCTTCTGGCAGCTCTGCGCATGCGCACACTGAGAACAGGCTCCAGCTGTTCTTCTGCCTCACTGATGTCTGACTTCGAAGGCAGCTGATAACTGTCAGACGGCCCTGGCCCCTTCTCTGCCTCCGACACAGAGCCCTCATCAGAGCCTTCCCCAGACTCCAGGACTGGCCCATCTTCCTCCCCAACCTCCTCACTGTCCCAATCTGCTGCCAGCTCCGCAGGCCACTGGTTGACCACAACAAGGTACAAACACATATCACCAATCAAACCCTATACAAACAATTTAAAATAAGAGTAGGGTAAAATGCAATAGTTATAGGATAAGGTACAACATAATTTAATACCTTATGTTAAATAGAATAAAATGGCATAACATTATATTTCAGAGTCACCCTTATAATCTAGCCCAATCCGTCCCATGTTTGCAGATCTCTACCAAACCATATTTTTTAAAGTCCTGTGCTGTGTTTAATGTTATTTTCCCGTTCTGGACGCCCAGAAGGTAAATTGTTTTCATGTGGGGATCCCAAGGGGCCCTTCGTTTGGTGTATGGACCGATGTACCCCTCTCTCACCCCCTTCTGCAAGCAACAATCCAACAGGACTTTGATGGCGGGCCTCTGGCATGCGTGCCAGGGTTGACACACAGAGCTCTGTGGGCACTGGCCCCATCGCCAGCTAGTGGTCTGGTGCACACATGCGCACCAGCCAGCTGGACTTCACAGATGCTGGAGCGCTGGAAAACGGCTGGAAAAACAGCAAAAGAAAATAGGCTGTTTGGGGGCCGTTTTTGGGGCGAAAACAGCCTGAAAAACAACCTGAAATAGCCCCAAAACCAGCCCAAAATGGTATGCATGGGCTGGCCGGCCGTTCTTCAAGTTTCCACCACTCTGCTCTGCGCGCACACATATATGCCTTCTGGTTTGGACACTCGGTGCTGAAAAGGTTAGCCTTGGCTGAAATAGGATGCGAGCCAGGTCTTATCTGTTTCATAAATGACTAAGGTACCCCGAGGTCGCACCTTGAAGCAGGAGGCCCGATAGAGAAGCTGCACCACGTGGCCGATGCTGGTTTTCGACGCCTGGGGGAATCTGGGCTCCAGGCGCTGGACCACAAACAGCACCAGGACTTTGCGGGAGAGGGCCGAGCCGTCTTCCAGCGCCAACAGGACCAGTTTCAAGGCTTCCTCCTGCATAGCTGGGGAGGGACCAAAGGATAGCGTTACGGCGGGGAAAAGCCCAACCAGAAGAAATGGGGCGGGGTCTCCTCTCTCTTCCTTGCCAGGAGGACTCCAAAATATCGATCTTGTCGATCTTAGACGCCGGGCTGTATAGGGGTCACTTACAGTATTTAGTACATTGGAAGGGGTACCCTGTCAGCGTTCCAAATATCATTCATGAATTAAATCAGAGTCCAAGGCAGAGCTTTCCTCGAAGTCCCAATTTATTAAGAGAGACGTGTTGGTACATCTGTGGGAAACCCACCCAGTTGACAGTTCATGATCTTGTCCCCATATGGTCCGATCTCCCTCTGCCACGCTGGCATTTCCACCCATCCAGTTCCGGTTAGGTGCAGAGACAAAAGGATGACTTTGGCCTTCTAGAAAGGAATGTTTTATTTTGACAACAACACGTTCTACTCCTTACTATTCCCCCTCCCAATTCCCCCACTAATGAAAACAGCATAGTAAAATGAGAGTGTGAGTGGCAGGCCAAAGATCCTAAAAGGAATATGACTGCAGGCATGACATACCCTTTGTCCGAAGCTACTTGGGTGAAAAGCTGGGACCTAAAAGCGGATAAGTTAGTGCGACAATTCCATGATAAGTTTCCCAATAAGCCAAAGGTGGAGGGAATAGGTGGTTAATTCTGTTATGTTAACCCCTATATCATTCTCTTCCAGGAAACGTTTCTTCTGAGGAGAGGCCGTCTGTCAGGCCTGCAGCCAGTTCCTTTTGGAATCTTTGGCCTGCCACACTAATATTCTATTCTACTATGCTGTCTCATTAGTGGGGGATTGGGAGGGGGAATAGTGAGGAGTAGAATGTGATGTTGTCAAAATAAAATTCCTTTCTAGAAAGCCAAGGTCATTCTTTGTCTCTGCACCTCTGCACTTGACCGGAACTGGATGGATGGTAGAACTTCCAGCATGGCAGTGGGAGATTGGACCATGGGATGGACTTGTGGGTGTGGGGGCAAGATCTTGAACTTTCAACTGGGTGGGGAAAACTGGGAAGCTTTCAGATTCAAGTTTTCCCAGATGTGCCAACATGGCTCTCTTAATAAATTGGCGCTATGAGCAATACTTTGCCTTGGACTCTGATTTACTTTTGGATGTTATTTGGAACTCTTGACACATTAGAGGTCTTCTAGTCCAACTCCTATTGAAGCAGGAGACCCTATACCAGTGGTGAAATTCAATTTTTTTTACTACCGGTTGTGTGGGCATGCCTTGGTGGGCGTGGCAGGGGAAGGATACTGCAAAATCCCCCTTCCCTCCCCACTCTGGGGCCAGGCAGAGGTGGCATTCGCCGGTTCCCCCAACTACTCAAAATTTCTGCTATCGGTTCTCCAGAACCCGTCAGAACCTGCTGGATTTCGACCCTGCCCTATGCTATTTCAACCATTTGTCCTGCTTCAACAGGGACTAGAAGACCTCCAAGGTCCCTTCCAGCTCTATTCTGATTGATATTTTGAAGTTCCAAGACCTTCTTAAAAACCTCCAGTGACGGAGAAACCGCAACTTCTGGTGGCAAGGTGTTCCACTGGTTAATTGTCCTCACTCTTAGGAAGTTTCTCCTTAGTGCCAGTTGCTTCTCTCCTTGATCAGTTTCCATCTGGCCTTTGGATGCCTTTGGAAACACCTTGACCCCCTCCTCTTTGGGGCAACCCCTCAAATACTGGATGACTGCTATCCTGACCACCCCTAATCCTTCTTTTCTCTAGACTGCCCATACCCAATTCCTGCAAATGTTCTTCACGTTTTAACCCCCCGTCCTCTAATCCTCTTAACTGTTCTTTTCTGCACTTTTTCTAAAGTCTCAAAACACCTTTTTTGGAACGTGGTGACCAAAACTGGATGCAGTATTCTAGGGGTGGCCTTACTAAAGCTTTACAAAGCGGTACGAACGCTTCACGCGATTTTGATTCTAGGCTTCTGTTTATACAGCCAAAGGATCGTGATTAGGTTTTTGGGGGCTAACACATCTCTCATCCCAGCGCCCTTTTTTCTACAGCTGTTACGACGCCTTCATTTTAAAGCTGAAAAACGGGCGAAGGGGCTGCGCTCTCCTCCCCCCCCCACCGCCACTCACCCGGCCCGAGGAACTGGCACCCCCTGGCCCGGACAGCGGCCCAGAGATTGGCCGAGAGTTGCTGAGGGTTCTGGTGTGCCAAGATCAGCTCGGTGACGGTCCTTTCCCCGAGGGAGCGAGCTGCCCGCATAGCCCGAATGCGGCCTTCTTCTTCCACCAGCTGGCAGTTCACCAGTGTCACCAGCTTCCGTTGCATCGGCCGGCTCAGTGTGCTCTGATTTAAGCTAGCCACACCTGTGAAGAACAACAGAAGAGTTACGTAACTCTTGCCAACTGGTGCCAGACTCAGAAAGTGAGGAGGTTGGGGAGGAACCTGGGCTAGTTCTGGCGTCTGGGGAAGGCTTGGATGAGGGATCTGTGTCCAAGGCAGAGAGGGGGTCAGGGCCGTCTGACAGTTATCAGCTGCCTTCAGAGTCAGACATCAGTGAGGCAGAAGAACAGCTGGAGCCTGTTCCCAGTGTGTACATGCGCAGAGTGAAAGGGAAGAGCTAAAGAACAGGAGTCAACTTGGGAGTAAGGCCACAGGTGGACGATGAATGCCCCCTCCCAGAGGAAATAAAAGAGGTGGCAGCAAATTTGGACAGTGAGGAGGTTGGGGAGGAAGATGGGCCAGTCCTGGAGTCTGGGGAAGGCTCTGATGAGGGATCTGTGTCCAAGGCAGAGAGGGGGTCAGGGCCGTCTGACAGTTATCAGCTGCCTTCGGAGTCAGACATCAGTGAGGCAGAAGAACAGCTGGAGCCTGTTCCCAGTGTGCGCATGCTCAGCGCTGCCAGAAGGGAACAGCTAAAGAACAGGGGTCGACTTGGGAGTAAAGGCACAGGTGGACAGTGAATGGCCCCTCCCAGAGGGAATAAAAGAGGAGCGACTGGGGAGTGGAGTTTGCAGGAGAACATTAGTTCAATTCATTCTCTGTGGGAGCGCCTTCCCTCTGAAATGAGCTGCCCCCGGAGCTCCGCATAATCCCTGACCTCTGGTCCTTCCGACGCGCCCTAAAAAGTTGGCTTTTCCAGCAAGCCGGCCTGGCCTGTTAATTTTAACTCATTTTTAAATGTATTGTCTTATAAATTCGGTTTGGTTTTTTTTGGATATGTATTTAATTTCTTTTTAACTTTTGGGATGTGTTTTTTAATGTTGTATGCCGCCCTGAGTCCTTTGGGAGAAGGGCGGCATATAAATCCAATAAAAACCAAACAAAACAAACAAATTAGGGTGAAGATCTATTCCTGACTTCTTGCCAAGAAACTGCTGCTACAGTGTGAAGTTTGGAAGATATTGGCCTGGCAGCTCTCCAAGCCTGATAAGATCTATAGTTGTGAAATCTCTTGAAAGTCTGTTGGCCGGGACTTTACTGGAGAGGAATTCCCTTTAACCTAAATAAAAGAGGTTTAATCAGGACGAGGAGTCGGCTTCGTGCTTTTGGGAAGCCTAGATCAGAACAGATTCCCTGCTTTTCCTTCAGAAACTGTCCTCAAAATACACTTTATGAGCAGGTGGCTCTCATGTTGGGGTCCCCGATTCAAGCACCCGCTTTTCGGGAGACTTTGCTCAGGCGCAGCAGCGTACCCTTACTTCCGCTCAGTGGCTTTAAATAAAGAGCCAGATCTTCCACGCATTTCTTTGCCACCTCGTAGTGCTTGTCTTCTCCAAGGTTACTCAGCTTGAGAGCCTGGCGATCGGGCACCTAGAGCGAGGAGAAGGACTTGTGAGCGGGCCTTTCGTTTAAAAAAGGGAGCAGGAGGGAAAATGCGATTTGGGAACGGATGTAAATATTAATGTTAGATGACAAGGGAGCCCTTGTCTTACAAGCATTCATTTCAAAGTTATCCGTTGAAAAAAAGTGAATTACGACCATCTTTCACACTTACGACCAGCGGGGGTATTCATCCCAGCCCGCAGGCCGGATGAGTCACGCGCTGGGCACGCCCAAGTGGCAGTTGGAACAGAGTTCTTTTCAGGTGGGGAGGGGGAGTAGAACATGTAACACCTTTAGCGTCAGAGCGTGTTAATAATAATCATCAGAGCATTCATATTTATTATTATTGAGAAATACTAATGCTCTGATGGTGTTTTCAAAAAATATTTTCTAAGCGAGCTTCTAGAAACCAAGCGGAACATACGTGCCAAATTTCAAGTTTGTAGGCTTTACGGTTCTGGACATTTTGTGATGATGCATAAGTAGCATTTTGCTTTTTATAGATAGATAGATAGGGAGGGAGGGAGGGAGGGAAGAAGAGAGAGATAGGGATAGATAGATGGATAGATAGATAGATAGATAGGGAGGGAGAGATAGATAGATAGATAGATAGATAGATAGATAGATAGATAGATAGGGAAGGACAGATAGATAGATGGATAGGGAGGGAGGGATAGAGATAGGGAGGGAGGGATAGAGATAGATAGATAGATAGATAGATAGATAGATAGATAGATAGGGAAGGAGAGAGGGAGAGATAGAGATAGATAGATAGATAGATAGATAGATAGGGAGGGAGGGAAGGAGGGAGGGATAGCTAGGGAGGGAGAGAGAGATAAATAGATAGGTAGATAGATAGGGAAGGAGGGAGGGATAGATAGACAGAGATAGATAGGGAGGGAAGGAGGAAGGAATAGAGATAGATAGGGAGGGAGGGAGATAAATAGATAGATAGATAGATAGATAGATAGATAGATAGGGAAGGAGGGAGGGATAGAGAGAGAGAGAGAGAGAGATAGATAGGGAGGGAAGGAGGGAGGAATAGAGATAGATAGGGAGGGAGGGAGAGATAGGTAGGTAGGAAGAGATAGAGATAGATAGATAGGGAGGGAGGGAGGGATAGAGATAAATAGTTAGATAGGGAAGGAGGGAGGGAGAGACAGAGATAGATAGATAGAGGCAGGATAAAAATCTAAAAAAGCAAATAAATTGTCCTTCTCCTGTTTGATTGCCTGTTGCAACTTCCTTTTTCAGCCTCTGTACCAAGTCAACTTGTGTGTGTGTGTGTGTGTTGTGTGTGTGTGTGTTGCCTCTTCCTTTACCTGGGCTCCCACTAACTGGAGCAGCGCAAAGTTGACGGGCAGCACCTCTATGTCGGTGTGGATGGCAGTCTGGTCGAAAGGGCAGGCCTTGCGGTGCAGCTTACTCAGGCAGCTCTGGCAGACGGTGTGGGAGCAGCCGAGGCTGATGGGCTTGTGTACGTTCTCGTCGAACTCATTGTAGCAGATGGGGCAGGACAGGAACTCCGTCCACTGGGCGGCCTGCACGGGCATTGTGGAAGGCAGGGCCCTCGTTTCAGCCGCTAGCACTCCATGTTGGCACCGTCCAGGGATCGGGAGCTGGGAGAGAAACGAAAACAGGTCAGAAAAAATGGGACGGGAAATGCATTCCGTATTACGTGTCTTAACAGCAGCGAGGATGATCTTTGCACAACATTGGAAAGATGAAGAAACACTGCAGGATGAAGAGAGAATTAAGAAGATAGTAGACTGCGCAGGAATGGATAGACTTGATATTGAAAATCGGACAGAAGGAAGACAAAGAATATCATCAAACATGGAACTTCTTTTTGCAGTGGTTGGAAAAAAGGGGTGGAGAGTAAGAATGAATAGAATAGAGTAGAATAGAATAACAAAGTTGGAAGGGACCTTGGAGGTCTTCTAGTCCAACCCCCTGCTCAGGCAGGAAACCCTCCACCACTTCAGACAAATGGATATCCAACCTCTTCTTAAAGACTTCCAGTGTTGGAGCATTCACAACTTCTGGAGGCAAGTCGTTCCACTGATTAATTGTTCTAACTCAGGAAATTCCTCCTTAGTTCTAAGTTGCTTCTCTCCTTGATTAGTTTCCACCCATTGCTTCTTGTTCTACACTCAGGTGCTTTGGAGAATAGCTT